>NC_068411.1:1341734-1710484 GCF_023724105.1 Carassius gibelio
TAAAAGCTAAACTTAACCTTTAAACAAACTACACCACAGTCACTCGGCTTCCTACAACTTTTTTAAACAAATTTTTAATGTGCTTAGTGAAGAGGATTTACTCTCCATATATGAGTTTTAATTCAAGCTACATTAATATTTTCATATAAACTGGAATGAAAACTGTGGCGGGGTGGAAGGAATACGCAGGAGCAAACTCAAGTGTAAAGCCCCGGAGGGTGGATTTTATTATACAGTGAAGGGTTGTGGGGGTGATGGCGGTGATTCGGCGTGCACAGGTTCTCTCACTCAGGTCCAGGTGCAGGTGAGTCGGTGGAGTGCTCGTGGCAATGTCTTCAGGTAACAGGCTGCTCTCTGGTGGCGCAGAGTGAGTGAGTGAGTGAGTGAGTGAGTGAGTGAGTGAGTGTGCTAGCTCGTGGAGAGGCTTCTCACCCTTTTCCCAGGTGCGTGCTGCTTATATGAGTCCCGGCAGATGAGAGGCAGGTGCAGGTGATCAGCCCGTGATGAGCCTCCAGCCGGTGCTCCTTGTGAATTACCAGGGCGACACTGATGTGGAATCGGGACGCTCGTCACAATACAAAACTAGACCCAAACTTAAACTGAAATGAGACATTAATAATTGTAACAGAAATGAGTCGAACCAGACAAATTAAAGAGTCTATCAAAGCGATGTTTGAAACACGAGAGCCGAATTCCTCAGGAAGTCATAAATCAGTTCTAGTGCCACAAGAACCAAGCAAGATGACCAACCAACTTGTTCACACAACAGCTTCAACATTAACACCACTAGAACAATTATTTACAATTTCAATTCAAAGAAGAGAAATTTGGTAACAAATGTGTTGTTCGTAATGGAAATGCAACGCTGGACATCACATGTAAACCCAGGAGATCAAGTTAAATACTTCCATTGACTTCCCCCACCCAGCAGAACCAGACTGAAATTCCTAAGGGGGAAGGGCTTTAAACCTCTGTCTTCACAGAACATCCATTTGTCAGAGAATGGCAAAGAAACTTCTTTTGTACAGATATATGGACCAGAATGAACTCAAAAAGACTTATAAATGAATCAGTCCATCGCTTCAGTCCATATTCATTTATGTGTCACCCACACATTTGACTATCATGTTATAATCACTTATTGTGTATGTTCTTTTTAATAACTATGGGATAGCTGAAGGATACATAGTCATGTCTGGTATGTGTGTGATTGAATTTTCTTGCTTGATATTGTCCTGACAATCATTTATTTGTAAAATATATCATAACCTGGTAATAGGAATCATGTCCAAAATTAGACCCTGCAAGGCAGGAAAATTCAGACCACATGCTTGGTAAGATAAACAAATGATTTATGATACCCCCGAGCCAAGACAATATCTGATTGGTCAAGACAACATTTGAGGTGTGGCCAACAGGCCACTTTAAATACTTTGGACACCATGAAATCTTGCTTTTAGTCTGCTTTTAGTTCTAGCCTTGCTCGTGCTATCAGTCATCCTTTTTTAGCTTCTAGCCATGCTGTTAATCATCACTGTTCTTTGAGCGCGGTTCCAGCGTGCTTCAGCCTGCACGCCTGCTGCTACTTAGCCACGATGAGAAGGAACACAACCTAGTCTCGTCAAACTTTATTTCTTTTCTTTTCTGTTTGAGAGTTGCGTGTTCTGAGTTAAGTTTTGTAACGTCGACCTCGTCTGCGCGTTTCAACTCCAACCAGCCACACAACTCCAGCTTCAGCCAACGCCCAAGATGTCACTTCAGCGACTGAACTTCCAGCCAATCAACGACCTCGGGATAGCCCTTTCACAGAGACTCTTTCACAGGAGACGCAAGTAACTTTACCTCCAGACTGTGACCTTTGCTGGTGTATCTAATATAATTTTAACCTCACTGAGGAATTCAATGCGAGGGCTAATTACGTGATTGATGGTTGTTCATGTCTATGCAATTTAACGTATTGCTGTAAACTTGGGATTCCATATTTCCATTCTCTTAAACTCATCTTTCCCTAACTTTCGATCTTCCTGCAACTTGTGTGAATGTGTGAGTGCGTTCGTTTATGTGTTAGATTAGTTTATATGTCTTAAATTTATCTAATAAAGCCTTATTCATATTGAAAAGAGAAGTATCTTGTGTTTTGTGCTTACAAGTTAATGTCTTAAACTGCCGATCTTGTTACTGTGCTAATTGATAGTGTTTCACTATAGTTTGGATATTAGTATCCAGCGCAGATTTGATGTTAAACGGCTCGTTCACTGAACCGCAGGGCGTCTCCGTGACCAGCCGTGAAACAGTGATTCTGTTCAAATTCCCTTTAAAATCTTAAATGATTACCTTTGAGCTAAATTGACCTGTTTCCCTTACATAATAAATAGTATAGTCAATAAATGAAATAATCATAACTAAAGGACATATGAAAGCACATATTTCTATAAATTGATTTTAGTGAATAAAGTATCACATTTCAGTTTGTTAGGATGAGTACACAAAATGTTATTTTATCCTTGCTTCTAGGAAATATTCATGCTTTTTAACAGCTTAATGTGGCCATAAACATTTCAATTGAACCTTTAAGCACTTTCATTGTTATAGTTTCACTCTCACTCTAAGCCGGAAAATTTTATGTTTACATAGAATAATCGTAATATGAGTTTACCTTACGAACAGATAGTCTCTGCATCAAATAAAATATATAAATTTATGCATTTAGCAGACGCTTTTATCCTGTCACGGAGACGAACCCCGTGATTCCCCCTACTGGCCAGCAGAGGGCTCCATCTCCGGAATATTGACACTCACGCACTCACTCACAACTACACTTCCCATCTACCCCGTGCATTGGACTCTGATCACCACACAGGTGCAGCTCATGAGTACTGCTATATAAGCTGCACAACCACATCAGTTTAACGCGAAGTCTTGTTTTGCTCCGGCTGACATTTCCAAGCGTTATTTCCCGTGTTTTGATTCCCCGTTTACCAGTTCTGTTTGTTTGCTGTTTCTTGAACCTTTGCCGCCTGCCTCTTGACCTTGGATTGTTTATTGGACTCTGAACATTGCCTGTGATCCCGATCTATTGCCTGTGTTTGAAGACGATTCTGATTATCTCTACTGTTGTGTTTGCTGGTCCTGACCCCTGCCTGTACGACCACGAGTTGTTTATTAAAGCTTGCAAAATGGATTTCCCGTCTGGTAATGACTCATTACAGAAGACTTCGCCACAACCGAATCCAGCGGCTTACGATCATCTGTGTGCTACAATGGCAGCCCAGGCAAGTCAAGTTGCTGCTAACCAGCATCAATTGAATCGTTTGACTTCGATCACAGAGGAACTGGTAAAGGCTGTTCAAAGCCTCCACAGCACTGCCGTAACGTCACCACCACCGGCAGCTGCCGCCATTGCCCACGCGGCAGGAACGCCAACGCAAGTTAATCCACGACTGGCTTACCCGGAGAAATTTGACGGGGATTCTACCAAGTGTAAGGGCTTCCTACTGCAATGCTCGCTGTTCGTCGAGCAACAACCTACCCTTTACACTACCGATGCTGGTAAGATCGCCTTAGTTTGCTCACTATTAACGGGAAGAGCTTTGGAATGGATAACGGCTGTATGGCGCGAGGATGGAACAGCGTTCACCACTTTCACTGACTTTCTGGTGCGATTCCGTGAGGTGTTTGATCACCCCCGAGAGGGGAAAGGAGCGGGTGAGCATCTGCTTGAGTTGTCGCAGGGAGAATTAACAGCAGCGGAATATGCCATGAACTTCCGTACACTGGCTGCTCAAACGTCATGGGTGAGTGACACGCTGAAAGTATTATTTCGCAAGGGGCTTAATCATGAACTGCAAACCGAACTCGCTTGCCGTGATGAGGGGAGAACCCTGAATGATTTCATTTCGCTAACTATCACCATTGACAATCTACAACGCTCCCGCCGTGTCAGCGCTCAACGCCTCTTCCCCGTTACGACAACACAATCCGCTGAAACTACGGAACCCATGCAGATCAACTCCTATCATCTGACAGCTGAGGAACGCCACCGCCGCATATCTAACCGACTCTGTCTCTACTGTGGCGCTCCGGGGCATCAACGAATTACTTGCCCGTCACGTCGATCTTCTGGCACTTCTAAATCAGTGAGTGCATCTTTAAATTCAGTCAGTCCCCTAAACTGTGTCTCAGTCCCTCTTGTGATCAAGACTAACAACGATCGTGTGGCTACCACTGCTCTACTTGACTCAGGAGCAGCTGGGAATTTTATCTCTGAAGAATTTGCCAAAAAGAATAACATTTCTCTCATGTCATGTACAAATCCTTTGTCTGTAGCCACAATAGATGGACGCCCTTTGGGGTCTGGACTGATTACTCACCTCACTCAAGAACTGCTAATGTTTACTGGTCTGATACATTAAGAAAACATTCAATTCTACGTGCTCCCTGTATCTAACACTCCTGTTATTTTGGGCTTGCCCTGGCTCAGACTGCATGACCCTCATGTATCGTGGAGAGAGGGACAAATTCTTAGATGGAGCACCCAGTGTCAGAAATCATGCCTTCCGACCATCTCTCCCTTGCCTGTGCAAGTCGTCACGTTAGACTCGGAGTCCACCAGCATTCCCAATCTGCCCAAGGAGTATCACGATCTCGCCACCGCCTTCAGCAAGGTACAAGCAAACACATTACCACCACACCGCAGTCACGATTGTGCCATTGATCTAATTCCAGGTTCCTCACCACCCCGGGGCCGAGTATTTCCATTATCATTACCCGAGTCAGAAGCTATGGCCAAGTACATCGAGGAGGAGCTGGAGAAGGGGTTCATACGTCCGTCCACTTCTCCTGCTTCAGCTGGCTTCTTCTTTGTCCGTAAGAAGGATGGAGGTTTGCGCCCTTGCATCGATTATCGAGGACTCAACGAGATAACGGTAAAGTTTCGCTATCCACTTCCACTGGTGCCCTCTGCATTAGAACAGCTACGAACTGCACAATACTACACCAAATTGGATTTGCGCTGCGCATACAACTTCATCCGCATTAGGGAGGGGGACGAGTGGAAAACAGCTTTCTCAACCACCAATGGGCGTAGTGCTATTGACTATTGACTATTGACCAGTCCAAATGGCATAACCCGGTATTCGTAGTGAATACCGGGTTATGCCATTTGGACTGGTCAATAGTCCTTCAGTTTTCCAATCATTTGTCAATGACATCTTCAGAGACATGTTAAACAAGACTGTTATTGTATACATTGACGATATCTTGATCTATTCAGATACCCTGGAGGAACATATCCAACATGTGAGGGCCGTGCTGAAGCGACTCATTGAACACCAACTCTATGCCAAGGCGGAGAAGTGTGAATTCCATACCACCTCTACCACCTTCCTGGGGTACGTCATCAGTCCAGAGGGGGTCGCCATGGATGAGAGCAAAGTCAACGTCGTTCTCAAATGGTCCGAACCCAAAACACTAAAGGAACTCCAACGCTTTCTGGGGTTTGCTAATTTCTACCGCCGTTTCATCAGAAACTTCAGCTCTGTGGTCAGTCCCCTCACGTCAATGGTCAAAAAAGGAACCCATCGGCTACACTGGTCAGAGGCTGCCCTCCAAGCATTCCAAGAACTAAAAGGACGGTTTGTGACTGCTCCCATACTCCACCATCCTGACCCATCTCTTCCGTTTCTCGTCGAAGTGGACGCCTCCAACACTGGTATCAGGGCTATTCTCTCTCAACGCCAGAGTTCTACCGCTAAACTCCACCCATGTGCCTTTTACTCCCGCAAACTCAATGCTGCTGAACGTAACTACGACGTAGGGGACCGTGAACTCCTCGCCATGAAGGCGGCCTTCGAGGAGTGGAGACACTGGCTGGAGGGGGCCAACTTTCCTTTCACTGTACTAACTGATCATAAGAACCTTGAGTATTTGCGCTCAGCCAAGCACCTCAATCCAAGGCAGGCAAGATGGTCATTGTTTTTCTCCCGATTTGACTTTTCAGTTACCTACCGTCCGAGCTCCAAGAACACAAAGGCAGATGCGCTATCCCGTATCCACGAAGATGAACAGATCTCATCCGAACCTGAATCCATACTCCCTTTCAAGGTAATCATTGCACCTGTACAATGGGACATCATGACGCTTATCCAGCAACACAACTCTCAACATGCACCTCCAACAACTTGCCCTCCTGATAAGGTTTACGTACCACCCACTCTACGCGATCAAATACTCAACCACACGCACTGTCTGCCCGCATCCGGCCACCCAGGTATCACGGCCACCATTCATCTGCTTCAGAACCGGTTATGGTGGGAATCATTGCCCAAAGACATCACTGCCTTCATCCAACAATGCCAAACCTGTAATGCGCACAAAACTCCACGCCGACTACCAGCCGGATTACTCCAACCACTCCCTATCCCACAACGACCTTGGTCCCACATTGCAATAGACTTTATCACTGACCTACCTGTCTCTCAAGGTAACACTGTCGTTCTGACTGTGATTGATCGATTCTCCAAAGCCTGCCGCCTTATTCCCCTGCCCAAACTGCCTACTGCTCTGCAAACTGCTGAACTACTCTGTAACTGGGTCTTCCGTCTCTACGGACTACCTGAAGATATCGTCTCCGATAGAGGCCCTCAGTTCACGTCTCGTCTCTGGAAAGCCTTCTTCCAAGCCCTCGATGTAAACGTGAGCCTGACCTCCGGTTACCACCCTCAATCCAACGGTCAGGTTGAAAGACTCAATCAGGAACTCACCCGGTTCCTGAGATCATACTGTAGTTCCAACTAAGAAGATTGGGCCCGGTACCTCCTTTGGGCTGAGTACGCACAGAACTCTCTGGTCAAGCCAGCTACTGGAATCACCCCCTTTAAATGCATCCTAGGCTATCAACCCCCCATGTTTCCCTGGTCCGGGGAACCCACCGACGTACCCGCCGTCACGGACTGGCTGCAACGTAGTGAGGAGACTTGGAACCAAGCCCATGTACACCTTCAACGAGCCATCCGTCATCAAAAGGAACATGCTGACCACCGTCGGCGTCCTGGGCCTGTATACCAACCAGGTCAATGGGTGTGGCTCTCTACCCGAGATCTCCGTCTTCGACTACCCTGCAAGAAGTTGAGTCCAAGGTACGTGGGTCCATTCAAAATCACACATCAGATCACTCCTGTTTCATTCCGTGTTGTATTACCTGACACCTATCGCAATTCTCCCTCGTTTCATGTATCTCTGCTCAAGCCCGCTGTTGCCCCTGGAGAGGAGGGAGAGGGGAGGTCCCGTGAGCAGAGTCCCCAGCCCGTCCAGATTGAGACTGAGGAAACTTACCAGGTGCGAGAACTTCTTAACTCCAGACGTCGGGGATGCATCCTGCAGTATCTGGTCGACTGGGAGGGGTATGGTCCGGAGGAACAATCCTGGGTCAATGCTGACGACATACTAGACCCCAACCTCATCACTGAGTTTCATCGGTTACATCCGGAGAGACCGGCCCCTCGAACACGCGGTAGACCCCGACGTCGTCTACCATCTCGCGCCAGGAGTCGCTCGCAGGGAGGGGGCTCTGTCACGGAGACGAACCCCGTGATTCCCCCTACTGGCCAGCAGAGGGCTCCATCTCCGGAATATTGACACTCACGCACTCACTCACAACTACACTTCCCATCTACCCCGTGCATTGGACTCTGATCACCACATAGGTGTAGCTCAAGAGTACTGCTATATAAGCTGCACAACCACATCAGTTTAACGCGAAGTCTTGTTTTGCTCCGGCTGACATTTCCAAGCGTTATTTCCCGTGTTTTGATTTCCCGTTTACCAGTTCTGTTTGTTTGCCGTTTCATGAACCTTTGCCGCCTGCCTCTTGACCTTGGATTGTTTATTGGACTCTGAACATTGCCTGTGATCCCGATCTATTGCCTGTGTTTGACGACGATTCTGATTATCTCTACTGTTGTGTTTGCTGGTCCTGACCCCTGCCTGTACGACCACGAGTTGTTAATTAAAGCTTGCAAAATGGATTCCCCGTCTGGTAATGACTCATTACATATCCTAAGCGACTTACAGTGCATTCAGGCTATCAATTTTTACATATCATGTGTTCCCGGGGAATCGAACCCCCAACCTTGCGCTTGCTTGCTAGCACAGTGCTCTACCAGTTGAACTACAGGAACACTAGCATCAGTAGGAAAACAATAAAATGAGCATATTCCATCTGAAGACTTGTGTTGCATATTGGGCCAAAACAAAACAAAAACATCGTAGACCAACAATATAAAATGTGGGAAACAATTAAATGGTTATTCTACAATTAAAATGTATTACAAACTATACTATGACTGGAAAATACTTTAAATTGATAAACTGTTCAGCATGATGACATTTAATGGCTCTGACTGCACCTGTAGTGCCATTTAGCAACTTGTTAGCAACCGTCTTTAAGAGATGTAACGAGTGGGGTGTAACTGGTGTTTTTTATGTCATAAAATAAAACGTGAATGTATCATGGGCCTGTGTGAACCACGGACCTCATTTTAGGGATTTAACCAAAATCCCATTGAAAAAAAAAACACATTGACGATGTAACAGGAAGTGCTAAAATGCTAAGTCACTTCTGGGATTTTCCTACAAAGTGACATCACAGTTCCACCACTCTATAGCCCGTCCCTTATCAGCAGGACACACACAACCACATCAGTCCCTGCATCTCAATGTCCATACTATCCATCCTTAATAGTATGTGAGATTAGAGTAAGTGTGTCATAATGCATAGTATGTTAAAAAGGGTATGCCATAAGTCGCCAGATGGTCTACTATTTCAGATCGATTTTTGAAGTGTAGAATCACTTAAATCGGGAGTGACACTGTGCTGTACAGTAACAGAAGGAGCATCACCAGATAGAGAAGATATTTGAATAATTGGATATTTTAATAGATATTAGACATGTGTTTAATAAAAATAGCCTACATATATTTAGCTCTACTCAAGTTGCTGTAGTTTAACTGGTCATAACAGCTTATTTATTTATTTTATGTTTTGCATTGTATATTTAGACATTATCAAACATTCAATGTTTATAAGTTTTGCTTTTTTATGTTTAATTTAAAAGGATTAATTACTCACATTCCAGTATTATTTTATATAATATATAAAATATAGCATAACTGCCTATTATCTAAAACTAAACATTTAAATATAACTATTGTCCAGATTTCCGAGAGGTAAACTAATGCATAAAATCTGCCCCAAACTGCTGTAATTTCCACAATTTTCTAGCGAGTGTGCTTGAGAAGCACTGAAATGAATTGGCCTCAATACTGGAACTATTGGTTGTTTGGAACTATTGGCTGATCCATGACACATTTTACTTCCGAATTCCTCTGTTCCTATGGAAGCCTATGGGAGTGTTGAAACTCTGTTTCTTTATGGCTCTGAGCTGAGTAGCTCCATTACTAATTAGAAAACTTAACTTTCATACTAGCAATGAAGGAGTTGCTTCATTAAAACCTCTCTGTATTATATGTAGAGAATAATGAGATAGAGATTGACTGAGCAAGTGTGATTACCTGCATTTGATACAGCATTCATCTTTAGCTCAATCTCATATTCACAATATAACATTAGTTTGAATGTCCGCTGAGAAAAGCGATATCTTTGTCGTACTGTCTTTTCATCTTTTAAGGGTGATTTACGATGACAGTGCTGCTCACTGCATTTGTCAACTGCGTCTTACAAGCTATTATTGAATTTAAAAAGAACTTTTGTTTTAGTCTGTTTCAATATAAAAGTCTTTACTTCTGACTCATAAAACAGTCTCTTGTTGCCATCTAATTGTGGAACAATACTCCATCTATCCATCCATCTTCTTCCACTTATCCAGGGCTGGGTCACGGGGGCAGCAGTCTAAGCAGAGACGCCCAGACTTCCCTCTCCCTAGACACTTCCTCCAGCTCTCCGGGGGGATACCGAGGCATTCCCAGGCCAGCCGAGAGACATAGTCCCTCCAGGGTGTCCTCGGTCTTCCCCGAGGCCTCCTCCCGGTGGGACCTGCCTGGAACACCTTCCCAAGAAGGCGTCCAGGAGGCATCCGGAACAGATGCCCAAGCCACCTCAGCTGGCTCCTCTCTCGTTGTGGTGTGGAGGAGCAGTGTCTCTACTCTGAATTCCTCCCGAGTGGCAGAGCTCCTCCTATCTCTAAGGGAGCGCCCAGCCACCCTGCAGAGAAAGCTCATTGTTTGCTCTGGAACATATGATAGATTAATGAAACCAAAGACTGCTTGTTAGAATTTCCCAAAATTAATTCTATCTCATGTTTAACCACTATAGATGCAACAAAGCCAGTGGCAAATTCCAGAAGATCTGGCCAAGGAGAGGTTGCTCTCAGCATGTTCATGAGCACTGTGTGAAAGTGTCAAAGCAAAATTTCAGATAGATGTTTTCTTTATTAACAAACTGAATATGTGAAGTTTAAAGTACATTCTTAAAAAACTCTTTAAACTACATTGTATCACACAAAAACAGTATTATTTGGGTATCCGCCCTAACTCTCGCTGTGAGAAATTAGGAAGCAGTGTGATACAAATGGTGAAAAGCTGTTCGTTTAGTACATATTAGCATCTTAGCATCATAATACATATTAGCATCTTACACATGCTTTTTAAGGTGCTTAATTATTCATTGTTTAGAGATATAATGATAGACTTGAGATCAATGCTTCCAGGCAGCTCAGAGAGCAATATATATATAAAACATTTTGAAGTCAACATCAGTGTCTCAATTAAGAGTCTCAGTATGGCTTTTAATATATTTAGGATAATTTATTGTGTACTATAGAATAAAGACCATTGCAGCACAAGACTAAGTAAACAGATCTAAAAGAGGAAGAACAATGCTTCAGATTTTATTTAGGTAATTTCACAATGACAGATGATTAAGAGTATTGTAAATAAAATCAACCGAGGTAATACTGTAGCTTAAATTTAAGGACTTATGGTCACATTGATGAAGGAGAGCATTTAAAGTGTTTTAAAACCTACAGTGTGGCCAAACATGTCAGTTGCATGGCATAAGCAGTATTAAAAAATGCATAGCAAGAGCGCCTCTGTGTGGTTCTCAGACAATGTGCAAGGTTGGCATAACAATAAATGTATATAATAATCTATATGAACTTATTTAAAATGTAATTTAGAGGAGATTCTGTAATGGTTTTTGAATTTTGTGATTACCATTATGTAGAAGTGTTTCCTAGATTGGTGGGCACTCAATAAGTATTATTATTTATTTATTTTCATGATTGTTTATCACATTGTGTATAGTAAAAAAATAAAAATAAAACAAAAACCTTAAAGAGCCACACAGATGGGAAATCAAAAATTACCTGTATTACAGTGTATGATTTAGCTGTCCATCTGTGTAAACAATGTGCAAATAATTAAACCAAATAGTACACGATTTATAAAGTTATTGGCTTCTAAGGAGTCGACTCTGAATCGCTGAAACGAGTCGTTATAGATTTTTTTTTTTCAATGCTTTATTAAAGAACAAGAACATGAGGTATTACATATTCACATAATCAAATTAACATTAGCTGCCAGAGAAAAGAGAGCGAGAGAGAAAAAGAGAGAGAGAAAGTTACATACATTTCAATGATTTCAGAGCATTAAAGTTTTCAGTGCTTTTTTGTTTTCTGTTTGTTCCAAGAGATTTAGATATAATATGAAGTCATTTATAAAATGTACACAATTTGGTTTACATTGAGCCCACTTTTTCTTATGTATATGGAATTTTCCTAACAAAATAAACAATTATTTAATATATTGTTCTTTACTATTCAAATTTTCATTTTCTGTATAAAAAATTACATCAAATATACAAATTTCTATCATACCTTAAATTTTTCTGTTAAGATAGAATTCCAAATCTTTCCAAAATATTCTTGAATAAAAACAATGAAAAAAAAGATTTTTTTCTTGACCACAAAATTCACAAGAATATGAAATATTAAGCTTAAATATTTCCAAAACATGCTTAGCAGGATAAATTCTATGGAGTATTTTGTAAGACACTTCCTTAATTTTGTTATTGATACAAAACTTATTTGGCAGTTTCCACGCTTTAACCCAAGAGATATTACCAAATAAAGATGACCAAAAAATCTTGCTGCAGGTAAGGAGACAGAACAAAGAGCATTTCTTATAATCTTATTGATACACTGTTGTTTTAAAACATCAGTATTTTCAATGAAAATGTTTCCAAAAGGATTAACTATGCTGATTTCTTCTAAGTTACAGTTTTTTTAAAGTAACATCACACTCTTTGGAATTGCATCAAAAACAATCGCAAATTCTTTTGGTTTAACTGGTAATTGGAATTTCTGAAGAAATTCAGTATACGATAACAAGTATCCATGGGAATTAACTGTCTTACTAAAAGAATACCTTCCTTGAACCAAGTATGATAGAATAAAGATTTGTTTTTAAATAATATGTCTTTGTTGTTCCATATGAAATAGCTGTGGGGTGAAAAATTGTGCTTATAAACCAATTTCCTTGCTAACAGGGCTTGTCTGTGAAAACCAGCCAATTTAACAGGAATTTTGTCAACAGAAAAATTAAATTTCAACAAAAAGTCTATGCCTCCAAGAGTATTAAATATATAATTAGGAAATGCATTCCAAGGACTTTCTCTATTCTTCATAAACTCTATCAACCATTTAATTTTAAAAGTGTCATTGAGAGTATTATAATCTAAGACCTCCAGTCCGCCTTGCTCTTTAGGATTACAAATGACCTCCTTTTTTAAACAATGTGGTTTTTTCCTCCAAATAAAATTATAAAAAATCTGATCTACATCTTTAATAATCTTGGGAGGCACATCTAATGATAATGACGTATAAACAGATCTAGATATTCCCTTATTGACAATAAAACCCTCCCAAATATCTTTTTAGGTTTTTCAATAATTGGTTCAAAGTTTATCTGACTCCTTTGTTTTTCATTTTTACAAATTATTACACCTAAATATGTTAATTTATGTTTAGCTGGAATATTTTCTATTTCTGAAGAGGAGCAATCTTTAAGGGGAAATAACACAGATTTATCTAAGTTCATTTTAAGATCTGAAACACCAGTGAATTCCTCAATGTATCTTATTATTTTGGGTACTTCAAATTTGTATTCAAAAACACTGCAGTGTCATCAGCAAACTGGCTAAGTTTGAATTGTACACCTAAAGCTGTGATACCATTAAACTGATTTATTTTTATATGCGATGCTAAAACCTGAGTAACTAACAAAAATATAAAAGGAGAGAGAGGGCATCCTTGCCTAATGCCACGATGAATATCAAATCTTTGTGAGGTGCCATGAGCAAGTTTGACAAAACTACACCCACTATACAATGTTTTGACTGCTTTCAAAGACATATCTCCAAAACCAAACAATTGAATAACTTTGAAAATAAAATTATGAATCACTGTATCAAATGCTTTATAAAAATCAATAAATAAAATAAAACTATCATCCTCGATAAAGTGATTATAATCAATCATATCTAATACTAGTCTAATATTATCCCTAATATGACGGCCTTTCATAAACCCAGACTGTTCTATATCAATTATTTTGTCTAAACCTTGCTTCAATCTTCTAGCAAAAATCATTGCATACAATTTACTGTCATTATTTAATAAACTAATAGGCCTCCTATTTCAATGAATAACTTGTCTTTTTTAGGTTTGGGAATCAATGTTATAATTCCTTGTTTTAATGAAGCAGGCAATTCTCCATTTTTTATAGCTTCCACAAATACTAACAATAAAAAAGGTGAAAGTTCTTTAGAAAAAGTCTTATAAAACTCACTGGTTAGCCCGTCGTTGCCTGGAGATTGTTTATTCTTTAATAAGTTAATGCACTCTCTCAACTCTTCACTATCTATTTCTTTATCACAATTATTCTGAAAGTTCTGGTCTATTTTTTGGTATCACTCACTAAATTATTTAAAAAGGTATCCATATTTGAAGTAGCTGATATAGGAGAATACAAATTACTAAAAAACTGAGCAACATATTTTGAAATAACTGAAGAATTATCTACTAATTTGCTGTTAATCATTCATTTAGAAATTGAGTCAAAATCATGGTTTCTTTTTTCAAGGCCAAAAAAATATTTTGTATTTTTTTCCCCTTTTTTTAACCATTTAAGTCTAGTTCTAACAAATACTCCTCTTGCTTTATCCTCATAGATCTTATCTAATTCAATTTGCAATAAATCTAATTTTTGTAACTCACAATCAGCTAACAGTTCCTTCTTCTTTTTACACAAATTAAAAATATCCTCAATTATAGATTTTTCCTTAATATTTTTATTCTTTGTTTCTAATTTTCCTTGATTAATAAATGCCTTTCTAATATCAAACTTCATTAATTCCCAATACCTTCCATATGGTTTTTCTAACTGCAATTTTTCTATATTTTTAGTATTTATAATACTTTAATTTTTTTCCTTTAAACATTCATTTTCAAGCAATTTGTTATTTAATTTCCAATAGCTGGCATGCTTTTTAACTAATTTTTCTTGTACCATATTTATTTTTATAAAAATTCCTTTATGATCTGTTATTATGCAAGGTTCTATCAATACAGAGGTCACATTATTAGTTAAATCATTAGACACTAACCAATAGTCAATACGAGAATGAAGAGATGAGTCCTTATTACTCCATGTATATTCTTCTTTGTCTGGATTTTTACTTCGCCACACATCAATAAGACCCAATCTTAAACATACATTATCCAATTCACTAGAAGGGCCTGGTCTAGTTTTAGGAGGCCATCTATCAATGGTTTCATTAAACATAGTATTGAAATCTCCTCCCCAAATAACTTGGGCTGAAGGATAAAGGGAAATAAAATGCTGAATCCTAGATTCAATATGTGAAAAAAGTATTCCGTTGTTTACTTTGTTATTGGTGGCATAACAATTGACTACTACAAAATATTCGTTATCCTTATTTAACACAAACAATATCCATCTACCACAGTCATCTTTTTCATAGTTTAATATTTGCCCTGTAAATTTATCTTGTAAAATAGCGACCCCCGCTGAGCGGTTACTGCCAAATGACAACCAAATCTCTTTTCCCCACTGATTTTTCCAAAACACAGCATCTGAAGAACATGCGTGCGTTTCCTGAATTAAACAAAAATCTACATTTTTCCCTTTGCAATACAAAAATAAATCTTTTCTCTTCAGAAGATCACGAATACCTCTGGCATTGATAGAAAATAAAGAAAGAGACATAAACGTTCAACGATTAATTAAGAACCAGTCTAAATAAACCTAAAATTTAGACTTTTACATAATGGGATCCTCACAAATGTTCGGCAAAATTATTACTATTTTTAAAGTTGCAAACATTAGGGAAAGTAAAAAGTAATGAGCATCCAGTTCCAAAAGCATACATTTCTTTTTTTTTCTTCCTTTCCCAAACAAAGATTTACATGTCTTGCAAAACACCGCCAATTGTACAGACTGCAACAAGACGACCGTAAGTCTATGTAGGACCGTTGCCTCCTTCAAGACGAATCTCTTTCCCGTCTACGAAAGCCCTCGCTCCGCTGAAGTATGCATTTCTGCCTTCTTTCCTTGCTCTCTCCACAGTCGGCCAAAGACATGTCAAAAAGCTGTCAAGTCCTCCTTAAATCGCAGCCCCTTGGTAGTTAGACACTCGTTGTTTTTTGACTTTTTCCAGATTAACTCTGGCTGTACGGGAAACGAATCTCATGATCACCGGTCTTGGTTTCACTCTTCTGCCATCATCCGAATTTTTAAGCCTACCAAGCCGATGTGCCACATCCAAACCATCTGCTACTACCCGTTTATCCCCATCCGAAACCACTGCTTTGCAAACTTCCATGACTCTCGTTTTCACGTTTTCATTAGTTTGTTCGGACAGCCCATACAAACGCAGGCACCATCTGCGGCTGTAACGTTCCTGATCATTAATTTTTGTTTTCATTTCCTTCACCTTTTTTTCCAGAAGAGCATTCGCATTTTTCAGCATTTCGTTTTCTTTCTGCAGGACCATCACATCATCATGCAATGAGGTGAGAGATTTGACCAAAGCTTCAATGTTGGAAGAATTCTCTTTAACCATTCTTTCTAGCTGGTCGGATCGTTCATTGATTTTCTCAGAGAGAATTTGGATAATATTTTCCTGCACGTCATTCAAAGAAAGTTCAGTTTGTTTGGCAGAGGAGTCAATGACATTTTTATGTCTTTTGGGAGGTTGATTTTTGGTTGGTGTGTTCGGACAAGACTCACAACTTCCTCCGCTTTTCACTTTACATGCATACGAGTGAGTTTCGTTAAAACTTCTCTTTTATAGTATCAACCTCCATCTCTGTGCCAAGATCCTCAGCCATTTTTCTGAAATGTGCAGTGAACCTGATGATTTCGTAATTAAGTTTAGTCTAGATGCAGCACTTCAACTTCAATATTTATTCAATCTCGGCAACTATTAACAATCTATCGATAGTAGCTAGCAACTTTACGGAATGTAAATGACCATTTGTGAGAAATACCCAATTTGTTTCTCAGCTTAGAAAACCACTACTATCCACAGCGCCATCTTGGAGAATTGAGGTAATTTTAAAATGATATTTTGACAAAATTACAATGTTTTTTAACCTTGGATGGATTTAAACCTAATGTACAGGACTTATAAACAGTGATAGGAAGCTTAGAATTTTCATCTTACTGGCTCTTTAACTCCTTTTTTAATAATAAAAATAGTACAACTTCATGTTTTAAATGTGTATGTACAGCTTTGTTCAACTGAAATTATTCATACTCTCTTGGTAAATATGGTCATAGAAGTTTGAGGAAATTCATCTGCATTGTTACTGTTTTTGATACTTCATTTAAAATTTACAAAAAAATCTAAACTTTCACAGGAGAATAAGAATTAAAAAGAGGGGAATCACATTATAAAATGTGTTGGTGTTTTTTCTTTTTTCTTTTTTTATACACATTGGCCACAATTAATCACACGAGCTGATAGAAATCTATGAGTTGTAATGTCTGATGAGTTTGGAGAACACCTGACAAGAGATCAAAGGTCATTCTTTCACACAGAATCTCTCCAGATCATTCAACTTCACAGCTCCATGTTGATGCTTCTCCTCTTCAGTTCAACCCACATGTTTTCTATAGGATTCAGGTCAGAGAACTGGGATGGTCATGGCAGAAGGTTTCCTTTGTGTTCAGTGACCCAGTTTTTTTTTTTTTTTTTTTTGTATAATTTTCCTTTTGGAAGATCCAACTTTTGCCCCATTATGAAATTTGATTTCTAGAACAGTAAGATTTAGATTCACTTTTAAAATCTTCTGGTATTTGATAAAATCCATGATGCCTTATACACTTAAATATGTTTTGCGATTCTCCTCCTCACTTTGCTTTAAGACAAAACTAATGCATCCTCTACCAGACATATTTGAAACATTTTCTGTCAAAAGGTTCTGTCTTAATTATTGTCCTAATGGCAGAAATGGGAATTTTCAATAGTTTAGTTTTTTTTAGTTTGGAATTTGATTTCCTACAAAAAAAAGTGTGTGTGTGTATGTGTTCATGTTTTTGTGACATATCAGGACACAACTTTGCATAATGATATGGGTATGACACAAGTATTACAAGGAGAGGGTGACTTATGAGGACATAACCCATGTCCCCATTTTTCAAAACGCTTATAAATCATACAGAATGAGTTTTTTTGAGAAAGTAAAAATGCACAAAGTTTCCTGTGAGGGTAAGGGTTAGGTGTAGGGTGGGTGAAAGGCCATAGAATATACAGTTTTAACAGTATAAAAACTATTGCGCCTATGGGATGTCCCCACTTTTAATAAAAAACGTGTGTTTGTGTGTGTGTGTGTTTGTTCACTTTGGATGGGTTAAATGCAGGGCAATAATTCTGAGGCTCATACTTGGCTGTATGTCACGTCACTGATTAAATGAGACTTGATGGATCAAACCATCAGGAAAAGCAAAACCTTCAAAGCTTGCACAGACATATACCACTTCCTGGATCAACATGTTATACATTATACAGTTTTCACTTATATGCTGTCTATTGTTGATGATCACATTATTTGTAATATTTTAATATCGGTTTACATAAGAGATGTTTACATGCGTTTTTGTTCGGGAGGTTTTGTACTCATTCAGAAGATGTGTAATAGCGCCCCCAAGCGAGGAAATAGTTAAGGAAAACAGTCTGACACAATGGTATAATAAGCACACAATTGTGCCCATATACAAGAGAGTACATGGACAAATGCATCAACCCAGAGCAAGAGCGAGATCATGCCCATCAATGAGATGCCATGAGAGAGAGACTGAGAAGTTGACATTAGTCTCGAAAAAACTACCAAGCTGTGTATCACATCAGAAATGACTAAAGCTCAGATGAAGAAAATGCATGACGAAGATCACAACGCACATGCCTCTGCACGTGAAAGCAAGCATGTTGATGCAGTGAAACATAAGCAGACACGCAAAAACGAGCAACAAAATAAATACCAAATTAATGTAAAAGACACAGCAAGCACTTTTAATTGCAAAAGATGTGGAACAGAGCAAGAACTGTGATAAAATGAATCACTTTGCTAAGATGTGTAAATCGAAGAAAATGCATGCGGTTGATGATGAAGGCCTGGTCTGTTTGTTAGTGCAGTGCAAAGGCAGACAGGGAGAGATGAATGGACAGTTGACTTGAAACTGGAGCACAAACATGTCAAATTTAAACTTGAGAGTGGTGCGCAAGCCAATGTAATCCCGTACAGCCTGCTGCAAAGAATTGGAAAAAAGAACATACGCAGACCAACAAATTTGAAACTGTCAACATACACCAGAAACAAAATACCTGTGAAAGGAAAGTTTAACTTGATGGTTAAATATAAAAAAGAAAACACATTTTACGGGAATTCATTGTGGTGAAATCAGATGCTAAACCAATATTAGGTGATAAAATATAACTTAATTCACACCATATTTCTAAGATTATAGATCAATCTTATTAGATTAATTTTGATCTTTCACTTTTATTTTATATCCGTGAGTGCAGTACACCTGCATTGCGTTAGCACTCATTAGCTTGTCATTAGTGTTTTCATTTGAACCTATCGCTGTTTTCTTTTCTCCTCTCTCTCGCTCCAGTTTTTCACAAGTTCATCAAACAAATGTGGTAAGAATATTTCATCAAGCACGGTGAGTAATGGCTTCTCCTGCTATTGTTATTTGCACCTCTAGCCACATGTACAGTTTATCTATCTGTCACAGATGAGAGAGATTAACATGTGATAAATGCAGGGAAATAGTTAGACAACACGTTTCAGGACCTACTCATTGGCAAAATCATACTAATACTACAGTATAAATCATACTTTAATACTGTCACATGGAATTGATGTTGATTGAGGGTTCAAATTATGCAACCAAGTTATGATATCTCAGATCATTATTTAGTTTTGTGCAAACTTCATATAGCCAAAATTGTAAATTCTACTTCTTGTTACAAGTATGGAAGAACTATCACTTCTACCACAAAAGACTGCTTTTTAAGTTATTTTCCTGATGTATCCAAATTCCTTAGCATATCCAAAACCTCAGAACAACTTGATGGTGTAACAGAAACTATGGACTTTTCAAGTACTTTAAATACAGTTGCTCCTTTACACTTAAGGAAGGTTAAGAAAACCAGTCTGACACCATGGTATAATGAGCATACTCGCACCCTAAAGAGAGCAGCCCGAAAAATGGAGCGCAATTGGAGGAAAACAAAACTAGAGGTATTTCGTATTGCTTGGCGGGAAAGTTAACCTATCCTACAGAAAAGCATTAAAAACTGCTATATCCGATTACTTTTCTTCTCTTTTAGAAGAAAACAAACATAACCCCAGGTATTTATTCAATATAAAGGCTAAATTAATTAAAAATATAGCCTCAACAAGTGTTGACATTTCTCAACATCACAGCAGTAATGACTTTATGAACTACTTTACTTCTAAAATACTATAAGAGAAAAAAAATTGCAACCATTCAGCCGTCAGCTACAGTATTGCATCAGACAGTGCACTATAGACCCCCTGAGGAAAAGTTCCATTCATTCTCTACTATAGGAGAGGAAGAATTGTATAAACTTGTTAAATCATCTTAACCAACAACATGTGTGTTAGACCCTATACCATCTAAGCTCCTAAAAGAGGTGCTTCCTGAAGTCATAGATTCTCTTCTGACTATTATTGACTATCATTGTCATTAGGATATGTACCCAAAACCTTCAAACTGGCTGTTATTAAGCCTCTCATCAAAAAACCACAACTTGACCCCAAATAACTAGTTAATTATAGACCAATCTCGAATCTCCCTTTTCTGTCCAAGATACTAGAAAAGGTGGTATCCTCACAATTATATTCCTTCTTAAAGAAAAATGGTATATGTGAGGATTTCCAGTCAGGATTTAGACCATATCATAGTACTGAGACTGTTCTCCTTAGAGTTATAAATGACCTGCTCTTAACATCTAATCAAGGTTGTATCTCTCTATTAGTTTTATTGGATCTTAGTGCTGCGTTTGACACAATTGACCACAACATTATTTTGCATAGAATTTAACACTTTGTTGGCATTAATGGAAGTGCATTAGCATGGTTCAAATCATACTTATATGACCGCCCCAGTTTGTAGCAGTGAATGAAGATGTATCATATCGATCACAAGTGCAGTATGGAGTACCTCAAGGCTCAGTACTAGGACCGCTACTCTTCACACTTTATATGTTACCCTTGGGAGATATCTTCAGGAAACATGGTGTTAGCTTTCACTGTTATGCTGATGATACTCAGCTCTACATTTCTTCTGAAATTCTGAAAAACAAACAAACAGAGGTGTTAATTATAGGACCTAAAAACTCTGCATGTAATAACCTAGAACACTGTCTAAGACTTGATGGCTGATCTGTCAGTTCTTCATCATCAGTTAGGGACCTAGGTGTGCTATTTGATCACAATCTTTACTTAGAAAGCCACGTTTCTAGCATTTGTAAAACTGCATTTTTCCATCTCAAAAATATATCTAAATTACGGCCTATGCTCTAAATGTCAAATGCAGAAATGTTAATCCATGCATTTATGACCTCAAGGTTAGATTATTGTAATGCTTTATTGGGTGGTTGTTCTGCATGCTTAGTAAACAAACTACAGCTAGTCCAAAATGCAGCAGCAAGAGTTCTTAATAGAACCAGGAAGTATTACCATATTAGCCCGGTCCTGTCCACACTGCACTGGCTCCCTATCAAGCACTGTATAGATTTTAAAATATTGCTTATTACTTATAAAGCCCTGAATGGTTTAGCACCTCAGTATTTGAATGAGCTCCTTTTACATTATAATCCTCTACGTCCGCTACATTCTCAAAACTTAGGCAGTTTGATAATACCTAGAATATCAAAATCAACTGCGGGCGGCAGATCCTTTTCCTATTTTGCGCCTAAACTCCGGAATAACCTACCAAACATTGTTCGGGAGGCAGACACACTCTTGAAGTTTAAATCTAGATTAAAGACCAATTTTTTTAACCTGGTTTACACATAACATACTAATATGCTTTTAATATCCAAATCCGTTAAAGGATTTTTAGGCTGCATTAATTAGGTAAACCGGAACCGGGAATATTTCCCATAACACTTGATGTACTTGCTACATAATTAGAAGAATGGCATCTATGCTAATATTTGTCTGTTTATCTCTTATTCTGAGGTCACCGTACCCACCTGATCCAGTCTGTATCCAGATAAGAGGGTCAACTGCAGTCATCCGGATCCAGTACGTATCCAGACCAGATGGTGAATCAGCACCTAGAAAGGACCTCTACATCCCTGAAAGACAGTGGAGACCGGGACAACTAGAGCCACAGATACAGATCCCCTCTAAAGACCTTGTCTCAGATTGACCACCAGGTAAAGACCACAAGAAACAGATGATTCTTCTGCACAATCTGACTTTGCTGCAGCCTGGAATTGAACTGCTGGTTTTGTCTAGTCAGAAGAGAACTGGCCCCCCAACTGAGCCTGGTTTCTCCATTCTGTCACCAATGGAGTTTCAGTTCCTTGCCGCCATCGCCTCTTGCTTGCTTAGTTGGGGTCACTTCATCTACAGCGATATCATTGACTTGATTGCAAATAAATGCACAAACACTTTTTAAACTGAACAAAAGAAAATTACTGAATTCAATGATGTACTGCCTTTAACTGTCATTTTGCATTATTGACACTGTTTTCCTAATGAATGTTGTTAAGTTGCTTTGACACAATGTATTTTGTTTAAAGCGATCTATAAAATAAAGGTGACTTGACTTGACGTGTCTATCTGTTATGTTTTTCTTATAGACTCTATACACTCACTCTTTATTGGTTGATTTGTTCTTTATTAAAATAAATAGACAAACCAATGCAATACGTTTTTTATTGCACAGTTACATGTGTCCCATTTGTGAGAACTGAATTTGGAAAAAGGGCTTTTTTGTACGCAGCTCCATTTGAATGGAATTTACTCCAAACAAAATTGAAATTACAAACTTTGTTGCCTATGGAACATTTTAAATCTATTATATGGTCATTCGAAGAAGATTAATTGATTTGTAATTGTTTTTAAGTGTTTTAAATTGTACATTTGTTGTTTTAATCTGTAAGTGTGACTGTAACTGCTGTCCATTCTTGGCCAGGACTCTCCTGTGAAAGAGATTTTAATCTCAGAGAGATTTTCCTGGTTAAATAAAGGTCAAATAACATGATGTGTGGCTTTTAAGTCAGATTTTCTATTTAGTTTAATGTACTTAATTGGCATAGATTGTGTCTACATTAAAGTATTTCACAAAATGAATAATTGCGATCATAGTAATATACAAGGTAATAATATGAAATATTAAAATTCCCAGACAGCTATATAGTGTTAGCCCAGATCCGACCCACACCTGGCCCGCGTGAAATCCATTCGGGCCAGATCTGGGCAGACACTGCTTGCTGTCTCTATTCGGATTCTCGGTTCAATGTACTGGTGATCCGAAAACCGATGCAACCGGTTCTTGACTTGAGAACTAGAATCAGCTCATCGGTTCTCAAATCGGACACGTTCAACAGAAACAATTCTCAGTTCAGTGTACTGGTGATCGGAAAAACTGATGCAAACCGGTTCTTGACTCGAGAGCGAGAACTGCTCCAGCAGTGGGCATGTTAATTCGTCATCTGGCTCTGCTCGGTGTTCATCTTCAGTTTGGTCTTCACAGCAGTTCAGTCAGTGTACTGTTTGAGTAAATTAATTACTCTGGGATATTGGTTTATTCTGACTCAGAGGGAGTGTCAGTCAACAGTTAACAGCTTAAGTAATTTATGGATTAATGCTTATTGGAGACGCAAACCATTTAAAATGATTCAGTTCGATTTGGTGAACCGGTTAAATTGAACGATTCATTTGCAAATCGGACATCACTAGCGTGCAGCATCTATTAATTTAGCTACTCCTAGTGAGGCCGTTGACACACTAGATGCGTGGGGCAAGCGTCTCAGCTGCGTGGCGTGTCTGTTTTTAATTCGGCTCCCATGTTAACAGGTTAGAGCATGCAGACTGCCTGCGTGAGACGCGCGTCTCAGGCGCGGCTCAAGCCGTGTGGAAAACGCGTGCATGCTAGAAATATATGCGCATGTCGGAAGCGTTTCAAGGCAAAATATACTAGGAAAATATGTTTATATGTTATTTCACTAGTTCACGCTTACATATAATTAGCTGAGGTATGGTATGCGTATTTGGCGTGCTGTCCGGGGAAGGGCTCCGAGCTCGGGAATTGCCCGAAGCTAGAGTACCCCCCCTTCCCCGTATATTGTAAAGTGAACTTGAAGTGAGGAGATGGGGTGGAGGAGGGATGCTGATAAACCGTCAATGGATAGAGGTAAGTCAGCGATATTTATACTGTGGGATTGATTACTTGATTGTGGTCCACCTGTGATGATTAGGCTAAGTATCTGACGCGCTCCTCCCGAATCTTCATAGATAATTACATTTCACTAGTTCACGCTTACATATAATTAGCTGAGGTATGGTATGCGTATTTGGCGTGCTGTCCGGGGAAGGGCTCCGAGCTCGGGAATTGCCCGAAGCTAGAGTACCCCCCAAAAAGGCAAATGTACAGGAGGACAGCCGCCAGTTTAAAGAATGCCCCCCAAAAAGCAGAGTACTGGCGGGGGCTGATTTGGTTTCTGAGAAGTTATCTCGTTGGCAGGCTGGAAGGGCCTACGTACTCCGGAGGGAGCGACTTGGGCATTGAGAGAGTAGGCCCTACCAGCTGCAGCTAGTGAACTACGTGGTTGTTGGCGCCCGGTCGGTAGGGCTCGGGCCGATGCTCAACTGGAGTTTTTTGGCGTTGGATCGGTGAGCCCTGCCGGCCGATGAGGAGGAGCGGCGTGGTTGTGGTGCCCGACCGGGAGGACCCGAGTTGCCTCGACCGGAATAGGTCACGGTGTCGGCGTACGGGCCCTACTGGCTGATAGCCCCTGCTATTCAGTGGGTGAAGGGCCTAACGCTGACCGAGAGGGCCCATGAAGCCTCCGACAGGAGATTGAGACTCAGGATGACGGACGTCTGGGTCCTCTCGGTTAGGCAGATAAAAAGCTTTTGGGCCAGCCGACAAGGAGGACTCTGGCAACATCCGAAGGGAGATCCCGACTCACGGCATCGGCTGGATGAGATTCACTTGCGGCTGGCAAGCATAGGCCCGTCCGGGAGACTCTCGCCAGACGTCTGAAGGGAGCGCACGCGACAGACGGGTAAGCCTCGGCGGACGGGGAGGGTTGGAAAGGAAAACCCGACTGGGAGGACTCTCGCAGCATCCGATGGGGCCTCAAACTCAGAACATCGAACGGGTAAGCCTCGCCAGACGGGGTTAAAAGATGTGAGAGTAGCTGAGGGTAGCTTTTTTTTTTTTTTTTTTTTTTTTTTTTTTTTTGCAGGATTTGGCGAGAGGACGAGACTCGTGGCGTCGGACGGTTAAGCCTCGCCTACCGTCAAATGGAAAGGTAAGTTGTGTGGCCGAGAGACTGTTGCCGACGTTCGAAGGGAGCACACACATCGAACGGGTAAGCCTCGCCGACCGTAGGGTGGAAACGTAAAGCAAGTCTGACCAGGAGGCTCTCGCCAGCGTCCGAAGGGAGCACACACATCGAACGGGTAAGCCTCGCTGACCATAGAAAAGGAAAAGGTAAGGTTGTCTAACCGGGAGGCTCTCGCCGGCGTCCGAAGGGAGCACGCGCATCGAACGGGTAAGCCTCTCCGGATGGCGGACAGAAAAGGTAATGATAGGTGGCCAGGAGGCTCTTGCCAGCGTCCGGCGGGGACAAACTGGGTGAGCCTCGCAGGCCGTAGGATGGAAAAGGTAAGTTTGCGTGGTCGTTAGGCTGTCGTCGGCGTTTAAGGGAGTTTGCTACTCCTGGCAAGAGACGGTTTAGCCTTGGTGACCATAGGAAGGAAGGAGAGTTTATTGTGTGTTAGGTACTTGCAGCATTTAAGCAGCTTGTAGGTTAGTAACCTGAAACACACAGTAGGGTCGTGGTTGGCTGGCCAGGAGGCTGTCGCCGGCGTCCGATGGGAGCACTCACATCGGACGGGTAAGCCTCGCTGGCCAAGGGTGGAAAAGGTCAGGTTGTCTAGCCAGGAGGCTCGGACCGACGTCCGATAGGAGCTTAGCTCCAGGAATCGAACGGGTAAACCTCTCTGGCTGAAGGACGGAAAAGGTTGTCCGGCCGGGAGGCTCTTACCTTCGTCCGACAGGAGCTTAGCTCCCGGATAGAACGGTTAAGCCTCGCTGGCCAAAGGACGGAAAAGGTAAGGTTGTCTAGCCGGGAAGCTCTCGCCTATGTTCAATGGGAGCCTTGACTCCATGCGTTGGGCGGGTAAACTTCTCCGTACGTAAGACAGAAATGGAAAAGCAGGTAGCCGGGGGCTTTCACCTACGTCCGAAGGGAGTGTGAGCTCCTGGCAACGAACGGGTAAGCCTTGTTGGCCGCAGAATGGAAAAGGTGAGGTTGTCTGGCCGGGAGGCTCTCGTCGGCATCCGAAGGGAGCTCGTGCTCCTGTCATCGAAGAGAGAAGCCTCGCTGGTCATAGGATAGAAAAGGTTAGGTTATTTGGCCGGGAGTGTGCGGCTGGAGTCGGCGGTATTAATAGGAATTTACTCGTCGGTATTCAGTAGGGATGTGTCGCTGGGGTTTTTTATTTTTTATTTTTTTATTTTTTTTTATTTTATTTATTTATGGCCGATGAGGGTTTGGTGGGCTTTCTTTATGTGAAACTGGTTTATTCTGATGTAGCTTTGGTATGCTTCTGAGGACCATCTTCCTAGAGTTTGGATCTGTTGGTTGGAGAGGCCTTTTTGTGCAGCTGAAGTTGCTGCCCCGATGCGGAATGAATGGGTGGAGAAATTGTTCGCTGGGATGCCTGATAATTGCAGGACGCATTTGAGGTGTTTTTGGAACCAGAAACGAGTGACTGGTTTTTTGGACTCGTCGATGAATAGGGGTTCGTGTGGGGATTTTGCCTGGGAATTTCTAAGGTATAAAAAGGCGAGGACGGATTGGTAAGGCTGGATTGGGGAGGGGAGATTGAAAATGTATATGAAATGGCCTTTGTTGGTTTGGTCTGTTTTGCTTTGTTTGATTAAATAAGCGATTGTTTCGTCATCTAGTATGGTTAGGTCTGACACGGTGGGGTTGATTTTAGGATTAAATTTGGAAGAGATCGTAAGCTCCGAGCACCTGAGAAAACCGAAAAAGGCAAGGATGAACATGGCGTCGAGCGTGCGGGCAATGCTGAGGGGTTGGTAATTTGTGCGGAGGGTGTGGATACATTTTGTGAGGATATCTAGCGTTATGGGTTTTCTGGTGTCTGGATGGGTGGGCTGGGATCGCTGGATCCCTTTGATCAGGAGGGAGGTTTGTGAATTATTTATTTCGGGTGAAGGAGCGCCGGTCATTAGTTTGTGAAAAAACTGGACTCCGCTCAGGTAGCTTTTTATAGATCCGACTTGGAGACCCTTGGTGCCGTTGAGGAACGAAATGAAAGAGGTGATGGAGAGTAGAGAAAAATCTGGGAAAGGGATGTTATAGGTGAGGTGAAATGACTTAAAGGTTGGACAGTGTTTTCTCTACTTCCTGTTGGCCTTCTGTAGCTAATCATAGCTCCATGTAGCTGTTTTTATTTTATATTTTTTCTCTATAATCTTTCTTACTATCACTGTCTGTTTGTTTGTTTTTTAAATTGTAAAATATAACTTAATTCACACCATATTTCTGATATTACGATTCAATCTTATCAGATTAACTTTGGGATCGTTCACTCTTCCGTGACTGCAGCACACCTGCAAAACGTTAGCACTCGTTAGCTTGTCATTAGCGTTTTCTTTTCTCCTCTCCTCTCCTCTCTCACGCTGCAGTTTTCCACAAGTTCATCAAACAACCGCAGTAAGAATATTTCATCAAGCACGGTGAGTAATGGCTTCTCCTACAATTGTTATTTGCACCTCTTGCCACATGTACAGTTTATCTATCTCTGTCGCTGATGAGGGATTCACATGTGATAAATGCAGGGAAACAGTTAGGCTGACAGAGAAGATTTCAGAATTAGAGACACGCATCCAAACTTTAATTGAGGACAGTAAGAATGTTAGGGCTCTAGATGTGGCTTTGGATGCGTCTAGCTCAGGGATTCCTGTACATTGTCCGGTTCCAGCAGAGCCCCTGCAGCAGGGCAACTGGGTGACGGTGAGGCAGCGTAGTCGTGGGTCAAAACACCGCTCTTCTGTTCCGATCAAAACATTAAACAGGTTCTCCCCACTCAGTGATGCACCCACTGAGAAACCTGATGAAAGTGCTCTAGTTATTGGCGATTCTGTTGTACGGAACGTGAATATAGAGACACCAGCCACCATAGTCAAATGTTTACCGGGAGCCAGAGCGCCTGACATCTTGGCAAATTTAAAAGTGCTGGCTAATGCTAAACGTAAATACAGTAAGATTGTTATTCATGCCGGCGCTAATGATGTTCGACTTCGCCAGTCGGAGATCACTAAAAATAACTTTAAAGAGGTGTGTGAACTTGCAAGCACGATGTCAGACACTGTAATATGCTCTGGTCCCCTCCCTGCTTACCGTGGTGACGAGATGCATAGCAGATTGTCATCACTCAATGGCTGGATGTCTAAGTGGTGCCCACAGAATAACATAGGTTTCATAGACAATTGGACGAGCTTTTGGGGCAGACCTGACCTGTTTAAAAGAGATGGTCTTCATCCCTCCTGGGGTGGCGCCACTCTTCTGTCTAGAAATATGGCAAATAGTCTTAGTGTTTATACTTGACTAACTGGGGCCCAGGTCAGGAAGCAGACAGACTGGCTAAACCGACCGTCTGCTAGCTGCCTCCCGTCACAGAGGTCAGTTAATTCTCAGCACATAGAGACTCTTTCACCTAGATATCACACTATAGAGACTGTGTCTGTTCCCCGAACTAGAAAATACAAAAAACGTCCAAACCAAGTTAAGGTTAACAATTTAATTGAGGTTCAACAAATAAAAAACAAATGCAATATGGATAAACAAATGATAAAGATTGGCTTATTGAATATCAGATCAATTTCTACGAAAACACTTTTTGTAAATAATATGATAACTGATCATAATATAGATGTGCTCTGCTTGACAGAAACCTGGCTAAAACCTGATGATTACATTATTTTAAATGAGTCCACCCCCCAAGATTATTGTTATAAACACGAGCCGCGTCTAAAAGGCAAAGGGGGAGGAGTTGCTTCAATTTATAATAACGTTTTCAGGATTTCTCAGAGGGCAGGCTTCAAGTATAACTCGTTTGAAGTAATGGTGCTTCATATAACATTATCCAGAGAAACCAATTTTAATGATAAATCCCCTGTTATGTTTGTACTGGCTACTGTATACAGGCCACCAGGGCACCATACAGACTTTATTAAAGAGTTTGGTGATTTTACATCCGAGTTAGTTCTGGCTGCAGATAAAGTCTTAATAGTTGGTGATTTTAATATCCATGTCGATAATGAAAAAGATGCATTGGGATCAGCATTTATAGACATTCTGAACTCTATTGGTGTTAGACAACACGTTTCAGGACCTACTCATTGTCGAAATCATACTCTAGATTTAATACTGTCACATGGAATTGATGTTGATAGTGTTGAAATTATTCAGCCAAGTGATGATATCTCAGATCATTATTTAGTTCTGTGTAAACTTCATATAGCCAAAATTGTAAATTCTACTTCTTGTTACAAGTATCGAAGAACCATCACTTCTACCACAAAAGACTGCTTTTTAAGTTATCTTCCTGTTGTATCCGAATTCCTTAGCATATCCAAAACCTCAGAACAACTTGATGATGTAACAGAAACTATGGACTCTCTCTTTTCTAGCACTTTAAATACAGTTGCTCCTTTACGCTTAAGAAAGGTTAAGGAAAACAGTTTGACACCATGGTATAATGAGCATACTCGCACCCTAAAGAGAGCAGCCCGAAAAATGGAGCGCAGCTGGAGGAAAACAAAACTAGAGGTATTTCGTATTGCTTGGCGGGAAAGTAGCATATCCTACAGAAAAGCATTAAAAACTGCTAGATCTGATTACTTTTCTTCTCTTTTAGAAGAAAACAAACATAACCCCAGGTATTTATTCAATACAGTGGCTAAATTAACGAAAAATAAAGCCTCAACAAGTGTTGACATTTCCCAACACCACAGCAGTAATGACTTTATGAACTACTTTACTTCTAAAATCGATACTATTAGAGATAAAATTGCAACCATTCAGCCGTCAGCTACAGTTTCGCATCAGACAGTGCACTATAGACCCCCTGAGGAACAGTTCCACTCATTCTCTACTATAGGAGAGGAAGAATTGTATAAACTTGTTAAATCATCTAAACTTACAACATGTATGTTAGACCCTATACCTGTCACACCCTCAGCTCGTTCCCTTAGCCCCAGTCACCATTGCCAGTCACCATCCACTCAATCTCCCATGCACCGCTCACGTGAACCGTCACCTGAATACTGATTACCTGCACCTGCACCAGCAATCACCACACCTTTAAATACTCACCTCACTCATTCACTCACCGGCTGGAATCAAGATTACATGGACGCTCGTTGTGGATCTTCTGCCTGCTTCTTGTGGACCGTATTGTGACTCTGTGGAGATTCAGATACAGCGATTAAGGGAAGTGACTCTTTGTTGTCAGGCCTAGCTTTGTACTTGAACTCACCTATTGATCAGTGCTTGAAGATTCACCGTCTGTGACCACACTTACCAGCTCTGTTGAAATCCCATGTTAATAAAGCTTCACGAAAGTACTTACCCGTCTTCTCCTCTCCTTGTGTGGATGTGACAGGATTCCAGCCCCGGAAAACAGAACTTCATGTCTCCCATGGATGTTAACGCTGCTGCTCAGGGAGCGGCTTCGGACCCGTTCACCGAAATGGTGACTGCTCTCCGCCAAGTATTACAGTCAGTTTCACCACCCACCGAAACTAGTGCTACCACCACCAACAGCACGCCCCTTGCACGTCCCGCGTGCTATGCGGGTGAACCGAGTGGCTGCAGTGGGTTTATACTGCAGTGCTCACTGTTCGTCAACGCGAATACCAGTAAATTCCCCAATGAGGCCACCAAAGTCGCCTTTGTGATCTCTCTCCTCACCGGACGAGCGCTACAATGGGCGGAGGCTCTTTGGAACTCCCAGAGTCCGGTTCTATCCTCATTCGATGCCTTCACCACCCACCTCCAGGAAGTGTTCGGGATGGCTCTAACTCCTCTTTCAACCCATGATGAACTCTTAAATCTCCGCCAGGGAGCCACGGAAGTTCACGACTACACTCTCCGTTTCCGGACATTAGCCGCCACCAGTGGTTGGAACCAAACTGCCCTGCTAGCTGCATACCGTAAAGGTTTAAAGCCCCAGATCAGAAAGCAAATGGTCATTTACGACGATAATGTCAATCTCGAGACATTCATCAGAAAAACTATAAATGTTGCTCAGCACCTCTCGGCTTGTGCCTCCCCGGCTTCATATACCATCTCTCCATCAGCCAGAACGCCCTCGCCTCAACGAAACCAGGAGGAGCCCATGATCACCGACTCCTACCGCCTAGATGCCTCTGAACGGAGACGCCGCATCCAGCTGCGGCTGTGTTTATACTGTGGCGAGGCCACTCACCTGATCCACGCCTGCCCAGTCCGTCCGCCTCGCCCAATGGTGAGTACAGTTTCCATTACCCCATCTGTATCTCACATACCTCATATCAAAGCCCAGATAACAATTAACTCACGTAATCTTTCCATCCATGTCCTGGTGGATTCCGGAGCCGCAAGCAACTTCATCTCATCTCACTTCGTAACCAAGCACCGTATACCCATCACCCAGAATGAGACCACCTACCGTATCACTACCATCCAAGGATCACCGTTAGGGGGAGGCAAAATAACTAGAAGGACACACGAGCTGGAACTCGTTCTGCCCCACGGACACCGGGAACAACTGGCCCTCCTCGTACTTCCTCGCGCTACCGTTGACGTCGTCCTGGGTAGGCCGTGGCTGGCCCAACATAACCCACAAATCAACTGGAGCACAGGGGAGATCCAGGCATGGGATCCGAGATGCCAGAGTCACATTCACCGTTCACCTATCCAGAGTTCACAGTCCGAGCCACCGCACCTTCAATTGCACTCCACCTCCATAGGAAGACCTGCCCTTTACTCCTCCTACTCCGATGTGTTCAGCAAGGAACAAGCCACCCGCTTACCACCACATCGGCCCTGGGACTGTTGTATCGACCTGCTGCCAGGTGCCAAGCTACCACATGGGAAAATATATCCACTCTCCCGTCCTGAGCAGGTGGCGATGGAGGAATACATCCAGGAGGCTCTCGATCAGGGGTTCATCAGACCGTCCACATCTCCAGCTGCGTCCAGTTTCTTCTTCGTCCCCAAAAAAGATGGCGGACTTCGACCATGCATCGACTATCGAGTGCTAAATGACGCCACCGTCAAGTTCGCCTACCCATTACCACTCGTTCCGGCGGCTCTGGAGGAACTGCGTGAAGCCAAGGTGTTCACCAAACTCGACCTCCGCAGTGCCTACAATCTGATCCGTATCCGAGAGGGAGACGAGTGGAAGACTGCTTTCATCACCCCTGCCGGGCACTACGAATATCAGGTCATGCCCTATGGGCTTGCTAACAGTCCATCCATCTTCCAGAGTTTCATGAACGAAATATTCCGTGATTATCTCCACCAATTCGTCATTGTCTACATAGACGATATCCTGATCTACTCCCGGAACATAGAAGAACACCAAACTCATGTCCACCACGTCTTACAACGACTCCGAGACCACCACCTCTACCTAAAAGCTGAGAAGTGTGAGTTCCACTGCACTACCGTCTCCTTCCTCGGATACGTGATCTCTGCGGAGGGAGTTCAGATGGAGTCAGCCAAGGTAGATGCTGTGGCCAACTGGGCGGAGCCCACAACGGTGAAAGAACTCCAGCGTTTCCTTGGCTTTGCCAATTTCTATCGGCGCTTTATCAAGAACTACAGCCTGCACTCGGCCCCTCTAACATCCCTTCTAAAAGGAGGTCAACGCCGGCTGCGCTGGACACCCCAAGCTCGAGAGGCCTTCAGCCATCTTAAACACCTTTTCACCTCGGCACCCATTCTTCGACATCCTGACCCGTCCAAGCCGTTCGTCGTAGAGGTTGATGCGGCCAATCACGGCATTGGAGCCGTGTTGTCTCAAAGGTCTGGTGAACCTTGCTCACTCCATCCGTGTGCGTACTTCTCTAAAAAACTCTCTCCTGCCGAATGCAATTATGGAATCGGAGACCGTGAGTTGTTGGCCATTAAACTTGCCCTTGAGGAGTGGCGGCACTGGCTAGAGGGAGCTCAGTTCCCATTCACTGTTGTCACCGACCACAAAAATCTCCAATATCTGCAGAATGCCAAAAGACTCAATGCTCGTCAGGCTCGGTGGTCACTCTTCTTTGCTCGCTTTAATTTCCAGATCACGTATCAACCCGGTCACAAGAACACTAAAGCAGATGCTCTGTCCCGTATGTACTCACCAGATCCAGACACCAACAAGCCTGATTCAATTCTACCACCCTCCGTTTTCCTCGCGCCTATCCTCTGGCAGATCGACGAGGAAATTCGAGCCGCCACCCTCGAGGAGCCTGCACCTCCGGAGGTACCCACGGGTCTAATGTACGTGCCCACCAACCAGCGACTCCCCCTACTGGAAAGTACGCACACGTCACCTGGCTCAGGACACCCTGGCAGCAGGCGAACCCTCTCGCTCATCCAGCAGAAGTACTGGTGGCCTAACATGGTTCGTGACGTTACCCGGTACATCCTCGGATGCTCGGTCTGCGCCGTTACCACCACACCTCGTCAACTTCCCGTGGGTAAATTACAACCACTACCCATTCCTCGCCGACCCTGGACCCATCTAGGGGTGGATTTCGCCACTGACCTTCCCCCCTCAAGGGGGTACACTACCATTCTAGTTGTTGTTGATCGTTTTTCTAAATTCTGCAAACTAATCCCATTAAAGGGTCTTCCCACAGCGTTCGAGACCGCCGAAGCCCTCTTCACCAACGTGTTCCGGAATTATGGCACTCCAGAGGACATTGTCTCGGACAGAGGACCTCAGTTTATCTCCAGGGTCTGGCGAGCGTTCTTCCAACTCCTCGGAACATCCGTCAGTTTATCTTCTGGATATCACCCTCAGACCAACGGCCAGACTGAGCGGAAGATTCAAGAGATCTCACGGTACCTCCGTACTTACTGCTCCCAACACCAGGATACCTGGAGCCAGTATCTGCCGTGGGCTGAGTATGCCCAAAACTCCCTTCGCCAAACCACTACAGGCTTAACCCCTTTTCAATGTGTTTTAGGCTATCAACCACCGCTGTTTCCCTGGTCAGGAGAAGTCTCTGAAGTGCCCGCGGTAGATCACTGGTTCCAGGAGAGCGAGAGGGTGTGGGACTCAGCTCACGTCCATCTCCAGCGGGCAGTTCGGAGGCATACAGAGACCGCTAACCGACGCAGATCGCCTAATCCCGTCTATCTACCTGGAGACAAGGTTTGGCTCTCCACTCGGGATATCCGCCTCCGACTGCCCTGCAGAAAGCTGAGTCCCCGCTACATAGGGCCGTTCACCATCCATTCTCAGATAAATCCCGTCACCTACCGCCTGGACCTACCACCACACTACCGGATCTCACCCACGTTTCACGTCTCACTGCTAAAACGTCACACTGATCCAGTTTCTCCTTCCTCCACAGAACCAGAACCGCCTCCCCCTCCAGACCAACCCGAAATCCTCGGAGACAACATCTACCAGGTCCAAGAGATCCTCGACTCCCGGCGGCGGAACGGCCACCTGGAATACCTCATAGATTGGGAGGGGTTCGGTCCCGAGGAGAGGTCGTGGATACCACGCAATGACATCCTGGATCCGGCTCTCCTCGAAGATTTCCACCGACAACACCCGGACCGCCCGGCTCCCAGAGGTCGTGGTCGTCCCCGTCGCCGCTCTAGGATGCCTGGAGTCACCCGTGGGGCGGGGGGTAGTGTCACACCCTCAGCTCGTTCCCTTAGCCCCAGTCACCATTGCCAGTCACCATCCACTCAATCTCCCATGCACCGCTCACGTGAACCGTCACCTGAATACTGATTACCTGCACCTGCACCAGCAATCACCACACCTTTAAATACTCACCTCACTCATTCACTCACCGGCTGGAATCAAGATTACATGGACGCTCGTTGTGGATCTTCTGCCTGCTTCTTGTGGACCGTATTGTGACTCTGTGGAGATTCAGATACAGCGATTAAGGGAAGTGACTCTTTGTTGTCAGGCCTAGCTTTGTACTTGAACTCACCTATTGATCAGTGCTTGAAGATTCACCGTCTGTGACCACACTTACCAGCTCTGTTGAAATCCCATGTTAATAAAGCTTCACGAAAGTACTTACCCGTCTTCTCCTCTCCTTGTGTGGATGTGACAATACCATCTAAGCTCTTAAAAGAGGTGCTTCCAGAAGTCATAGGTCCTCTCCTGACTATTATTAATTCCTCATTGTCATTAGGATATGTCCCCAAAACCTTCAAACTGGCTGTTATTAAGCCTCTCATAAAAAAGCCACAACTTGACCCCAGAGAACTAGTTAATTATAGACCAATCTCGAATCTCCCTTTTCTGTCCAAGATACTAGAAAAGGTGGTATCCTCACAATTATATTCCTTCTTAGAGAAAAATGGTATATGTGAGGATTTCCAGTCAGGATTTAGACCATATCATAGTACTGAAACTGCTCTCCTTAGAGTTACAAATGATCTGCTCTTATCATCTGATCGTGGGTGTATCTCTCTATTAGTTTTATTGGATCTTAGTGCTGCGTTTGACACAATTGACCACAACATTCTTTTGCATAGACTTGAACACTTTGTTGGCATCAGTGGAAGTGCATTAGCATGGTTTAAATCGTACTTATATGACCGCCATCAGTTCGTAGCAGTGAATGAAGATGTATCATATCGATCACAAGTGCAGTATGGAGTACCTCAAGGCTCAGTTCTAGGGCCGCTACTCTTCACGCTTTATATGTTACCCTTGGGAGATATCATCAGGAAACATGGTGTTAGCTTTCACTGTTATGCTGATGATACGCAGCTCTATATTTCCTCGCAGCCCGGTGAAACACACCAATTTGAAAAACTAATGGAATGCATAGTCGATATAAAAAATTGGATGACGAGTAATTTCTTACTGCTAAATTCAGAAAAAACAGAGGTGTTAATCATAGGGCCTAAAAACTCTACTTGTAATAACCTAGAACACTGTCTAAGACTTGATGGTTGCTCTGTCAATTCTTCGTCATCAGTTAGGAACCTAGGTGTGATACTTGATCGCAATCTTTCCTTAGAAAGCCACGTTTCTAGCATTTGTAAAACTGCATTTTTCCATCTCAAAAATATATCTAAATTACGGCCTATGCTCTCAATGTCAAATGCAGAAATGTTAATCCATGCATTTATGACTTCAAGGTTAGACTATTTTAATGCTTTATTGGGTGGTTGTTCTGCACGCTTGGTAAACAAACTACAGCTAGTCCAAAATGCAGCAGCAAGAGTTCTTACTAGAACCAGGAAGTATGACCATATTAGCCCGGTCCTGTCCACACTGCACTGGCTCCCTATCAAACATCGTATAGATTTTAAAATATTGCTTATTACTTATAAAGCCCTGAATGGTTTAGCACCTCAGTATTTGAATGAGCTCCTTTTACATTATACTCCTCTACGTCCGCTACGTTCTCAAAACTCAGGCAATTTGATAATACCTAGAATATCAAAATCAACTGCGGGCGGCAGATCCTTTTCCTATTTGGCGCCTAAACTCTGGAATAACCTACCTAACATTGTTCGGGAGGCAGACACACTCTTGCAGTTTAAATCTAGATTAAAGACCCATCTCTTTAACTTGGCATACACATAACATACTAATATGCTTTTAATATCTAAATCCGTTAAAGGATTTTTAGGCTGCATTAATTAGGTAAACTGGAACCGGAACACTTCACATAACACCGTACTTTCTACATCATTAGAAGAATGGCATCTACGCTAATATTTGTCTGTTTCTCTCTTGTTCCGAGGTCACCGTGGCCACCAGATCCAGTCTGTGTCCAGATCAGAGGGTCACTGCAGTCACCCGGATCCAGTACGTATCCAGACCAGATGGTGGATCAGCACCTAGAAAGGACCTCTACATCCCTGAAAGACAGCGGAGACCAGGACAACTAGAGCCCCAGATACGGATGCCCTGTAAAGACCTTGTCTCAGAGGACCACCAGGACAAGACCACAGGAAACAGATGATTCTTCTGCACAATCTGACTTTGCTGCAGCCTGGAATTGAACTACTGGTTTCGTCTGGTCAGAGGAGAACTGGCCCCCCAACTGAGCCTGGTTTCTCCCAAGGTTTTTTTCTCCATTCTATCACCGATGGAGTTTCGGTTCCTTGCCGCTGTCGCCTCTGGCTTGCTTAGTTGGGGTCACTTCATCTACAGCGATATCATTGACTTGATTGCAAATTAAAACAGACACTATTTCAACTGAACAGAGATGACATAACTAAATTCAATGATGAACTGCCTTTAACTATCATTTTGCATTATTGAGACACTGTTTTCCAAATGAATGTTGTTCAGTGCTTTGGCGCAATGTATTTTGTTTAAAGCACTATATAAATAAAGGTGATTGATTGATTGATAAAGCACCTCCATGCAGTCACGTATGACTGGAGGGTTCTGGGAGAGACTGCTTGGAGAATAGAGTCCAGTGATGCTTCGAGGAGTGGTTTTAGAGGGTGAGTTACGGAAATATTAATTCTGAATAGTGAGGAACCGGAGTGGGGAATTGGTCCGCCTCTGGAGCCAGCGTCCTGAATTTCTGAAACAGAAAACGAGACAGGGAGTCAGCGATTTGGTTTTCTGTACCTGGGACGTGCTTTGCGCTAATTATGAATTGGTCGCATGCTGCGATCCATATAAGGCGTCTAAGGAGAGGCATGAGGGCGGGGGAGTGAGAACGGCCTTTGTTTATGCACTGAACTACGGCTTCGTTGTCGCAGTGCACTAAAATGCTTTTAGTTGTCCATTCATTGCCCCACAGGAAGGCTGCTACTACGAGGGGATAGAGCTCGAAAAGAGCTGAGGACTGGGTCGAGTCCTGCATCTGGGGGGGCCATGTGGACGCGAACCAACGGCCTTGGTAGAAACCTCCGAAACCAATTGAGGGAGCCGCGTCTGTAAACAGCTGCAAGTCGATGGGAGACGAGATTAAATTGTTGTAAAAAAAAAGAAAGCCCGTTCCATTGTCTAAGGAACAGGATCCATAATTTAAGTTCGTCGCGGCATGCATGGGTTAGGGGGATGAGGTCCTCGAGCGCGTGAACTGATGATGCGAGTGTTAGAAGGTGCGCGATGAATGGGCGTCCTTGTGGAATTATGCGCATGGCGAAATTTAAATGCCCGAGCAGGGAAAGAAGTTCGCGTTTAGAACAACAAGGGCTGTCGAGGAGGGTGGATGAGACGAGAATTATTCTATCAATCTTTTCCTTTGGCAGGGAGAGCTGAAATTTAGCTGAGTCGAGGTAGATGCCGAGGAACTCTATGGTTGTGGCAGGACCCATGGTTTTTTCCTGAGCGATGGGAATCCCGAGCTCGGAAAAGACTTTTTGGACGGTGAGGATATGGGCGGCTGGGATAGCCTTGGGCGATGAAATGACCAGGAAGTCATCTAAGAGATGGATAATATGTGGGATTGCGTAATTGTTGGAAAGGATCCAGCAAACGGCTTCTGATAGCATATCAAAAATTTTGGGGCTGCTTTTGCATCCGAAGGTTAACCGGACGGCGAAATAGTATTTCTCGAGCCATCGTATCCCGAACAGGTGCCAAAAATCCGGATGGATGGGCATCACTTTGAAAGCAGAAGTGATGTCTATTTTTGCTAACCAGGCTCCTCGGCCCGCGATTTTAATCAGTTCGACTGCCTGATCTATGTCTTGGTATTTGAGTGAAAATTCGTCGAGGGGTATCAAACTATTGATGCTCGGGACTGTAGAATTATGCGGAGATGACAGGTCTACTATTAGGCGTTTCTTACCAGAAAATTTTCTCGTAGCCACTCCGATTGGGCTGACTCTGAACGTTTTGAAGGGGGGGGTATTGAAGGGCCCGATCATGAAGCCTGACTCGACTTCTTTTTTGATGAGGTTAGCTACTATATCGGGCTCTGCGAGGGCGGATTGGAGATTACGGCAGACGGTGTTTTGGGTAAGCTCGCAAACGACGCCCGGGTTAAAACCGTGTTTGAGGCCAGACAGGAGATAATTAGTAAATTCTTTGTCGGGATGGTGTGCTAGTTCAATGGTCATGCGAAAAATATTCACAGGAGTCGATAGGTAATTTTTAGATTTTTTATTTACGGCTTTATGCACGGGGCAAACTATGCGTGCATGAGCACCGCCACAGAACTTGCAGGAGTGTAGATAGCGGCAATGCTGTCTGATGCATTTCCCGTTGTTGAAGGCGATACATTGCTGTGTGCTTTCTTCTCCTGGTTGGGCTAGGCGTGAGTTTGCTGCGGTAACTGATTTTGGGACATAGCTGGTGGATTTTGCCGGGGGAGTAAGAGAGTGTTGGGTTGCGTCCGGGTTTATTTGTGGGCAGGTTGTGGTGGAGTGAGCCACGGACCTGCAGATTGCGCACGAAATGCTCCTACAGCCTAGGAATACGCGACTGTGCAAGTCGGAGTCGATCGCTCCCCAGTAAGGGCACTGGTTCCACTGAGCTATTCGGATGGCACATTTAGCGGAAAAAAGCTTGTGGTGAGTGTAGAAGTGCCCCCCTCCGTAGGACAACGCGAGTTCGGCTATTATAGACAAATAATCGTTTAGTTCGCGTCGCCTGTGGGGGAAGGCTGAGCAGATTATCTCGGTGTAGCGGTTGAATGCGATGGTGAATTCGGAGAAGGAGAGAAGTCGAGATGAAAGGGGATTTGGATTTTTTAGCGTGACTGAGAAGTCCCCGCAGTCTATTTGGCGGTTTGAATCGGATGTGGGCAGGAGAGAAAGGAGAGACGAGAGATCTACATCCGCACCTGCTAATATCTGTGCCCGAATGCTGTGGGTCACTTGGGGAGGTTCGAGGGAGACAGCGTTTGATGGGATGGGCATTGGTGTAGCAGTGAAGAGTGAATGGGGGGATTTCGCTTGGAGGAGGGTGGTGGCGACAACTGGGGGCGGAGCTGTGTTTGGCAGCGATTGCGGCCAAGCGCTTGCTTGAGCCGCGGGCCCGGAGTTTGAGGCCGCAGGTTGCGGGGCTGGGTTGGGCGGCCAGTATGGCCAGGCAGTTGCTTGGGCCGCGGGCCCGAAGCTGGGATGGGCTAAAGTCGGGGCTGTGTAAGGCGGCCAGTTCGGCCAAACGTTAGCATGAGCGGCGGGCTCGGAGCTCGGCAGAGCGGGAAGCGGGGCATTGTGTGACAGCCAGTTCGACCAAGCGCTAGTTTGGACCGCGGGCGCGAAGCTGGAGGAAGCGGGAGGCGGCGCTGTATGTGGCGAACTGTTCGGCCAAGCGCTTGCCTGGGCTGCGGTGTTGGTATAGAAAGTTCCGTATGGAGGGGCTGCGATGGGTGGAGGAGGCGGCCAGGAGCCTCCTTGGGCTTCGGCGCCCTGAGCTGTTGGAATTGGAGCCGCAGAAGGAGGCTGAGCTCCGGGCGACATAGCGAGCGCCCTTGCGGTTGGAACCGGGGCGCGGCCTAGGCTTGCTGAAGGCCTCTTGCTACGGCTTGATAGCCGCTGCGAGCTAGGCCTAGCGGCGTTGGATGGTGGAGTGCTTTGAGGGCGAATTTTGAGGTACTCCTTTCTTTTGTCGTTTCTTTGGTACAGGGGTAGACTGGGGAGAAATGTTATTATTTAGATTTTTTGTATACAAGTCATACAGTTCGGATTTGTTTAACTTGCTTGATGGTGTGATGTCGTTTTTGGACAGGGCCTGCCTCAGACTCGACACCGTCCATTTGTCGATTGGCGGAATCGTATGCCTGGCCGAGCGGTAGGAGGACGCGGGGGAGTCAGCCGCGGTTCTCGCCGGAGGCGGCGAAGGTAGGCCTAGGCGTCTTGGGAGGCGAGTAGCTGCTCGCGCCGTACCGCGCCCGCGGGTTGGAGCCTGGGGCTCGATTTGGTTGCCACGCCGGGAAGGGGTGGCCTTGGAGCCGGCTGGCTGCAGTGATGGGGCTGGGGAAGAGCTGGATGAGTCTTCTGACGAGGAATCTCGGTTTTGGGACATGGTGCATGCGGACCAAAATGCTGATAAACCGTCAATGGATAGAGGTAAGTCAGCGATATTTATACTGTGGGATTGATTACTTGATTGTGGTCCACCTGTGATGATTAGGCTAAGTATCTGACGCGCTCCTCCCGAATCTTCATAGATAATTACATTTTGTACACAAATACATATTAATTCATGACATTTTGATATTTGAAAGTCTATAAGTTGGCATAAATTTAGATATAAATGTAATTAAAAAAAAAAAATTATTATAGATTTTCAAATATTATACCTGTCATACTCTATTTTGACATCAATACTGTTGACAGTGTCCTATCAGTAGGTGTGTAAAAAAAAAAAAAAAGTTTATATTGTTGTCATGAAGACGAGCCTGGTTTTTCGGCGGCTTCCCTCTATGTCACCTACAACACAGCAGCAGCGCGCCAGAGAAAATTGGGCACAACACTGGCAACGTCAGGCATGCTTCTGGTGTGTAAAGACACAGAAAACGCGAAGCAGCCACGCGAAGCAGCCACCACGTTTCTGGCATGCAGCAGAGATGCCACGCAGCCAGTGTGTCACCGGCCTGAGCGATACATGCTCATCATCACGACACAGACATTCTCCTAGAACTCACACTTTGCATTCAGTTAACAGAACCATACGAATCATGCATGAAATAGAAGTTTATAAAGCAAACGATAGCTTTATGTGCTTTACAGATGAACTTGGAGTCTTTATTTATTCGAGATGTTCAATAGAAAATAATCTTTGACTCGATAATACAAGTTCATGATCCGATTCGGGAACAAATCAGTCTTTTGAGTCAGTCTTTTAAAAGAATAATTTATTTTATATCGTTTATCGTAAAATGTTATATATTTATATATTTATTTATTTATTTTTTGTGTACCGGGTGGTACCCACATTGGGCAGCGGTCCACTGGGAGAAGTCCCGGTGCTCCAGATGGCCTGTCCGCCCCATATATATATATGGCCATGTGTGGCAATGACGGCACGGCAGAGATCCAGTGTTGTGCCCAATTTCGACCCCTTGCCAAATTATTACCCCCCTTGTTCAAATCGCTACCTGATTGCCTAATCCTAGCCCCACCCCTAATCCTAACCCCTCCCCCACACCTACTCCTAAACCTACCAATACTAGGGGGTAATAATTCGACAGGGGGTCGAAATTGGGTACAACACCGGCAAACAACATGAGGGCCGATTGTTGATGGGAGGAGTGTGGCCCAGATCAGTGAGTTGATATGTGGCCCAAATCAGGCTAAGATCTGGCAGCATATTATGTGACCCATGATAAACAAGATAAATACAATATTGCATGATAATGGTTAAATGATCACATACATTTTAATTAAAATGTTATAAAATATTAAATTATTATTCTCGGTACAAATAATCTTAGAATCCTTACGTGAAAACAAAGAGAGAGAGAGAGTATTTAACCGTTATCATGTAATATTTATTTGGTTTAGTATGGGACACGTGCCGTTAAGAAGTTTTACAACAAGTTTTATGGCAGCGATATAAAACGCTCATTGGCTCTCGTCGGTTTCGTCAGAGATTGCGACATGCTGTGTTTCCGGTGATGTGTGTTTTGAATGAGTGGATCGGCTAGAGTGGAACTATATGTGGGCAGGTCTGCAAAGTTTTGGTTTCGATGAACATTACATTTCTACATTGGCATGGGCTTCCGGCACAAACACTTGCAACTAAACTAAAAAGTCTTCACTAACACTAAAAAGTCTTTGGGACTGGAATAATACCACGAGAAACAAGACTTTGCCTCCCACTGCCAGCAGCTTACATTACGGAGACGGGGAAACACAGCTGCCCGCATTCGAACAGAAGAGAAAGAAAATGCCTCCTGCTGAATCTACTAGCTGCATGAACTGTTGCTAACTTCTATAAAGGATTGCAGTTTTTGAAACAAAGTTACTTAGCCTTAGCATCCTGTTCCCCAGATTTGGCTATGACAAGGCTTATGAATACTGGTATTCTACCACTCCCCCCCATACATCTTGTGAACATATTTGAAGCATTAATGAATGTGGGTGAGGAATCCCCAAATGTGATTAAACATGAATTGGATCAGCCAGCAGCTAACATCACTACTAACAGGTGCTCAAGGTTGAGCAGAAAACGACATTCAACTCAGAGCGCAGTCAAGCCCAGGACTCTGATAGTGGGTGACTCTATTATCAGAAACATCAGTAGCAAGACTACAACTACATGCTGCTTTCCTCAAGCAACCTTTTCCGATCTGAATAAGGAACTTTAGAATGAAGCATGAGACTGCAAATTGAATCATCATCCTTCTGGGGAAGAATTATATTTGGAAAGAGCAGTCAGAACTCCTTACGAAGGATTTCAATGAACTCTTTGAAACATTTCAAGGACATAAAGTTCAGTTGTTCATCAGTGGACCACTTTCAGCAAGGTGAACTAATATGTTTACACGTTTGCTTGGGCTTAACACATGGCTACAAAGAATCTGCAGTTTAAACGGAGTCAGTTTCATAGACATCTTTAATCTTTTCAGGGGCCATAGACAATTGTTTAAACTGGATGGCCTCCACCCAAACAAACTTGTGGCAAGAGTGCAAAAGGACAATATCTACTCCTCCCTCCGTCATCCTTCAGTAGTGTTTGCCAAACTACTCTACCTGAATGGCACACACACACACACACACACCTGAAAAGTATTTGAATGACGACAGGACTTCATATCAGTTTCTGAGTCATCATCCGGTTGACACTTCCACAAGGACACTATTAACACCAGACAGCCACAAAAAGCACTGCTCATGGACAACATCCTGGCTGAGCCCTGCCCATCGAGCTCATCACAGACAGACTGTGAGTGTGATGTATCAGAACAGCTCCAAGCCTCAGCACCCAAAGACAACTTTCTGGAAAATAGCCATGGAAGCCAAGACAATATATTTCAGCCACCGGAAACACCAGAGCCATAGTCCAGCTCAACAGAAACATTATTCCTCTCTCCAGCATCTCTTCTAAGCTTCTCACAGAAAAAGGAGGAACTGGTTTATGCTGGGACCAAACTCTCCCACTCTTTGTCTGAAAGCCCCCAGATATCAACTAAACCACCAAAGCCTGTGGGCCCAGCTCTTCATCGTCCTCATGTGAGAGCTCTCTTACCACTGTCACAAGGCCAGGGCCCAAGCCCTCCATCTGCTGTAGGTGAACCAAAAACAACTGATAGCAGTTCTCAGTGATGTGTGCCGGGTCCCTGCTACAATAGCAGAAATATGCACAAATGTTTTTAGAGCAAGCGGGAATCCAATATGCCTGTAGTTTTCTCTATTTCTGTTTTATCACGTGATATAAAGTCTAAGGCCTTCTCAAACTGTGCGGCTGACTCATCTAATCTATGGCCTGTTATGAATCAAACTAATAGTACTGCTATTTTTTCTACAAATCGACAAAATGCAATCCCATCAAGTTGCCATTTTTAAACATTCGCTCACTAAAAAATAAATCATTTCTAATCAATGACTTAACAACCACAAATAACCTGGATTTTATGTTTCCAAACAAAACATGACTAGATGTCAACTGCAGTGCAACAGTCCTCAATGAAACAGCCCCTCCTAACTTTACTTTCATGAGTATCCGCAGGACTGTGAGGAAAGGTGGAGGTGCAGCTGCTCTATTTTAAGATGTCTATTAATGCAAGCAAGTGTAATTTGGTCAGTACTTGTCTTTTGAATATAGGGATTGTGTTGAAAGGTGCTCCATGCATTCTGTTTATCATTATTTACAGACCTCCAAAATACTTTGTTGAAGAATTCACAGAAATGCTATCAATGATTTCTAAACATCTAAACATTTCATCCATTGTTATTAAGGACATAGCACTTCTGTATTTTCTTTGATATACTGATGTCTGGTGCATTAACGAGAACACAAGTGTGCTATTTATGAAGGCTATAACTTCAACACCACGCATTTCTGCAGACTCTATTAATCTTCTCTTTGATTCCTCAAAAGTAAAAAAATTATAGATGACATTGCTGCTGTGAAAATCAGAAAAACTGGCAGACAGAAATCAGCTTGGAGAAGATCAACAGCAGTTCAGTTAAGTTCAGTATGCAGAAAAGCTGATTGAAAGACAGGTTTTGTGCATTTATTGTGAAACCACAGCTAGACAGACCTTCTTCTTGATCCTCATAAACAGTAACTTAAACAACACTCTTACTTTGCTACTGTTGAGAGACTGACAACCCCTCATGTCACTTTTGAGAAAAATCAAATTCGAACGGATATCAAATATCATGCAATGTATTCGAATATATTTGAATATCTATGTGCCCCCCACCCCGCGCATAAAAAAAAAACACCGTAGCACCGTTCACATATTGTGCCTAAAAACACTGCTTTCGTGGTGGAAAACACGTGTTCGGAGCACACAGACGTGCCTGGCTACTAGCTATTATTCGCTTGATTTGGTCATGGGCCTACGCTACAATATGTCTAGAGTGCTCTCTAGACAACAACGGTCTACTCATAGACTGTAAAAAATGCGCTACACATGGCATTTTAAAAACCGGATATTTTATTTATAGTTCGATTACGGATATTTCACACCATGTTCGTGTAAACCCTCTCTCCCGGGTCCTCTCCGCCGCTCCTCACACTCGCTCTGAGCGGGGCTTGAACCCGGGTTTCCGGTATGGGAGGTGGACGTACTAATAAGGAGGCTAAATGGCTACTGCCACTAGTGCATCTCTCCCATCCGGGTCACGGCACCAGTTATAGCAGTGTTTTCTGTGTTGTGTTTAAACGAAAGACAGACTACGAAAATTCTTTCCAGCAGAAATGGAAATATGAGGACTCGTGCAGCACATAAACCAGCGTGCGGCAGCAATGCATGACGCGGTGTGACATCTCATGCAGACTGGTGCAATTTACTTTCACTAAAGCACATTTTACAAACATTTAACAATGGAACATGTACCTGTATAACACAAATGAATTATGAGGACTCGTGCAGCACATAAACCAGCATGCATCAGAAATGCACGATGCTGGGAAAGAGACTATACAGATATTAAAAAGAAACTTCAGTAAAGAAAAATAATCAACAAAACATGTGAGTGTGCATTAGAGAGGGGCTTTAGATCACAATCATACAGATATATCATTTGAATTCATCCGTTACATGAAATACGGCCCTAATTGACTCGCTGCAAAAACTTGCATGACCTACCACTGTGACATCTCATGCAGACTGGTAAGCAGCAAAGTGCGCCAACCCCCCAAGTCAGTATGGCGGCAGGAAACCCCAAATATGGTCATGGCAAGTGGAATCACAAAGTAATTTCCTAAATACACAACTGCTACATTCGAAATGCATATTCGAATATCGAATAAAAAGTGACAGCCCTACCACCCACCCCAAAGTCAGAATCCCAGTGAAACGCCCTCCAAACAGCAAATTAATTGAGTTTATTTCCTTCTTTTCTGAGAAGATCAATAAAAACAGGAAGATGATTAGCACATCCCCAAGTTATGCAGAGGTCAGACAGATTAAACTGCAATATCAAAAAGAAGATACGTTTGATTTGAAGAAATGTATTAAAAAACTTTTGAATAAATAGTACAGCACCTTAAATCATCAACCAGCTATCTTGACACACTGCTAAACTGTTAAGAAGCAGATCTCTTAGAATTGGTCAACGCCTCACTTCTTTCTGGGACTTTTCCAAACTCCCTGAAAAATGCAGTTGTTAAACCCCCTCTAAAATAAGAGCAATCGTGATAACACTATTTTGAGCAATTATAGACCAATATCAAATCTTCCTTTCATAGGCAAGATCGTTAAAAAGGTAGTCTTTAATCAGCTGAACAAATACTTCAAACTTAAATGGATACCTGGACAATGTTCAATCTGGTTTCTGACCTCATCACAGCACAGAGACTGTGCTCATTAAGATAATAAATGACGTTTGCTTAAATTCAGATTCTGACAAATTATCAGTGCTGGTCTTACTAGATCTCAGTGCTGCATTTAGCATACTACTAAATGCATAACTAATAGAGAGACTGGAAAACTGGGTTAGGCTTTCTGGGATTGTAATCAAATGTTTCAGGTCATACAGTACTTAAAAGGAAGAGGTTATTATGTGAGTATTAGAGTATAAGTCTAATGGACGTCCATGACATGCAGAGTCCCAGAAGGCTCAATCCTTGCACCACACTTGTTTAGCCCGTAAAGGCTCCCACCAAGTCAAATAATGAGAAAGAACCAAACTACTAATCACAGCTATTCAGATGAAACCCAGGTTTACCTAGCCTTATCACCAAATTACTACAGCCCCACTGACTCCCTCTGCCAATGCATTGATGAAATTAACTGTTGGATGTGCCCAAATTTCCTTCTGTCAAACAAGAAAAAAAGTATTATTGCATTTGGAAACAAAGATGAATTTCTCAAGGTGAATGCATACCTTGACTCTAGGGATATAACAACTAAAAATCAAGTCAGGAATCTTATTTTCAGTAGTCATGTCAACGTTTAGTTTATTTTTTCCACAAGAGTAAAATATATACAATAATAATAATAAAATAATAATAATACAATCCATATACTCTGCAGGGAGAGACAGAAAACCAAAAGGGCTTATTTAGAGCCTTCACCTCAACAATGAAAAGAAACAAAACAATAACAAACTCATGAAACTAAAAGAAAACTAAATTTCAATAACAAATATATAAATACTAATAGCAACAAATGACATGAAATATATATATATATTTTTAAAGATAATTATTACAGGGCAGTATTTAAATTATCCTGTATACATCTTTTATAACATATTAAAGAGTAAATTTGTTTTGCTAAATGAAATCATTCCATATTTTAATACAGGCTTGGCACTAGAATTGTTTCTCTACACTAAGGGGGGTGGGGGGAGTTGTGGCTAGACCAATATCGGAGGTGCCCTAAGGATCCCCACAGAGTAGACTTGCTTTGCTAGAATAGCAACCCTTAAAACAAACAAACAAACTTCTATTAAAAATTCAATTCATCAACTGTTTATATGTGAAATTATGAAAAAACATATTTATACAACTTTTCTAATAAAATGTGATGATTTACTGTGTCAAAAAAATACTCCCAGTCAAGTTAGCCGTGTACAGGGTGCTTGAAATCCTTGAAAATGCTTGAAATTTAATGCAGTTTTTAAGGTTTAATGAAAAATGCTTGGATTTAGATAAGTGCTTGAAAATGCAGTGAATTGGTTCATAATACTTTGCCTTCTTACTGAATGGTTAATCATGGTTTCATAAAATAAGCAGCTCCGCTGCAGTCTGCGCTTGAGACTGTATTGTGCTCTTTATTAACGCGGGAGAGGAAAAAAAAAACTTGCCTGAGGTTGCTGCTTCAGTCAGCGATTGTTCGGAAATTACAAAATATGGTAAACCGAGAACTAAATACTTGAGTAGCCCCCTGTTAAGTCTGCTTGGTTTTGTTTTCCATTGGAGAGTGTGCGCTTTGAGCATATAAAGGTAAACAAAATGTTCACTGCTCAGCTATACTAAATATTAAGACTGTCGCAATTAAAGTGAAAAGTTAAAATGAATGATGTGTTATTGTGGTATACATTTTTAAGATCGGCTTACAATGCATACTATGGTGCCCGTAAAGAGACTTGTTCGGTTTACTTAGTTTTGTCGTGGCCACGAAATATTAACTCATGGGAACGTCATATTATGTCGTGGCCACGAGATCATTTTGTCGAGGTAACGAAATCCTTATGTCGTGGCCTCGAGATGCTATGTTGAGGGAACAACATCCCTGCTATTTTCTCCCTCCTTTTGAGGGGAGAATACCCCTTTGCTAGCCAGTAGGCTGCATTAAGAATATCTCAATAATATTGTCTTTTCTCTTTTGCAGAAATGGAACAAGGATGGTTTTGGGGGGTTCTTCTTCAGGCAGTAATACTTCTCATAATGTTTGGGGGGTTAATGTTTAAGCTCTTGTATGTTCAATTAATCTGGGAGCAAGAACCCCCATAAGGAACCATACCGCCAAAGATAAATTGTGTTCAATAAACTCAAGTTACTTGCCAAAGTGGTCCTGTCTGAAATCGAGCGCAGCGTTAGTTCAGTCAGGCCAGGGAGGCATAGGCTGCGATCAGCTAATGCAGTCAGCTGTCAAATGGCTCTAATGACTCCAATTACGCCGCCTTCACACTAGCAGTTGAAATCCGCTCCGTGATATGCAATACTCCCCCAGTGGACGTCGTACTACACCGCTGAAAAGCTTCGGAAGCGAGTAGAACAAAAAGGGCGGAGAGATTAGAACGATTGATATTGTCTATATCTGAATGTGCATGTCAGGTCAGCTAAATGTGATATAGTGGTATATAGGGCTGCAACAACCCTGCACTCGAGCGAGAGAGACTGAGTGTGTCCGAGAGTGGGGGGCACGATATTTAATTATTCATTTTAATTTATATTAATAAAATTTTCTAACATTAACTGCCCTTATAATGTTAGAAAATCATTAAAATAAAAAAAATGACATGACAACTTATCGTTATAAAATCATTATTTTATTAAAAGTTATGAATTCAGATTTGTTTATCAGTACCATAGCAACGCCAACTTCCGCTGGAATTGTCGGATAGGAACCGTGTAGCCTTTTGCAAGAGTTAAATTTTTTGAAACATCTGGATGACCAACGGACACTTTTTTTTCGCACCACACTCGTTCGGACCCAGGTCGTAGCCATTCGCATGCGGTCTGTGAATCTCCATAGGAAATTAATGACTTGGTCGTTTCATAGCCATATCGGAGCTGATTTCAACTGCCAGTGTGAAGGCGGCGTTAGACAAGGGACATATATACGTGGCGCTACTGCTCGGTAAGTATGCCCAATGGACTACATCCCTCCCTCCCTCCCAATTATTATGGCGTGCGGCCCGGTCCAAAATAAGGCTACTGACTTGTCACAGGGAATTCACCTTACTGTGCGTTCACCCCGCCGGCGTCGAGAGCATCAAAGTGGCCGGAAGTCATTAATTTTCAAATGTAAGCCAGCGTCGAGCAGTGGCGAGGAGCGGCGCGGCGCGACTTGGCCGTTGAGAGCGTCGAGGAGAGTTGAAATCAAGGCAACTTTATGGTAATGAGCTATGATGCGGTTGGGCAGCAACCAATCAGAAGTCTACCGCTTGAGAGGATTCCAGAGAACATAGCTCCGATCACATTAGTTCCCAAGCACAATAGAGGACAGGTTGATTATTGCTGTTTCGCGTTTGCAATATTCTATGACGTGTCCCTGTTTGCATACAGGGACATAAAAAAATAATTAAAAGTGATACGTGGACCAAGGTGTCTGAGATTGTTCATTTTAAGTAAAGGATCTTAATATTTCGTCCACAACAATATTTGACGAGGTTAACTTATAACGTTACCCTCCTTGTGGTTAGTCTGCACGAGATCAACAAGCTTGTTTGCTTTGCGGCCACTTTAAATACAAAATAAGCATTCGATCTACATCAGAGCATCTGAGCGCTCACGAATCTTTCTGCAGCATCGTGAGCAGAGCGGCAAGAGCGATTTTTGACGCTCTCGACGCCGGCGGCTTGAACGCATAGTCACGCAGGGAACGAATCACTTTCCTCAAACAGCGAACGTATCACTTTCCTCACGCAGCGAACGACTCACGCAGCAAACGACTCACTTTCCTCAGTGAACGACTCACTCAGTACACATTTTTGAATATTTAAATATTATATCTAAATATTCGCTGAGGAAAGTGAGTCGTTCGCTGCGTGAGGTGAGGGTGTATACTGATGCACTGCCGGCCTATCAGTGGTAAACTCAGTGGCTACTGGCAATTGTACAGTGAATTCCCGCGACAAGTCAGTAGCCTTATTTTTGGACCTGGCCGCACGCCATAAATTATAAGCATGAGCATATTACCGTGCACCCTCTGGTTGTCGTATGTTTGTTTCAGAAGGCTTTCAAGACCTGGTGGCATGGTCCTAACCGAGGTCCACCGAGAAACACTAATCCTCATAACAAAGCTACAGGACAGACGTCCCACTGCCACATCTACACGATTACCACGGTTTGCTTTTAAAGACATTTTATTAAGTGTCTTAATTGTTTTGTATTTCCAAGCTGATGGTTCCGTGGTTCAATAAACTCAAGTAACTTGCCAAAGTAGTACTGTCTGAACTAAAATTATAAAAGGCTACCGTATTTTTCGGACTATAAGTCGCACCCGAGTATAAGTCGCATCAGTCCAAAAATATGTCATGATGAGGAAAAAAAAACATTTAAGTCGCACTGGACTACAAGTTGCATTTATTTAGAACCAAGAACCAAAAGAAAACATTACCATCTACAGCCGCGGGAGGGCGCGCTATGGTTTCAATGTAGACTACAGGAGCACTGAGCAGCATAGAGCGCCCTCTCGCGGCTGTAGACAGTAATGTTTTCTTTTGGTTCATGTCTCTTAGGGTGCTTTCACATCTCTAGTTCGATTCATTTGGTCTGAACCAAAGGCAAACAATTATACATCGTAGCATTTTTCAGCTTTTTTGGTTCCTTTTCACACCACATTGATTGCTTTGGTCTGTACCAGTTGAAACGAACCAAAATGCAGTCACATGACAACATCCACATCACTCATTGGCCATGTCGTATTTCCTAAACTGCTTTTCGATTGGTCAGAATTTACGTGTGGGAAAATTCTATGGAGCAAGAAGAGTCTCAATAAAGATAAATGCACACACTACATTCACATATGCACACACATGATTCATAAATACACACACAAGATGCACAAATGCACACAAAATTCACAAATGCACACACAAAATTTTAAAAGCACAGAAGATTCACAAATGCATACAAAATTCAGAAATGCACACAAAAATCAGAAATACACACACAATTCAGAAATGCAAACAACATTTACAAATGCACTCAAGATTCACAAATGCACAGGACAAGATTCACAAATGCACAGGACAAGATTCAGAAATGTATTTCTGATGCACACACACATATATCTTGATTCACAAACTGCTTGCGGTCTGTGAACTTCACTGCATTTGTGTGTGAATTTTGAGACTCCCCTGACTTGGCTCGACACACAAATGCTTTTTTTTAAACAGGGAATGATCAGCAACCAATCAGATATCTCCCTTGTTTGAGCCAATCACAAGAATGCACCCCATGTGGGGGGATTGTTTACTTATAAGCCAATCACATGAACGTGTTGACACAGCAATTGTATTAAATTGTATGAAAATACAGATGTTTAGATTACAATTCAGGTTTATTTTTTATTATTTTTTACTAAATATAAATTTAAAAATGTCTCAATACATATAGCCCAGTGACTTATATTATATATAATACAATACATATAGCCCAGTGACGAAATATTTTAATGAAAGTAAAAAAAAAAAAGTAAAAAAAAAAAAAAAAAAATGTTTAAACCTTTTTGAATATTTAAATATATCTAAATATTCTTTTGGATGCAATATAGAAGTCACTTTAATTACAATATTCAGTCCCTACATGAAGAGAGAGTCAGTGGTCCGCTGCGAGGGGAAAGTGGCTCTCTGGCTGCGAAAAGTGGGTCTCCGGCTGTCGTTCGCTTAGGAAAGTGAGTTGATCGCTGCGTGAGGAAAGTGAATCGTTCGCTCAACTTCGCTGCTTGAGGAAAGTGAATCGTTCGCTGAGGGAAGTGAGTCGTTCGCTGCGTGACTCGTGAGGAAAGTGAATCGTTGGCTGAGGAAAGTGAGTCGCTCGCTGGGTGAAGAAAGTGAGTCGTTCGCTGCGTGACTCGTGAGGAAAGTGAATCGTTCGCTGCGTGACTCGTGAGGAAAGTGAGTCGCTCGCTGGGTGAGGAAAGTGAGTCGTTCGCTGCGCAAAGTGGGTCGCTGGCTGCGCAAAGTGAGTCGCCAGCTGTGTGAGGTAAGTGAGTCGTTCGCTGAGGAAAGTGAGTCGTTCGCTGCGTGAGGAAAGTGAGTCGTTCGCTGATTGGCTTATAAGTAAACAATCCCCCACGTGGGGTGCATTCTTGTGATTGGCTAAAACAAGGGAGATATCTGATTGGTTGCAGATCATTCCCTGTTTAAAAAAAGGCATTTGTGTGTCGAGCCAAGTCAAGGGAGTCTCAAAATTCACACACAAATGCAGTGAAGTTCACAGACCGCAAGCAGTTTGTAAATCAAGATATATGTGTGTGTGCATCAGAAATACATTTCTGAATCTTGTCCTGTGCATTTGTGAATCTTGAGTGCATTTGTAAATGTTGTTTGCATTTATAAATTGTGTGTGTATTTCTGAATTTTGTGTGCATTTCTGAATTTTGTATGCATTTGTGAATCTTCTGTGCTTTTTAAATTTTGTGTGTGCATTTGTGAATTTTGTGTGCATTTGTGTATCCTGTGTGTGTATTTATGAATTATGTGTGTGCATGTATGAATCCTATGTGTGCATATGTGACTGTAGTGTGTGCATTTATCTTTATTGAGACTCTTCTGGCTCCATAAAATTCCAACCTAAGACGAAAAGCCAGCAAACAACATGGAGACAACACAACTACACGACTGTGCGGGCTGGTTTTGTCCCTGGCCATAATCTAGTACATTTTTGTATACACCACAATATGCATAAAATACATTTCTACAATGAAGCACGGATGCAGCTTGAAAACAACGTTATAATGTACTGCAAACGGCGAGTGGGAATTGCTCGTAACTTCAAGCGGAGGCGTACATTAATTCTTCTTAACGTTGACATGCTCATGGTTATCGGACCAAATTTCTTTGAGGCTCCGCACCTCCTCACTACTCCAAATTTGTCCATGAGCTGCCATGCTAAAGTGCAAACTGTCAACAAACACTTCCTCATCCCATAATGCACAACGCAGCTGACTACGTCAGCCGGTTTAGTCCAAAAATGATCAGTATTTTTGCAGTTGGGTCTGTTCGAGGTCTGATCACATTCTCACCACAAACGAACCGCTCCAGAGTCCTCTTCAAGCAGGTCTCGGTACGCTTGTTTGGTCCGCTTTTAGTCCGCACCCGAGTGCGATTGCGGCTTTCTCACCTGCCCAATCGAACCGCACAAAAGAGGGAAACGAACTCTGGTACGATTCAACCGAACTAAATGAGGCAGGTGTGAAAGCACCCTTAGTTCATTTCTCTTTGTTCATGTCAAATTAATTTTGATAAATAAGTCGCACCAGCCAAACTATTAAAAAAAAAGTGCGACTTATAGTCCGGAAAATACGGTATATGGCTATATGTTACATACGGATCAACAGTCTCAAGTGTTTAATCAAATCAAGACAAAGGCAGATAATGTATCAAGAATATTCTAAGTAGAAACTTATTTTTTTTCCACAATTTTAGCCTGAAAATAGAAACATATACCACATTTCTAGTTCTGAATGCTGATGCTGACAAAACAACAAAAAGGCAAAAACACAAACACATTAAAGTTCAATACAAATTATCTTTATAGTATAAAGTTATTTTCTTTAATATACATAACATACATAAATGTACAAGAACAGCATGATTTCCTTGATTTTCAGTAACCAATAATCACAAAAAGAGCATCTGAATGAAAAAAAAAAAAAGTTCAGGATTTAATTTGACGACAAAGGGAGCCAATCTGAGTGATGCAGCTTGTCACAGCAGAGGGTACTGGCTGTGTAGTTTCGCTTCGCCATGATGCTAGAGCCTCCAGGGCATCTTTGGGGTTGCAGGGTGCCAGGTCATAAATGGCATAGACCGCAGACAACTGCACCTCATTGGGCACACCTGCAATCACACAACAAATGGATGTACTGTGATTCGTGGTGGGTTTATACAGATAGAGGAGGAAATACAAAAGAAAAAAACCCCAAGCAAAGCAATGTACTAAAATATTTGTAATTTGCTATTACAGTTTTTGTTACATTAGAGGTTCAGTACCTTCTGTAATACCATGTTTTCCAAAGAGGTTTACAGCTTTTGCAACATTTTGGACTGATTTACATAGCATCTGCCTCATTCCTAACTGACCAAGTCGTCCTGGAAGAATACAAACAAAAGACACATTTTAAATCTCCTAAAATGCGGTTTTATATAAAAATTGTAAAGAAAATTAATCAAAATCAAACCAATAATTTAAATGAAAGACATAGAATGTAAAATTAAATGCATTAGTTGAACTTACTAGATTTTATTTTATATTTAAATTACAATTAATATAAAACTTTCTAATTACTAAATACAGTAAATAATCACTTCATGCAAACTCAACATACCAATCAGTCGCAGAACAGCTGCTACAGAAACATCACGGACTGGGGTTTGCTGAAGCCTTGATTGTGTCACCCAGGTGTTCATGATGGGCCACAGCTCTTTGCTTTAAAAAATAAATAAATAATAATAATAATAATAATAAATATATATTTTTTACAAATACATCAAGTATGCTTGATGTAAAATTATTTAACTTTTCTATATGCAGTAGATAAATATACCCAATAACATAATCATGTGTCCATTTCCACTTCATATGTGCACACAAGAGATCCAAGGTATGAATGTACTCCCATGCAGTTGGGCAAAGGTCATGACCATGACGATCATGCTTCTGGAATGTCAAATCTTTGTCCTCTTGAAGTGCTTTCAGTGTGCTGCTAATCAATTTATGAATGTCATCAGGTGGACTCTAGGATATAAAAAGGGACAACTGATAAAATGCTTAAACTAAATTAATGCATGAAACTCATGTTTTTATGCATCTGCATTATTAAAAGGTTAAAAAAAAAAAAAAAACACTTATGTGGCAACTCTTTATACATATGATGCCCAGATAAAAAATAAAAGGGTCAGGATGGGAATTACAGGATTCACAGGTTTGTAATAATCATTATTCGTAAAGAAATCATGATAGTTAGCTCCAGCCATCAGATAATGCAAACAGAATAACCCTACACACTGCATACCTTATCCCAGTGAAGATATTTAGTCAGGTATTCCAAAATGTCATCTTCCGCTTTAAGCTTGGTCACTGTATGAATGGCTTTGCACAAAGAGGTTTCATGGAAGAGCACACTTGGCCATGTTGTGACCATGAACAAAATTAGCTTGGAGGCATTAGGAAAATCTGTGAGTAAAGAATCCAATATGAACTTAATATAGAACACATGCTTCGTCTCTGAAATCTGAGAAAGTTAATATAAATATTTACAATGGGTAAAGAACTAAAAAGAAAATGCTGAACGAGCATATCGTATAAATATAACGTAAGTTGCTGTAATTATTTACAATGGGTAAAGAACTAAAAAGAAAATGCTGAACAAGCATATCGTATAAATATAACGTAAGTTGCTGTAAACTCACCCTCTTTGAGAATACTGTATGCAAAGGCATGGGCTTTCTGGTAGTCTCCTATCTGGCGACATAACCCTGTGTAGACTCTACAGAGAGCTTGTACATTATCGTAACTCAGAATGTTCTTCTCAGTCTTTAATTTAGTCAAGATGGCAGATATGAGTTTTTCTGCTGATGACTAAAGAAACAGAAAAGATGTATGCATCAATATCCTCAAGGCTGCATTAACTAGAAAAGCAATCTGAACTGTGCAAAGCATAAAAACATACCTGATTCACACAGAAATCAGCAATCACAGCCTTTTCTTCATCAATCAAAATTGGCACCTGAGATATTCTCCCAATGAACACATGGCTCTTAACAACAGGCAATACATCAAAACAGGACAATCCAACTTTGGCCAGCACTTCTGAGATCTGACAATTGATGTCATTTGTCTCGTCTTTCTCAATTCTTTGTTTTTCTTTATTGCTTAGTATTTCTTGGTTGGATTTGATGGACTCCCTTTTAATAACAGTCTGATGATCCATTACTTGTTCTGCAGGAGAAGCAACACCAGGAGGAGCAGGTGAACAGTTGTCAAGTCTGAGTCTTTTAGCACTCTTTGGCAATAGGATGTTTACACCTGTCCTTTTTGGTTTCTGCTCTGTTTTGGTAAAGGCAGTGGATGAAGAACTGATCGTTTTATTTCCTGATATCTGGTTAACAGGCGGGGGGGAGGTACCATTCTCATTTCCAGCTCGGGTCAGGTTAACATTGCCACGGAGTATGTTTAAAGTGCGGGCGCGTGCAGAGAGTTCAGGATACATAGTATCTAGCATCTGCATGGAATTTTCCTGAGAAGCAGCAGGAGGGGAAGAGGATAAAGCAGAAGATGGGAGCCTTCCTGGGACTGGAACAGCATGTTTTGGAGTAGCTGATCCAAACTGAAGGGGTGAGGAGGGAACTCCACAAGATGGTGATGGAGTGGTCAAGCATGGGGATATTTTTGATGAATCTGGAAGAGCTGAATCAAAAACAGTCGCAGACGGCACCGTTGGTTCATCAACTGGTAATCTTGAGGGTACTAAAGTAGGCTTTAAAGGAGTGTGATGTTTTCCAAACCTCGGAGGAGTAGCAGTCAGTGGCATAACAACTGGAGGTAGAGGTGGACCCATCTCCGTTCGAACCCTTCCAAGAGACAAACATGAGGTTGGTGTAATATGGGTTTTTATGTTGAGACCTGGAACAAGTGAAATACTGCCACCTTTTTCAAAGGTAGTATATTCTGGGTTCAGAGTATCTTGACATAGTGTTCTGGTATCCTCAAGACTATTCACTGCAGAATCTCCTGATATTTCTTTGTTGTTGTAAATATCACTGAAAACATTTTCAACACTGGGGCTATGGGTATCAGCTGACATCCCATCTACCTGCTGATAAGATTCATTTTTCATTTGCACCAATGTTTTTCTTGGGCTGTCAAACTCCTTTTCTTTAGTATCCTTAAACTTGTGACTCATTAACTTGCACATATTTTGAACAGTTTTGTCATTTTCTGGGCATTCAGAATTTTTTTCATTCTCAGACTCCATGATCACTGTAGAAAGTCCAGAGTGAGATAATGCTCTGATCTCAGAAATAAATTCCAGTGGCTCATCTTTGGACATCTGCTTTGCAGTGGAGCACTGCTTATTCCTAGAAACATGGTCCAACTCTTCCGACGGTATCCTTCCCTCAGACCTTGAGTGAACACCCCTAACCTTTCTCATCAAACCAAAGAACCCTTCATCTTCTGATGATGACTCTTCATCCTTCGATGGTCTTGAAGAGCAAGCGCCTTCATTTTTTCTCACATCCAAACTTTTCTGAGATTCTGTAGGCTTTAGATTATTATCCTCTTCAGACTGGTCAGCCTTCTCAGCCAGTTTCTTCTGAATGTCACGTGTTGATATATCTGCTACAGTCTTCATTTCTAGTGGTACAGAATTCTTTGATGTCTTATTTTCAACACTGTCTGATTTAATATAGTTCACATTAAGTGTTGAAATTATCTTGACATTAGATGCCAATGGCACATTTGGCACTTTCTGTACCTGAGGAGTTTCACATTCTGCAGTATGAACAGAACTGGTGTGCACTAGTTCAGTTTCAACATGCTGCTGCATATCTGAGTTTTCCAATGCACTTTTAAGATTATTAGCAGTTTTTGTATCTTCCAACTCTGTTCTTTCACCATTTTGATTCATCAGTGGAATCCCTACTGCAGTCTGTGTGCTAACATTTTCTAAAGAACTTTCCACACTGTGTCCATTTCCTATACCAGAATTTGCAGTTTGACTCGTAGTACTTCCCATACAGCCATGCATTACATCAAACACATCCTCTACATCCATGTGATGGCTATCAGATAATGGCTTTGCAATGTTATCTGCAGATACAACTTCTTTCACATGTGTGTCTGGGGACAAGAGTAAAGAAGATTTTTCCCCCTCTTCTTTCAGCAATGACTTCTGATCTTCAATATCTGAAGGTTCTAATTGTACATTGTTTTGAAGAATAGCTTTATGTAAGCTTGATTGTCCTTCTTGTTTTCCATTATGTGTTTGATATTCCTCTTTAGTATTGGACATTGGTTGGTCGTCATTCACACTGACCTGAAAGAACAAATTAAAAGTGTCATACTACACATCTCTTTACAGTTATTGGCCAAATAGGAACATTATTAGTCACATTTTACAAGCCAGTATTGAAAGAAATTAATTAATTTCCATTAGCTGTGTTTACATGGACCCTACAAATCCGCTCGTAATAGGCCTAGAAGCACATATGTAAACATCAATCGGATTTAATCGGTCAGATCCGACAAAAATTTCGATCGGATTGTAAGGGGTGGTTTATTCCATTTATAATAAGAGCGAGAAGACATGTAAACATTTGACTGGATTGAAAACCGAAACTGGAAAGTACTGCCCATGCACAGTGATGTAGAAATAGCATAATGACGTATGATGCGTGGAACGAGCTGTTCTTCCTGGTGAATACAGTGTCATAAATAATAGGGGCACTTTTATGACCTTTTTTTTTTTTTTTTTTTAAAGCAAGCAGTACAGCACAACAGTTCATGTGCTGGCCGTCGACTAATTAGAACCCGAAGTAGATAAATATTGTGTGTGCTTTTTAAAACAGTATGCAAAAGCACCGGGGGAAACTGTATATTTGAATTAATTCAGATGGAAGCAAAAAGTGTCCATGTAAATGCACCTATTTACTATAATTGCGGAATATCTATGGAAAAGACTACATTGGGGATGATATGCAATGTTTCACAGTTGCTAGCTAAAACTATTATTTAATTCAAATTAAAATTGACTTCCTATTATGAATTTATGACTTCATATTATGAATTTCTACAAAACAATTTCTGAGGGCTGAAAATAAATCAGTTAAAGAGTTCTAATGATACATCACGTACATGTTTTTTTCCAAACAATGCACATTTAATTTATCATTCTTTAACATATTTACACTGATCTCAATCTTAACATAAACATTTTTTTTTTTCATCCTGCAAAAAGGTGAAAAAGGTACACAATAGATAGATCGGTGGGTGCATTCCCTTCAAAAATAAAAGTAATCCTCTGCATCTTCAGTGGCTCAGATGTAGTTGCATATAATTACTGTTTTATAGGCTAATAGATAGTGAACAGAATAAAACTAAACATATGCACACAACTTTTTAGCTCACAAAACTGGAGGTTTCGATTTTTTTCCGTTACTGATACACAGATTCACACACATTTCAGAAGCGTGCGCGTCGGGCTTTCGCAGAGGCAAATGCTTTGATTGCGTTTAACTTTTACTTCGGAGATAATTTTTATCAGTTTAAGCTTTGAGAAACTGCCTTCTCCAGAGCTCACAGTGACGGGGAGAGTGAGAAGCACTCCCAATGCTACAAAAACACTTGGGAAAATTTATTCAATCCCTTTTTCACAGATGAATTTAAGTGCATACAATGGTTTAGATCCAGCAACCAGGCATCTGCCCAAAGCAGTCAGCTCTTCAAACAATTCATGCCCATGAACATCCCGCAGGTCTCCATGAGTCAGGGCCTTTTTCAGTCCTAAGCAATCCTGAATAATTATTGTATTCTCCTTTTCTTTGAGAGATGCAATGTCATATAAAAATCCAAATACCCATTGTCTATAAGCAGCGAAAAGCGCTCTTCCAAGGAGGTGATTGTACTCATGACCAGATAATTTTATTAGTTTTGACATTTTTTTTTTAATATACATTAAAGTATTTTGCATGTATATAGACCTACTAATAGGGCGCTGCCAGGCAGGAATTTTTATTCGAAATGTACAGTTTTTTTTATTTATAAAAAAAAAAATCTGTTGATATAAGTGCGATAATTGTAACCTAATGTGAAATAAATAATATCTCACTCTATTCTCTAACCGCACCATGAGGAGGCGAGGAGTGAGGAAGGTTCCAGAAAATCCATGGGAGGAAATTGCCAATAAACCCAACATCAGTAGATTATCCTCCCCCTTCATATCTCTCATCTTTACATTATTATTATTATTTTTTTTTAAATGTTTTATCTTTGCAGTTTAAATGGTCTATTTAGATCATATTTCAACAGGACATCTTAATTTATTAATATTCATTATAAATTTCTTCTAGGGGTCATCGGATCCCCAGCGCCAGTGTCAAATAACAATCATAGTAAGGGACTGTGCAGAACTACATCAATCTGCCAAGAATCTGTGACTGGTTTGATCTGAGATCGGATCTTGATCTGGGGTTATTGTTAATGGGCATAAAAAAAAAAAAAAAAACTGGGTGGATTTTTATCATTATGGGGGGTTGTGTACACCTACTGCAAAGACACATTTTAGTTCAAACAACTTGTAAAAGTGAATTTTGCATCCGATGACCTCTTAAACCAAACATAACATTAGGGACAGCAGGCAATGCTTTAAAGTGAAGCTTGAGTGATCAAATATTTTCCAATGTGCAAATAAGCTTTCCGTTGATTCCTCCTTAAACATTTTCCCCCATTGCTTATTCTTCCCTTGCATCCTGAGGGGTGGAGCTACCATGAGTAAAGAAAGCGAGGAGAGGAAATGAGGATGCAATAAAAAAAAAAAAAAATTTAAATAATGAGAAGCACCTCAATTCCTAAGTCCTAATTTTCGAAAATCATAGTACCAGCACATCCCTTTCATCATTGTGACTCAAAAAGACATTTGGGAGGACTGTTATTGAAATTTAATCACTTGAGCATTACAATGTAATTGAAACAAGTTCTAACTTACCAGCTCTGTTGAGGGGCTATGCACAGGAGATAAAGCTGCAGGCAAAGGCTTGAACCACTCTTTAATATCCTGCAAATCCACAGAATAATCTCCAAAGAAGTCATCTCCAACTCCAACTGTCGTTTCCTTCAGTAAAGATTTAGTAGCATCTTCAGTCCAAGAGTTCTCATGCTCAAGAACATCTGAACTTACTTTTCTCTTTCTACTTGATATACTGAAATGTTTATCATTTTTCTGCTTCATCAGTTTCTGAGATGATTTAGGCCTATTGACCTCAGGAGGTGTTTTGGGCGTGGAGTGTTTTGAAGATTGCAATAGAGTTTCTGGACTGGGATTTCCTGGAAATGATTGAGAAATCTGTATTTTTAAAGGACTGTTAGGCAGTGGTTGAGAAGATATTCTTTGAAGTTGGTTTTTCAAGGGTGTTGCCTCTTCTCCTACAAAAGAAATATGCATTGCCTCAATCAGAATTAACCTTGGTCGCCTGATAATAAATACATTTTAGAAAATTTAAAATTTCAATCAATGCAATAATGATTACCAGCGAGAAACAGATTTTCTTGCGAATGGGAACTTTCCACACAATGCCAGAGCTCTTCAAGCAGCATTCTGACTTTGCCTAAAGTAAGCATTATTAAAGAAAACATTATCAAGTGCCATCATATAAAGATGTTTTCTTTTAAAGGAACATTATTTTCTTTTTGAAATAGGCTCATTTTCCAACTTTCCTAGAGTTAAATAGCTGTGTTTTACCGTTTTTGAATCCATTCAGCTGATCTCCGGGTCTGGTAGCAGCGCTTTTCATTGATTTTTATTCTGGAAAGAGAGTATAGTTCCTAGCCATATCGGCCTAGAAAAATCGCAACTTTTCATTTTTCATCAGTCTTAGTACACAAAGTAACTACAGAAGAGTCAAGTTTTAAATAGGAAAAATATCTAAACTCTTTGGTCATTTTTGAGCAAGATGCTTATGGTCTAATCAGATTCATTGATCTACATTTAGTGGACGTTTTTATCCAAAGCGACTTACAGTGCATTCAGGCTATTTTTTTTTTTTTTTACCAGTATGTGTTTACTGGGAATCGAACTCACAACCTTTTGCGCTGCTAACACAATGCTCTGAGTCACAGGAACATCTATGCTAAGCTAAGCTAAAAGCGCTAAGCAAGACCCAGAGATCGGCTGAATGGATTTTAAACGGTAAAAACTCAACTGTTTTAACTCTAGGGGATTTGGAAAATGGAGTTTTCCTTTAATTATTTAAGCATTTCTTTATGCAATGGAAAGTCTAACAGTTTTAGACTATGCATACCTTTGTCAATTAGTGGCTCAGCATCTGTTTGAGAAGACTTACTCCTTTTTTCTAAAACAACAATATATTTTTTAATGACAGAAAACAATGGATCATATAATATACAAGTTTCTAGGTATAAGGATGCACATCTTATACCTTTGTTGAACAACTCCTCAAGTTTGCCGAGTCTTTCCTAATAAAAACAAATTCGGTAAAAACAGTAATCACATTAAAATCATAGCCTTTTAATTTACATTTTACCAAGAGGATATATATTGTTAAAGCAAAATTCAAACCTGTGTTGTGTACAGTATTTCTTCAAGTCTTCTCTTCTCATTTTTTAGAACAATGATTTCATTGTCCTGTTGAAAATTTGCCTCTGTGTACAAATAGACAATGACATTTTAATTTAGATTTTATTTCCAACTTGTATGGTGCATAAAACCAGCTGCTGGAGAATAAGTATGGAGATTAGTTAATAATCCATTATGCTAAATATTTTAATATGTATGATAGTGCAATATGTTTTAATATGTGCAATAGTCCATATTTCAAATCTAAAGCAGAGTTTTTCATTAATGCACTGCAATTTGATTAAAATATAAGATGACTAGCACAGACCTTTCAGCACCAAAACGTCATTCTCAAGGTTTCCTTTCCTGAAAGAAAAACACAACACAGTCAAATATTTTTTTTTATGAATTTCAATTCTAGAATGTCAGATTCAACAGTAACAAAAACATAAGTATACATCAACAACAACAACAATAAGAGAAATCCAACTGTCATTGTTTTAATTTGTAAACAATAATAATAATAAATTAAAGCTGCAAGCAGCATTTTACCGGGGTTCAAGCATTTAAGGCAACTGAGGTGGTCAGAGCCAACCTGGATGTATGGATGGCATTTAAACACATCCAAAATGGAGAACAGGCTAACAGACAGACACACACACACTGAATGCGAATGATTAGACTAATATATGTATACTCTATAAGCATATGCACAAACACACACACACAAAGACACACATATACATGCACAAACATTTTGTTGCAGATATAGGTATTTGAAATAAGTGATAGGTGACAATAAACTTATTGCAAGTCTTCTCTTTTTTAGAGTTTAGATGTCATTTTCAGGTTAAACTGTAATCATAATGTGGCAAAATTGTAAAAACTGATACATCTGTGTGAACAAAATGGAAAACCAATTCAGTGAGATTTAAAATGTTATAACAGTTAATTTATTAATGTTTTGGCATGAATTCATGAAAACAGTACTGTTTAACTTAACTGAATGAGCCCATTAGTGGTCTTCCGCTGCCATCTAGTGGTTATAAATTGCATTTACTCAAACAACACTGTGTTTTTAAACATAACTGTTATAGTGTTATTTTTTGCCCAATCTCTCTTACATTTTGCATGCTTGTTAAGAATGAAATTATGCATTATTTTATACAGTTTTGATCATTTGTGGGCTTTCTGTTTGTATTAATAGGCCTTTGTGTACACTATGCAAATAACATATTATAAAATTACTGGTTTATAGTTGTCCAAATGCAATTGTTCAACATGTTTTTGATAATTATTGACCTTCAGAGTCTAGAGAATTGTACTTCAGTGGTTTTATTGATTTTCAGCTTAAACCCTATCACTAGTTTGCCAAAGCAACTTTTTAAAATAATCTTGAATATTTAATTAACAGCTTTATTGACAACATTGGTCCCAGAGGCAAAGTTGTTCAGAATGAGGAGTAGAGGTCTTCACAGTGCACCCGAGACCCGTCGACCCCGGACCCGACCCGGGACCCATACGGGTTCGGGTCTATATTTTAAATCATCAGCCGGGTCCGGGTCGGTCCGAATCTATTACCTCTGGTCCCGGGTCTGTTTAACATTGTGTGTAATACCCGTGCGATCGCCGATCGGAGTAATCGGACTCGAAGAACATCTGGCCGTGATCAAAGACTGCTTGTGTTTTTTGTAACTTGCAACTTGTAAAATTAGGAAAAGAAAAGAGTGAGCCAAAAAAAGTAATCTCTCTCTCTCTCTCTTGCTCGCACACTCAGAGTTAATATACAAGTGCACGCATGGTATTAATGCTTGCAGACTTGACACACTCATATTTAATATATTTCAAATCAGCAACACAATCTGAGGTGAACTGTCACATGAATGTTTTCTATTACGCTCAAATTGCGTTAAAGCATTTTAGGTTGATACAGCTAGAACGCATGTGCAGTCTCAAGCGCATTTCATGTTTCTATGGCAACCAGTGAGGGACACTTGGACTGCCAAATCGCGTTTTACATTTTCTCCCATTTTTATAATATTATAAATGAACCGTTTAATCTTAAAGTTTTAGTGGTTCAGATTCAGACTCGATGCAGAGCAGAGAGCACAGAGATCAGATGATAGTAAATAAATAACGTCAGCGGCCATGGCATTGCATGAGCGATCGTTATTATAGTTCAAAAGGGCAAACAGTCTAAGTTATTATGCAAATTAACTCGAGTCAGAATGTATACATGTGCACAGTAGCATTTGTCATCCGTCACCGTGACATCAAGTGGACTTTTGAAGCTGAAATGAGTGGATTCAGCTTGGACTTGGAATAACGAGAGGAATAACATGAATAACTTTCTTGTCGGAGGATTGTAATGCATCACAGGCAGTCGGGTACAAGGAAGAGAGACTACGGCTCTTTAAATTAGGTAAGACAAAAAGCTGTATTCTTCGCAACAGGTTTATTGACTTGTAATAGCAATTTAAGGTGGAATATGTGATGGTCGGGTCCAGTAGGGTCTGTGTCTTCCCGGCGAGTTCGGGTCCAGATTTCAAATAATATACGGGTCCGGGTCCGGTCCGGGTAGACATTTCTCGGATCTACATGGGTCCGGGTCCAGCTTTTGAAATATTAGACGGGTCCGGGTCGGTTCGGTGTAGTACATTACGGGTCTCTGTCGGGTTCGGGCACAAATTTTTGGACCCGTGAAGACCTCTAATGAGGAGATCTATCATATGATATGAAGATCTAGTGTTTGTGTGAATATGAGCATTTTCAAACAATTTGAGGCCATTTACCATGTAAATCTTTTGATTTGAAACCTTTTCTACTGTTATAACGCCACCTATAGTCCGATCTCCATGAAACTTTGCATACTTGTTAAGAGTCACCTGTTACATGTTTTCACCAAGTTTCATAAAGTTTTGAGTTTTCGTTTAGGTTTTAGAGGCTTTGGGGTATGTTTGGCCACACCCCTTTTATAAATTACCCCTTTAAAGCTAACCAAAGTACAAAATTCAATTTTTTTTATATAATTATTTATCTAGAGAGTCCAGAGATCATTACTGCAGTGGTTTGGTTTCGATCAGGCAAAAAAACCTATTACTAGTTCGCAAAAGTAGGTTTTTAACATATTTGTGAATAACAATTGAACGATTTGATTGACAGCAATGGTTCTTGAAGCAAAGTTGTGCATTATGAGGAGATCTATCAAATGATATGCATATTGTGTTGATATGTGAAACACAACGTGATAACTGAGCCATAAAACTCGTTAGCGCCAACTAGTGGCCGATTTCTTTCAAAATTCGTACAGACCTTAAGGTTCATGAGTCAAACGTACCCAGCGAGTTTCGTTCCGATCAACTTCCGTTAACCCTTTCAAATAGGTGCTTAAAATTATTTGGCCAATGGCAGCCAGGTTTTTTGAGATATGCAAATGTCCTCATAAGTACTTGTGCTCCTTCAGACAAAGACACTGCATACCAATTTTCAAGTCGATCGAGCCAACGGTTGCCTAGTTATAGCCATTTATGTGTTTTTTCTTTTTATAGCTCCCCCAAGTGGTGTGCAATTTTTTTTTATTTGACCAAAGTTTTAGCTCATATGAATGTCTAGCAAGTTTGGTTAAGATATCTTATTTCATTCACGAGTTATACCCGTTGCGTAAAATTGGTCCTCGACTTTCGAACGTTTTGGCATCCCATTTCGACAGTGAGTCGAAATTTCAATATAATAATTCAAGATAATTATTGATATTCACTGTCCAGAGAAAATTTCTGCAGTGGTTCGGTTCCGATTGGGTAAAAAACCTAGGACAAGTTTGCAAAAGTAGGTTTTGGACATACGTCAAGTTTGCGAAAAAACGTGGCTTCCTAGACCCAAAATCATAGTGACCATTTTTAATTTCGCTTGACCCACGGATTCCAGAAATGTAAAATATTTGGGTCTATGACAAGCGGTTTAGGAGCTATTAGCAACGCATTTTTGATCACTGTAGCGCCCCCCATAGGTCGATTGGGCTGAGACTTTGTCAGAATGTCCCCTCGGGGAGCTCTCTACCTTCTGGCCAAGTTTCAGCTCTCTAGGCCTTACGGTTTGGTCTGCACGATCAGTTTTAGCGGAGAAAAATAATAATACAAAAAATCCTAACAGATACAATAGGGTTTCAGCACTGCGTGCTTGAACCCCTAAAAATAGGTACAGTACACCAGGGGTCCATTCTCGGTAAGTGGATTACTCTTTTACTGTTGATGATTTGACACACAAGAATTGTTAAATTCTATGAAGAATATCCTGGAGTTGCTGTCACAGCAACAGATCCATATGCTTAAATATACTGCAACTTTTTAAGCGGAGATGATTCTTAAAGTTTGTCCATTCCACTGCAAATTGTTTACCAGAGCATAATTTGAAAATAATATTATAACGTTATGTAGTCTAAAATGATATAGAAACAGTCAGTTTCATTCATTGAGAGATAGGGTTGGGTACTGAGTTCGACAATTTTTAGGCACAGACCGAATTGCTTCTGTACCATCAAGAATCAAAAAAACGTCTCGTCATTTGGTAACAAATTGGGATAATTATTGGCAAGCTCACACTACGTGATAGAAAGGCTGGCCGAATCACTGTGTTGCTTACACTATGCAACAAGATTTCTTTTCATATGTCATCGTCCTGTCATAGCTGTTGCGCATACTACACAACACAATACAAACAAGGTGAACACACTACAAAACATTCAGTGAAGAAGTGTTCCAGACCATCGTTGAAAATACGTTTTCTTCCACGACAAAAGACAATATGGCAGAAACAAAGGCTTGGTAGACATGGACAATAAGGACTGTCAGGCCATCCTTAAAAATATTTTGATTTGCAGTATCAGTAATTTTTTTTTTTTTTAAAGGGTCGGTAGGTCGGTCTATATATTTTTTTTTTCAAGTTTCAATGTAAAAAAAAAGGAACATTTTGGTGATGGTGATGACGTAGGTATGAATTTAAACAAATTAGCATATCGTGACGTCACTGACTGGGTCTTCAACCCGTGCCTTTGGGCGCATAATTGCAAACCTAATTTTGATGCAGGCTATAAAGACCACAAACAAATGAAAATCTGTGTCAAATACATGTTTATTGCATGAATTTCAGGTGAGAAGAAAAAAAATTATGTGCCGTTATACTGTTTTACTTGCATCCAACGCTAGGTATCAATGCAACCTACAAATGAGAGACCATTTACTTTGCTTTCCTGGGTTGTCACTTTCGTGAAAAAAATCCTGTTCGATTTGAGTGACAAGTGTTCATTGAATCGGTTGTAAAATCGTTTTTGCATGTCTAAATAAAGTTTTATACGGCAAATAACACCAAATATAGGTAATATAAGGAAGCTGCCTTATGAGCCCCGGTACTTCACAGTCCATGTTCCATTCCATCTTGACGCGTGCACAGCCGTGTCTACACATCTTTCAAAGGCGGTCGAGCTCGACACGCAGTAGCTGCTGTCTCATCTTTCACCTCGTGTACGCTTGGTCTCAAAAATAAACCCTGCACGCGAATGATGAAAAGGACATAATGCAGACAGTGTGCGGACTGCCGAAGTATACTTGATCTTTATCAGTGGCGCACGAGATGCAATGACGATGTATGTGGCATTGCTTCATAAGGTTATGTTAGCCTATCCAGTTAAAGCCACTACAAAAAAACAAAAACAAAAAAAAGAGACCATCAATGTGGAGAAGATCTTGTTTACATTAAAACTGAAACCAAGCCATTCACACAGAACGCATATTTCGTGAATTTTCTAGAGGGACACCGTTGGACTCGCGTCTTGCACAAGAGAGCCGCATGTTTAGAAAGACATGTAAAATTAATGTGTTTAATTTTCTAAAAATATCTTGAGACTTTGTTGGGTTTTTGTTCCCCATCCCACTGCATCTCATGTTTTTAAATTAAAAAAAATATTATTCTGTGGGACTGGTTTTCCGCCCTTTTTATTTAACAATGCATGTATACATGACGCTGTTTTGTTTATAGTTCTTTAAGCAACTTAATTAACAATAATTGTTCATAAAATTATTTAAAATATTGTTGTTTTTTAATGCTTTGAATAAATGTGCAGTAATTTTTTTTGCTTTATCTTGAGGCCTCAGAAGAGAAGCAAAAAGCTTTTCTTCACCCTAACTGAAATTATGCATTTTAAATTCGAATACAATTGAATTATGATCATATTTAAGTAAAAAATTCAAATTTAGTTTCTCAGCTATTTTGACAGCCCTAGGCGATTCTAGCCCATCTGTATCTGTATGCATGAGACTGTCTGAATACCGGCAGAATTCACATTTCTGTTGTAAAAAGAGAAACATTATGTAGAAGTATTATTTGCTGTTATGTGTGTGTCCGAAGCTGCAATTTCTGTGCGACGCGCTTAAAAAAAAACAAACAAAAAAAAAATACCTGGATGCGCTTTGAGAGAAGGTTGTTAAAATCAATTTCCTATTTTCGTTTTCAAAACTTGTGTTGGTTGATTCGTGCAATAGATTTTCTCACATAAAGTGACAGTCGACATGGACACGGTTTAGACTAGACGGGAGAAGGGATGGGAAAAGATATGGGCACAGTTTTTCCAGAACTTTGTGCCAAGTTAAAGCGGTGTCGAGCTGTTTTAATGCATTTTTTAGGTGTATTATGGTGTCCGAACCCGTATGACTTTGAACAGTGACCGTGACCATTTTGTTTACTGCAGCCGCCTTCATCATTACCAAGCGCGAACCATCGACTCTAACAGTGAATGAGAGTATGAGATGAAGCGCAGGCATAGTGTTTTTTTAATTAAGGAAGACAGCCTTTGTTTGTATGTGGGCCTAGAAAATTTATATATTTACAATACTTAAATATAATTCATATTATTTTATTGCTTTTGCATTAGTTGTTTAAAGAGTAAAAAAAATTGGTCGGTCTTAACGCAAATTTACAATCAGCAAGTCGGTCGGACTAAAAGCAAAAAAAATAAAATAAATTGAGTCAGTCCTAAATTGACAGGGTTGGTCGGGTTACGTCAAACAAGAATATTTTTAAGGATGGCCTCAATACTGCAGAAAGAGTTGGAAATAATTTAACAGCACAATGAAGCATGGTATTATATATAAAATGTATTTCTAGTTAGTTGATTTGGTTAAATTGAGACTTTTTGTTTCTGTTTATAAAATTTGCATGATAAGAGTGTTTATACCATCTGCAATGTAAATGGTTGGATTAGTTCCACCTTGTCATTTTGTCGCTCACATTACGACATCACATAATATCAAACAGGTTTGAAAATGTCAGTGTATGTGATAGCTTGAGACAGGTTTGGATCACATTGCTGATCTGCTCATACTTAAGGCTAAGAACACACTACATAAGTTTAAACATCGGCAGATCGCATTGCTGTTCAGACTACATTAGATTATCATAAGATTTATATTCCGCTTTTACTTAAAACTCACTTTAAACCACCAGTGTCTGTAATAACTTCCAATTGCCGTCTAATGTGTGTTTTGGCCATGTAATGTTGCTGAAATTAAATATGTAATTACCTCAGAATCAGAGCAGTGATCATGAAAGAGAGAGAGCACACAGGCAGAAAGTGATGGAAGCTGCTAATGCTCATCGGTAAATTAGAGGAACATAAATAGAAATAATGATTCTGTTTGAGTTATGCGTTGTAATACAAACACGCACTAGTGTAAATTAGGGCTGTGCAATATGGAGAAAAAAAAACCTATCACGATTTTTTTGATAAATTTTGAGATTTAGATTTTAATCACGATTTTGACACACAGACATGCTTTACAGTCATAAATGCATTCAGTATAAATTTGAAACATATTTCCAAAAGAAAACCAATGATAACTTAATCAAAAAGTTGTAACATGTCTCTAGAACAGACGTCAAAATAATCACTAAGTAAAGATGTCAAAGAATTACTAATTACAACCCTGAAATAAAAATGTAAAGTCTGTACAAATACTAGAAATCATTAAATAATGGAAATAAAATAAAATTGTATCTATAAAAACTTTTCTGCCATTTTAGTTGCTTGGCTGTTTCCTTATGAAGATCTAGAAATTCATCAAGTTTTTCATCAGGTGTGATGATATTTTTTTTTAATACGATGTCATTACATTGATGTCTTGCTTTGCTTCGCATTGCTTATCATATTGTTAAGTATTGATATATCTGCCCTTTCCAATGCATTCAAGAATGCGCAGTAATCTCACAAAACTTGATCCAGATATTTGAATCAAATCCATAAATTTGTTTGAAGAACCAAATAAGCCTGAGATATGTTATCACTATTAGATGATCTCGCATCTGTCAAATCATCTAAGATGTATTAAAGTTACAATATGTAAGATATTTACAATAAAATATCCAAAAACCACTAGGATAGTGTTATATATTTTGTCCAGCTGATTTCTAACAATATATCTAATGTTTTCAACTACTTGTAAATCATGAGAAAATTACCATTCTAAACAGTGACACGGGGCAGTGCAGTCACCTGTCAATGACGTTAGTTACCCTTTGTTACCGCCTTTACTGACGAAGAAACCACATGACAACAGTGTCGTGGACAAATGCGGAAGTAGTGTCTAGCGTCCAGCAAACCACTAGCTTGCTTCAAGAAGTTCCTTATTTACTTCTTCTTGCACGTTTTATTTTGGATTGTGTTACTTATTTATGGAACATAATTACTGTTTACCGTGTGCCGCTGGTTCTGTCGACAAAGACAGATCGCGTAAACGTAAACATACGGGCCAACAAAACGAACCAAGGAGAGTTTGGGACAAGAGGAGAGAAAGAGCGAGGATCAATATCAGTGTTGCATTTTCTAGATGGAGAGAGCTTTGCAACAAACTTCAACTTGAAAGAGATGCCGATCTCGCTTGTGTTTTACTCAACAGGTAAGTTGTTTTGATTCATATCTTTACAGAAAATCTATGCTATTACAACAATCAACAAGATTAGTATTATGGGGCATACACGCCAAACACGGGGCATCGCGTCTCTAGACCCGCGCAAGGACGCGTCGATCCATAGTCTGATTACGTCTTTGCATTGACTTTGTATATAATCTACTCACGCAAATCGTTGAACTCATGTTTGCCATGTATGCCCAATTATTGTGTTTGATTGTACACAAGTGTACCCAAAAATCTAAATTATGTCATTAATAACACTCCCTCATGTCGTTCTAAACCAGTAAGACCTCCATTTATTTTTGGAACACAGTTTAAGATATTTTAGATTTAGTCCGAGAGCTCTCAGTCCCTCCATTGAAGCTGTGTGTATGGTCTAAATTAAATCTAAAAATCTTCTTACCTTTCTGGACATGGACAGTATACCGTACACACAGCTTCAATGGCGGGACTAAGAGCTCTCGGACTAAATCTAAAATATCTTAAACTGTATTCCAAAAATAAACAGAGGTCTTACGGGTTTGGAACAACATGAGTGTAAGTTATTAATGACATAATTTAGCAAATTGGGCGAACTAACCCTTTAATTAACACAGAAGCATAAACTTATTATAAACTATAACAGACCAGTTGGACTTACAGAATGAGTGTCTTGGCATTCTCCAGCTTGAGATTCTCATGTTCCTCTGCAGTCTGAATATATTTTCTGAGGGAATCCTTGAAATAAAACAAAATATTGATCAAAAAAAAAAAAAAAAAAAAGACTCAATGAAATATAAATCAAAGAATCAAATAAAAAATGGCATATTAACTGTCAGAGACTGAATGATTCGTTCGCGAACCGGATATCCAGCTGCTTTGATTTGATCTCTCTCTCACAACAGACACGAAAGAGAAGACCATGCTGAATAAAGTCGTCGTTTTTGCTATTTTTGGACCAAAATGTATTTTCGATGCTTCAAAAAATTCTAACCGACCCTCTGATGTCACATGAGCCCCTTTTACACTGCCATTCCAGCAAATACACAGGTAAAGTGTTCCTGCAATTGTTCCCGTGTCGCTAGATTTTGCACTTTCACACTGCCAGTGATGACCCGGTATATGTGCGGGCTTTCACACACAACCCTTGAAGATCCCGTAACGACACGTGACGTCAGCGCGTGACATGTACGAGACGAAAACGCTAGGCACGTTATACTTTCACTGAAGCAAGCAAATGATCTCTGCGTCAGTGCAGAAAGTGAGGAACTAACTGATCTCTGCTTCATACCAGTTTGCACATATTTTTTCGTTGCGAAAGTTGATCTTTCTTCAAAACAGCCAGTAAAAGAGTCACGCGATAATGCGCGTCATCACTTCGACACAGAATTAGATCTGGCTTTTGTTCACACAGCGCTCGTCCCGGGTCGAACCCCACAATGTTACTAGGTCCCGACCCGGGTTTAATGTGGTAATCAATCCCGGGACGTGGTTGCTTTCACACAGAAGGCGACCCGGCAATGTTCTGGAAATATTGCGGGTCCGACGTGCAGTGTGAAAGGGCCTATGGACTACTTTGATGACGTTTTTATTACCTTTCTGGACATTGACAGTATACCGTACACACAGCTTCAATGGAGGGACTGAGAGCTCTCTGACTAAATCTAAAATATCTTAAACTGTGTTCCAAAGATAAACGGAGGTTTTACGGGTTTGAAACAACATGAAGGTAAGTTATTAATTACATAAATTTGCTATGTGGATGAACTAACCCTTTAACTACTAATCACAGTAGCGGCTTAACTGACAAGATGCGCATGAAAATTGCATTTGATAACCCTGTTATTTTAGAGACAATCTAAGGTGAATTTGAATCAATAACTTGCATTTAGAAACCAGTATTACATTTTAACAGCCAATTTTTTAATTACAGAGGTAACTTTAAAGAACCTGAGTTTTCTGTAGATCTTCCTCCAGTGATTTCTTTTCAGTTTTGAGTTTCTCATTCTCCAGGTTTTGCCTTTGCACAGTATCTGTGAAAACAACATGTTCATGAGCAGCACAAATAAAATCCAGTAATTCAGTGAGTGTACACTACATTGTTGGTTTCATTATTTGTATTTAGACTTAAGAGACCGTTCACAAAACAAAAATGAAAATTGCTACAAACTTTTGTGAGTTAGTAACCAAACAGTTGACGGTAGCCTCTAGCTTTGATAGTATTTTCTTTATCTCCATACTATGCACATCAACAGCTACCATTAACTCATTGGTACAAACATTCTTCAAAATACCTTCTTTTGTGCTCAACAAGAGAACTAAGAAATTCTGTTTGGTGCACACTTGAGGGAAAGGAAAAGACCAATTTTTTTTTTTAGGTGAGTTGTCCCTTTAATATAATCAGCAGTCTTGATCTATAGGCCCCGTTCTAATCTTAACCTAAAATAATTTGTGATGCATGTACCCTCTGCTTGTCTTAAGGATTCTTCAACTTTTTCTTTCCTGGGAAGACAGACAGACAAATACTGTGAGGAGAAGACAATAACAAGAGCAAATAAATAACCATAATGCTACAGTAAAGTGGTCTTACAGAGTAAGCGCATGAGCTTTTTCAGATTTTAGCCTGTCAACATCTTCACACCTCTGCTGATATGACGTCAAAGCAGTCTGTTAAAAAAACAAAAACAAAATGAACAACATGCACATTTCCAGTCTAGTTGGAGTCGGGTTTAGAAAATTTGTAATGAATCTAACTTAGATTTTAGTACCGTCTTCCTACAGTATTGGCAGTACAGAGTGCCGACAAATTCAACACAAAAGTGCAGTCATTCAATAGCTTTAATCTCAATGATTAGGAAGATAGCAAAAATGTATTTGAAAGCATGCTCATGCTGCTTAACTGTTGAAAACACTGCTTAATGTTTATTAAAATTTCACTTTTTAAAGTCACCATGAAATCAAAAGTTTTTGTGCGTGTTAGCATCAATATGTTAGTCTTAATGTTATCTTTAGCTTCCAGTTAAATTTTTTGACGTCACATCATAGTTCATTTCCTCATCAAATCTTCTGACCAATCAAATGCTCTCTAGAATCCGAAGAACCCGCCTTCTGCACCATAACTATAGATGCTGAAGCGTCAGCTGAGATCAGTCACTTGTTCACGGTGTAGGATTTCCTGTACAGTGAATGCCTCTTAGTTTACCATATTTTCCAGACTATACTATATATTGTTTATATTTTTTTCCTCGTCATGACGCATTTTTGGACTGATGCGAAAAATACGGTAAATATTACGATTGGTGCAAATGAGGCCAGATTTCACGTTGTTTCATGCACGGAACCGCACATCTGGATATATTCAACGCAATATTTTTGGACAGCCCTACAACACATAACAATGCTGCTAGTTTCAGGCCTATAGGGGACCTTTAAAAGTTTTATTAAGAGTTTTTAACATGGTAAAGAGAATCAGAGCATTTCACTGGAATTAGTAGCAAATGCTAAATGTTTGAATTCTAGAGTAGAGGTCGACAGATATTTAGAAATCTGGGCAGCCAATGGCTGATACATATTGCCAATTTATTTGGCCAATATGTTTGGCAGATTTTCTTGACCCCTGACATCTTGGGAGATATTGTCAGACCTACACACACATTTAAGGAAGAAAGTTATCGTGCACGTTATAATCAGCCCAGAAGTTTTATCTGATTTGAATTAGTTTCTACGTTTATATACAAATGACTTGTTGCACTTATGAATATGATACATTTCTGGAAATTATAATAGGGTAAAACATACTCGAAACGGGCTATTTTGCCCTGCCATTGGCTGAAGCTGTGTGTGAACAAGACTTTGCTGCAGAGTATGAGCTGCTCCATCTCTCACGCAGCCTGAGAGGGAGTTACGCAACAACACTTAGCTGCCCACCAGTACGATGCCTATAAATCGGCGTAATTAGCAGCACAATCAGCCGATTAATAAAAACAAAATGCCCAAAAAAAGTCGGCTGGCCAATCGGTCGACCTCTATTCTAGAGATGGTAAACATGTGAGTGTTTGAACACAGACCTTAGTTTTCTCCAGCTCTGTCTTCATCTGTTCATACTCCACTGTCTGTTTCTCTAACGGCTCAAGTTTCAGCAACACCTCATCCAGCTGTTTGTGCAGTTTGCTGCTTTCTCTTTGAAAAAGCATCATCATTTTTAAAGACATTCATTTTGTCATATACTTAAATGACCATCAAAATTTTTGCCCAAAATTATGATACTGTGCACATTACCAAACGTCTAAAGCAATATTAAAGCCCATCTTACAAGTTGAAGAGCCCTGTGAATGAACATGTAGATAAATAGTGTAGGAACTTGATTTGCGTGAAGAAATTAATCATAAATGTGCATCAAAGAAGTTTTTTGAAAGAATTTGTGAGTAAAATTACTTCCGCTGTAAAAAAACGCTCTGATCGGAAGTGACACAACGGCCAGTAAATCTCATCTCTTCGTAATGGAGTCAGACAGTGAAGTGGTTGCAGTAGGGTTTAATGTCAACTCTTACGATGGGCCATTGCTGTATAATTATGAGCCGCCTAGGTGGGAGAGGGGTCAGGCAGAGTTAAGGGGAATGGTAAATGGACAGAGGAGAGAGACAGAGTTGTGGTAAGAGGAGAATCGGTGGTGTGACCACAGGCTATAGCTAATTGTGGCTAACGTTGTCTCCATGTTTATCACATTGCAGTATATTTAATAAATCATAGTTAGCAATATTGCTTTTGATTTTGTTGTTTTTCAAGCATCCATGTAGTTTATCACCATCTATGACAGCAACATGTGTCTTAAAATGTTTAATTTAGATAACAGATTTTAAATGAATGCTGTAGGCTATAGCTTACATCTGTGATGGTCAGCTAGTCTGGAAAGGGATGGAAATGCTGTGCATTTCTGCACAACATAGTTTATCATTAAATTTTGAAGAAATTGCTAGCTGATTTTTAATCAGTAACTGCTTTCAGACCTAGGTGTCCGCATGTTCTGCTTCTGCAGATGTCAAGCGTTTGGGGCATATATCTGAACAACATAACCGGCCAGCTGGAATTCCGAACTTAGCCCTTTAAGTATTTCCGACAGGACAGTCAATCGCCAGGAGCAGGGTTGGGCACCCATGACCTAAACCCACACTGAGAACCAGGGCGGCAGCACCTATGTTTGCCTGTCGTTACGTCATATGACGCATTCTCTGGGAAAAGGCAGTTTTTTGGAGCGTAGCTTAGATTAGGTACACTTTTTCTCAATTTCTGCTCGTGGGTGTTGTAAAACATATGTATTCTTATGCATGTCTTTTTAAATTAACATTTTCATACAAGATTCTGTATGAATTAAGTTATACAATTAAATTGAAAGATGGCATTTAAAAAGCAAATGACCTGTGCATGCATTAAGGAACTTATCTCCCCCGGAGCATAAAGTACTTGTACAGCAGCAAACAGGCTTTGCATTACTTTAGTTACAACATAAGTAGTACAATGTCTTTGCAGTTGTTAAGGGTATCCCATTTAAGGCCTAGGTTCACATGCATAGTGTATTCTCAGTCACCAGTTCTGGTAACAGCATAGCAAATTTGTACTATAAATTACTTTGGTAAACAGCAAGTTTAAAAAAAAATAAATGTCAGCTTAAAATATATTATATTACACAGGGTGTAAAATAACAGCAGTGAAACAGAAAATATCTTCTTACCTCTGGGATTTCTGAAGCTGTGACTTTTTGTCAAGGAAAACAGATGGATCCATAGAGAACAAAATACATTTTCAAGCTTTGCATTCATTTTGTTTAAAGCCAATGTATATGAGTGGCGTGGAGCAGGTTGCATAAAAAATATAATTTGCACTTAAAATTAATTAAAATGAAAAAAAAAAAGTTTATAATCAACAGAGAGCATAACAAAAACAAGTATAAAGTTATCTACATAGCTTTATAGAAGGATATCATCACACTTCTCTTTGTATTCACTTAAGAGATGGCTGAAAAAAAAAGTTATATATAATAAATACCTTCATAGTTTTTTGCACTGCAGATAAAACTAAAAAGTCAGAAAGTAACAAGTTAAGAAAACATTTATAGTTACATTATTAAAAAAAATATAAATATATTTCTTTAAAGGGATCATATGAGGTTGCTAAGAAGAACATTATTTTGTGCATTGGGTGTAATGTGTTTATGCAGTTTAAGATTCAAAAAACACATTTTCGCATACTACACATTATGGCTTCTCCTCTATGTCCCGCCTTTCTGAAATGCATTGTTTTTTGCAAAGCTCATCAGTCTGAAAAGCGAGGTGTGCTCTGATTGGCCAGCTATCCAGTGTGTTGTGATTGGCCAAGTGCCTCAAAGCAAGTGACAGAAATGATAAGCACCTCACCATACGGTGGTGCATGTCCTGGTTGGAACATCGGCACGACAAGACAAAAACAATAAAAACCACTACAAACGAGGCATTTGTTGCATCTAGTGCGGATATTATTATTGATTATAATGACTTAAACGGTCTTTTTATGCGTTAAGTTGCGTAACACGTAAACATAAAACCATGTCTGCATTTGTGATCTGAGAAACCACAAACAACAAGCTTGCTCTACACTGCTCAAAACTCATGTTTGAATCATCAGTGGCAAACTCTTTACATATAAAAAAAAAAAAAACATACTTACAGACTGTGAGCCAGAAGCGGCAAACTGTCCATGCAAAGAGTGAGGAATGGCCGACAGGCTAGAGTGTGTAAAGTATGACTTCTTTCTTTGCACGAACACTTGGGTTCCATTATGCAAATCTTCACACACAATGAAGTAGACATGCAGGGGCATGTTAATACGAGGTGTTTTAGGGGGGTTTGGATAGGTCTTAACTTTTATAAAGAATATCTCTTTGGATTTGAGACTTTAGTCTTTGCAACTTTACAGATCTAATTTATGCACCAAGGGCTTGTAACACTCCAAAGAGAAAGGAAAAAAAAAATTCACATCATATGAACCCTTTAAATATTCTAGTTAGAACACCTTAAACCTAAATATCAAAACTTTTGCAATTCGACTGCAATATAAACCTCTACCATTTAAGGAATATGCTCGATCCAAATTTTGATGTGTACATAAAGGCTTAGATTTGCGATGTATTTTTTATTTATTTATATATATTTACTGTACAATGTTTATGTAATGTATTATGTATGATCAAAATTTTAAAATCTCTGAATTGGTCCACAACCAATTTTTAAATGTGACCAAGTTGTGGTGCCATCAATTGCTTTTTTATGCTTATTTGTGTATTTAAAACTGAACTGCATACATTTTATTGTGAATTCCCAATTCCTTATAACCACAAAACACAAATGCTTAGTGTCATGACAACTAGCAACTAATACTGCAGTTCTTACAGAAAAAACAAAGTCAGATGTAAGCTTATATAATATCTTAACACTAGTATTTTGTTTCCATACAAGAACTGTGCTGCTGCCCTTCAAAATTGGGTAAAAGTCTTAAAATTATAACAATAATAATAATAATAGTATTAATAAATAAATAAAAAAAACACTCACTCTGTGTCAACGATCTTCTGCTTCAGAGTTAACAAAGCAGCCACATATTCATCCAAGCTCTGTAAAACGTAGAATCACAGACATACACATTCAGCTTTATTTGTAATCAACAAACAGTATAATGAATAAGGTAATTCGTAAAAATAGATGACAGTTGATACCTGCATTAAACACAAAATTATTAAAACACATCAATATTCAGTTGCGTACCACTAAGTGTAAATCACATTTTTTAAAAGTGACTGTAAAAAGTTAATTACAATCAACAATGACTAAGACAGACGTAATTATAAGCAACATCGAATTGATATACTCAATTTCCAGGTATTTAATTAAAACCAAAAGTATTACATTAACAAATTGCAATATAAGTCTGCTCTAATTCTCATAAAACACCCATTATTACTTGGGTAAGTCTGATTTTAAATAGTGGACACTCTTGGCGTTAGGAATAAAGTTCTCACCTGATTTAAAACAATGCAGTTTTGACAAGTGCCATTTGTAGCTTCAGAGGCGATTCCTGCGGTTTTGGACTGGTTCTCCCCCGGCATCATGGTAATAGTTCAAAAATATCAGTAGAATCGTACATGTACCTCCAAATATCTAAAAACGTACAACCAAAACAAGCACATCAGCTCATTGCACATACAAACGTTCGGCAACACGTTGACTGAGGACCCCAGGGAAAGGCCCCAGCTGCCCGCCGTAGATGCCGGATTGAATAATAATAATAATAATAAAACTACTGTAGAGTTAAATTGAGCCAAAGTAAATTAATTAATAAACATAAATTTTATTAAGAATTTGAAACGAATATGGCATAATTTATTATATTCGGAATCTAACTATGTAGTTTAATGTAGGCATAATTTGGGGCAGCGATTTTTTTCTGACAGTAACTAAATATATATTGCTAAATAAACCCTAAGAAATAAACCGATAAACCTCCCGGACCGACAAAAAAAAAAAAAGAAAAAAAAAAAATCAATATATCTAATAAAGAGCCTAGTACTAACAAGTACTAACGATCTAAAATACGTGAATGCAATGGAAATCTAAGACTGCCCATGTTTAAAAGCGATTTTTTTTTTTAATCCGATGCGTGAGTACGGTTTATTAACTGAGGGGACGGTTGTTTTGTTTTTCTCCTACAGGTGACGTGCGTGGCTCTGTAGTAATGCTTGTGTACAATTTTCTTAACATGAAGACTTATTTTTGTGATTTTATTAAGCTCCCCTCATCCCACCCCGCGTGAAACCCCCCCCCCCCCCCCCCAAACCAACTGAGCGCAAACCACGCCCCCTACGCGAAAACCCCAACCCCCAGCCATGACTCAAGTCTCTAGCTCGATTTCATTGGTCAACCCTGCTACGTCACCTGAGAAGAAGTTTGGACGTCAATCAAAGTCGTTGATGGTTCCGTCGCTGACAAAGGGTAAACATTTCTTTTCAATAACATTTTATTATTAGAAGTATTTGTTGGCCTTTGATTTTTAAAATTATTATTAAAGTTTTCATTTTAACTTTATCTTATTCATTAGGTTCGCTCTCAGAAGAGTACGCATGTTTTGGCTGTGGTGAAGACCAAGCCGTACATCTGAAGGTAAAAATATGATCTCAATAAAAAAAAATAATAATAATAATAAATAAACCTTGTACCTTGACATATTTATATATTTTACCCAATGACATGACATTCGACATTCGATTTCCACCATAATTTCTTGTTATTTATATACAAAAAAACTATTTTAAATAATCTCATGATATTATTTAATACAGTTGTATTTTTCAGGGTAAATTATTACATTTTATAGGTATAGATAATCACATTATTATAAATTGTATTCATGGATCAAATGTAAGAATTTGAAATAAAAGTATTAATGAGATTAATGGGGAAAAGCCCTCTATAAAGGAAAAAAATAAATACCCCTGGATAAAATTTAAATGTCTCAGCTGATAGAAAACTGATAAAAATATAGCTTAAGAATAAATCATATTTGCAAACATTCAATCAAAGCTGAATTTTCAGCATCATTACTCCAGTCTTCAGTGTCATTTCATTAAAAAGATTATTCTAATATGCTGATTTGTTATCAATGTTGGAAACTGTTGTGCTACTTAATATTTTTTTGGAACCTGTGATACTTTTTTCAGGATTCTTTGATTAATAAAAAGTTAAAAAGAAGAGCATTTATTCAAAATATAAATATTTTCTAACAATATACTCTGCAATTCTAAAATTTGGGTTCAGTATTTATTAATTTATTATTATTATTATTTATTTTTTTTATAAATAAAAAGTGTTATTCAGCAAGTTGTTTATTTAGTGTTAAATTAATTCCAAGTGATAGGAAAGATTTAAATTTTTAGAAAATATTTATATTTTGAATAAATGCACTTCTTTTTAACTTTTTATTCAACAAAGAATCCTGAAAAAAGTATCAAAGGTTCCAAAAAAATATTAACCTGTTAACTGTCACTCACGTTTTTGAAGATAGACATGAATGTGCATGATACAAACCTAAATTTTTATAATTCATGACTGAAAACATTTTGTAACATGATTTTGATGTACCATTTACATGGAGGAAGTCTTATTTCTAAACAAAGGTCAAAGCTCCTTTTGTAATGTAGATTTCTGAGGGTGCACTCTTGTCATAAATTCATCTATTACTTTTCCTACATCATTTTTAACAAAAAATATTGGTAAAATATATATTTGGGAGTCTTAGACCTTTCCAACGATATATAGTTTGTCAAGATTAGATTAGATTTGATTGTAATATAGTATAGTCAACGTAGGCGTCCCGTATACGGGACGGGGTGACATTTAACAGGTTAAGCAGCACAACAGTTTCCAACATTGATAATAAATCATCATATAAGAATAATTTCTGAAGGAATATGTGACACTGAAGACTGGAGTAATGATGGTGAAAATACAGCTGCACATCACATAAATAAATGATAGTTTAATATATATTTAAGAAGGAAACTTTGCTTTATATTGTCATAACATTTTGCAAGATTATTGTTTTTTTTCTGTATTTTTTATCATCAAATGCAGCCTTGATGAGCATAAGAGACTTATTTAAAAGTCTTACTGATACCAAAGTTTTGAACAGCAATGTATACACACACACAACTGTGCAAAAGTTTTTGGCCATTAGTATTTTATTTTATTTGTTAAATAAACTTGGTTTACTGTTATGTGTCTAAACATTGGGCCATCTCATTTATAATACTAATGGGTGAATTTTCAGTTTGGTGGCTTCTTTTTACTTTTACCGAACTGGTTGCCTCCTGGATATAAATATCACTTCTGCACCTATCGTTTGTGCAATACAGAAGGTGACTTACACCTGGACCACACAAGTTTTGAGGCATCACTAAGAATTGCATTGACAGAAATTTGTGAAGTAAAAGAATGGGTGGGAAAGCTTAGTGAATCATCAGGAGTGAGTTGGAGAGTGGCAGTGACAAAACCAAATAAGGGACAACGTGTACTTTATAAGGTGATGTCAAATAATTTAATTAATCTTTACACTATATCAGTGTAAGACCATTAGTTACACTGAAAATAACTTTACAGTAAATTTTGTTAACATACAGAATTGTACTGTGCAAAAGGCACATTAGATTCTTCCCCCAAATTTCTAGACCATTATTTATATATGTATTATTTATTTTTCACTTTATTCTGCCAGTAAGTAATATCAGTTAACACTGACTTTTACCATTAATTGTAATAGTCCAGTGAGATTTGTATCCCTGTGATGGACTTGCTATCTGTAGACTTCAGTATTTTTATAACCTTAGGACAATTGAGATAGATGGATGGATCGATGGATTAATGGATTGATGGATGGATTTTTGTACACATAGGGGATCTGAAATCCTATGGTTCACACACAGATCAAATCTCACCATCATCTAGTCCATCTGGGATTGCATAAAGAGGTGAAAAAAATGGAGAGACACTATATCCTGTGGCAAAATCTCCAATACACTTGGAGAAATCTAACTGAAAATCTAAATAATAAAATCAAAAACAATAATAAAAAATGTATTCATGACATTATTTAATAAAAAATACATAAATTATGACATTATTTCTGAAAGCATCATCAATTTACAGCAATTTTCACAAATACATTTATCGATTTTTTTGCTTTGCAGGTTTATTTCTCCAAAGGTCTTGGAGATATTTGCACAGTATGTAGCGTGTCTTTTTTTTGTTTATTTGTTTCTTCATGGAATCCCTGTTGGACTGTTGATACTGAGATCAGATTTCTGTGTGGTCCATACTTTTTGTTGTTGGAATTGTTGCAATTTTCTCCCTGGAAGAAGAGATCACATATGTCAATGAGATGTTTTCCTGGACAACTAAAGGAGTAATAATAATAATAATAATTACAATTAATGGCAAAATGTACGTTTGGAGATAATTTTCTATGAGTAATGTTAAATATATAAATAACTAAATAAAAAAGTTAACATGTTTAAGATTTGTGCATACTTACATATTTAAACATTCATATTATGTCTATCTTTAGGCTCATTACAGGTGCCAGCACAATGTTTATAACCGATCAGACACGACTAATCAAAGGCGGCTATCAAAAAATACATGCTGTGAGGCAAAAATGGTTTGCACTCTGGTGAAGACTACAGACAAAAGGGGAGGAACTAGTAGGTGGGTTAGAAATGTCAAGATTGGATAAAATAAGTGCTTTTGCTTGCTTCTTTGTGCAATTTGTTTTTATTTTTCAGGAGCATTGATCCCCATATACCTACTTACCTAACTTCGGGGCATTTGTACAACGTACACAATCATGACATCTTTGTTGCGGAGGCACTGAGGCACAAGGATGTAGGGGTCAAGGCAATTGAAACCCTGACACATTGTTTGAGGTTGGGCACAGTCCAACCTCAGCTCTGGCTGTACTTAAAAGTGACCTGTTGGCTGAGCATGGCAACAAATATTTATATGTCTCAGCCAACCGTGCCATTTGCCCAGACCTTCAGTTTTGCTACAGGTATGTGAAATTTCACTTGGTGCAAATCAGTTGCTTTGACGAACTTATGTATTCAAGACAATTTTAATTTGCAGACTGTATCAGAAGTTCAAGAAGCAGGAGTTTGAAGAGCAAAGTGGGGAGGGAATGCTAGCGGCTTTGGAAAGGCAGGTAGAATCCTACAATGCAGCCTGTAATGACACCTGCGCCAAGCTTAAAATATCTTCAGCAGGAACACCACTTGTAGCCATTTGTTCCCCATTGATGAAACAAACACACAGTCTCTCAAATATTGGAGAAATGTGTTTTATGGATTCATCTGCTAACATGGACCAGGAGAACTGCAGGGCGTTTCTCCTCCTCACACACACCTGTGCAGGTGGTCTTCCTCTTGGGATAGTGATAACCCAGTCAGAAGATGAGAAGACAATTAGTGAGGGATTAGAGCTGCTGAAGACCTTACTGAAAAATGATGCCTTTTGTGGGCGAGGTGAGGCAGGCCCTTGTGTGTTTTTGAGAGATGACTCAAAGGCTGAGAAGGGAGCTATAGCACAGGTCTTTCCTTTAGCGCACAACTGCTCTGCATATTTCATCTTCTCCAAGCTGCGTGGAGGTGGTTGTGGAACAAAGAACACGAAGTTTAGATGAAGGACAGGCAGACAATGTTCAGCATAGTAAAAGACGTGGTTTATGCCAGGGAGATGAGTACAGTTGAATTACTCTACCAGCAAGCCCTTGACAACCCTTTGACCACCAGGTAGAGAAAATAGTAAGTAGTGTTACGATCCACTTTCCCAGTCTAGGGTTGGGAGTGGGAGTAACAGAGTAACTAAAGTTTATAAAGGAACGAATTAAAAAAAAAAAAAAAACGTGGAGGAATCACATCAGTCCTCTGCTCCAGAAAATAAAACCACCACTTAGTAAGAAAATAAGTAATTTATTTATTAAGGGAAGCAACAAATGTCTTCAGGAGAGGGCCTGGCCAAAACAACAAACAAAACAGCAGCTGACTAGCAGGAGGAGTACTAAATAATCTATCCAAGTAAAAGAAAAGAAAATCAACAACAAAAGCTTTTCTCAACTCCCTCACTAACCAAAAACAGGGATAAACATGGAGTACAAAATAAAATGGCACCCTCTCCCTACGGCTTCCAATACTAATGATAAATCAAATAAAGTGAGTTACAATACCTCTTAATACCTTAACAGAAATAACAATAGAAAATAAATGTGCTACACTTTGTGGCTTCAACACACCACTTGTGCACAGGAATACAACTCAGTTCAAAACACGTAACAACTACTTGAACCTTACACCATCAAGGGAGGAACACAATGCAGGTCTGGAGCAGGGGAGAAGTGAGCCTCTCCCAAGCAGTGTTCCCTCTGCCCTTTTGTAGCAGCACCGTCTGCCCCACACTCTCGGATGACTACCACCTGTGGGCAATTTGACCTGCCTATCAATTAGAGAGCGGTAGAGAGTGAGAGAACACATATGATACATAAACACACCCCAAAGGGTGGGGAAACCTACCTCAACAATTAATAAAAACAACGACATACATCCTAGGGATGTAACACCCCCACCACCAAGAATACAAACCACAGTTTGTAGTAATCAGATTCACAATACCATATACCGTATAGAGGATGCAAATGTCAGAACAATTTCATGCTCTGGAGAGAGCATCTGCCATAACATTTTCAGCACCCTTCTTATGACGGACGTCCAGATTATATCCTTGGACAGCGAGAGACCACCGTAGTAATCGCTGGTTGGAACCTGACATACGGGATAGGAACACCAAAGGGTTATGGTCAGTGTACACAACGATAGCATTGGAGTTACTCCCTACATATACATCAAAATGCTGGAGAGCAAGTAATAAGGCCAAAGCCTCCTTTTCGATTACACTATAGTTCTGTTGTACTCTCGAGAACTTCTTAGAAAAGTAGGAAACGGGATGTTCAATATGGTACTCATCCTCCTGTAGTAGGACCGCACCAGCTCCTGTAGCACTTGCATCCACTTGTAAACTAAAAGGCAATTTGAAGTTTGGGGCAGACAGGACAGGGGCATGACAGAGCAGATCCTTAGCAGCCTCAAATGCAAGTTGACAAATCACCGGTCCATACAAACTTCTTGTTTGTACTAAGAAGGTCTGTGAGTGGAGAGACAACGGCAGAGAAATTGGGACAAAAACTCCGATAATATCCAGTCATTCCAAGGAAGCGTCTTAATTCACGTTTGTTGCAAGGCACCGGAAACTGGAGTATGGCTGAAATTTTTGCCTCAACTGGTTTAATCATTCCCTGGCCTACTTGCTTGCCCAAATACGTAACAACCCCTTTTGCCAACTCGCACTTAGCGAGGTTTAGTGTCAATGAAGCTGTGGCCAGGCGTTCGAAAACCTTTTCAATGGTTTTTAAGTGGTCGCTCCAGCTATCTGAATAAACCACTATATCATCCAGATACACTTCACTGTTTGGTACATCGAACAGTATTCGACTCATCATGCGCTGAAAGGTAGCAGGCGCATTTCGCATCCCAAAAGCTAGGACTCTGTATTGCAGAAAACTATCAGGGGTGACGAAAGCAGAAACTTCAGAGGCACGTTGAGTGAGGGGCACCTGCCAATAGCCTTTTAACAAATCTAATTTGGTGACATATTTTGCCAAGCCAATTCTATCAACACAGTCTTCCATTCTGGGTAGGGGAAAAGAGTCAGGTTTTGTTACGCTGTTGACCTTCCGATAATCAGTACAAAACCGAAAGCTATTATCAGGCTTTGGAACAAGCAAGCAAGGGGAACTCCAAGGACTCTGGCTGGGCGTAGCAATTCCATGATGCAGCATATACTCAACTTCGGTCTGCATAACCGCACGTTTCTGTGGATTAACCCTATAAGGATGTTGTTTTATAGGGGCTACATCACCAACATCAATGTCGTGCACACACACAGTTGTTCTTCCGGGCACATCACTAAACAGGGTAGGAAAAGTATTCAGTAACTGGATTAAATCTTTAGCCTGTTCAACGGAAAGATGACAAAGGAAAGGGGAAAGGTTTTTCAGAACAGCAGAATTCTTCAGAGGAATAGAGGGGATTGGGACATCAAAGCACATCAAGCCATCCTCCTCCAAGGAGTAATTTGCCACTACACCCACAGTGGCAATAGCGGCAGGTAGCGGTGGACACTCAGTCTGCTCTGCATTCACTTCATAGTGAGTTCTGTCTACATAGGTCTTAAGTCTGTTTACATGACACACACGACTCTTACATTTTCTATCAGGAGTAGCTACAAGGAAGTTGTTGTCATTTAACTTCCTTTCAACCAGGTATGGACCAGAGAATTTTGCTTGTGAGATGGAACCAGGGGTTGGAAGTAGAACCAACACAGAATCACCAGGGCGAAAGTCTCTTTTTACAGCCCTTTTGTCGAAACGCACCTTCATCCTAGTCTGAGCAGAGGAAAGATGAAGTTTGGCAAGACTTTGGGCTTTGTGCAACCCCTCACGGATAGAAGTGACATAATCATCGACAGGAACGGGTTTAGAACTTTGTTCCAACAAATGCTCGCTTAACAACTTCAGAGGGCCTCGAACTGTATGGCCAAACACAAGTTCAGATGGGCTAAAGCCAAGAGATTCTTGCACGGACTCTCTAATTGCAAACATTAGGAAAGGAAGACCCTCTACCCAATCTCTCCCAGTTTCCACACAATAACGACGCAGCAGTGTTTTCAAGGTTTGATGAAATCTTTCGAGAGCCCCTTGGGATTCAGGATGATATGCTGTAGACATTTGGTGACTTATGCCAAATGTCTCGAGAGCCTGTTTAAAAATTCTCGAAGTAAAATCTGACCCTTGGTCACTCTGAATCACTTTTGGCAATCCAAAAGTGGTACAAAATTTGAGCAGTTCTTTTACAACAACTTTAGATTTCAATGTACGTATCGGAACGGCCTCAGGGAAACGGGTTGCAGCACACATAATGGTCAATATATACTGCTGTCCTGATTTGGCTTTGGGCAACGGTCCAACACAGTCAACAATTAAGCGTTCGAACGGCTCACCCACTGCTGGAATAGGGCACAGGGGTGCTGGTGGAATCTTCTGATTGGGTTTACCTGCCATCTGGCACACATGACAAGACTTACAGAATCTGGACACGGCTGACTTAAGAGCAGGCCAGAAAAAGTACCTGGTAATTCGCTGGTAGGTTTTTGTTATACCCACATGACCAGACAATGTATTTTCATGGGCAAGTTTCAAAACTTGTTGCCGATAACCAGCAGGTAAAACAATCTGCCGCACTTCCTGCCAACCTAAAACCTCTTGCTGGGGCTTCCACCTACGCATCAACAATCCACCTTCCCAGAAGTAACCCACCCCTGAATCAGATGTATGGGTAGCGCTGCTAGCAATTGATATACACTTGGCTAGGGAAGGGTCTGCTTTCTGTGCTGCAGCTAAGTGTTCTCTATCTACCTTCAGTGGGGTTTCAGGGTTTAATTTCTCACGAGCTACAGCAAGGTCAGGGACTATAGACAGGACACACTCCACTGAGTTAGGACCGTTAACCAAAAAGGAATCTGAGAGATCCACCATCTCCTCAAATTTCTTTGACTGGGCACGGGTAACGGCACAAGCGGGAAATGCAGAGGGGAAATTCGCTGCTAAATCAGGGTTGTTTGTGGTACTAGGTTTATAGGATACAACTGGCCTAGGAAAGACAGTGCCACCCGCAAGGTCATTTCCTAGTATCAGATCAAGCCCCTCAACAGGTAATTGTGGGCGCACAGCTAAGCTGACCGGCCCACTCACAAGGTCAGACTTCAGATACACAGTGTGAAGTGGTACATTCACACAGTGCATATTAATACCACGAATTAAGATGTCATTACCGGTAAACGAGTCAGCGGAAAAAGGCAAGACGGTTGCAGATATGAAGGACTGGGCTGCACCAGTGTCACGCAAGATTGTTACCGATTTACAACTAGAATCGGGAGAGAGAGAAACTGTGCCTTTAAACAAGAAAGGCTGATAACTCTCTTCACCAAGAGAGCTCGCATTACCTAGAGTTTGTACTAGTGCTACATTTTTGAGTTTGGAGGACATCCTTTTCTGTTTCCAAGCCTTACAGTCTGAAATTAAATGGTTTGGATCAAGGCAGAAAAAACAGACACGCCTTTCTTCACCACTCGCAAACTTACGACCAAATTTAGACTGCATCTCAGTTTTAGACGGGTGCACAACAGGCGAGTGCACAACCGGTGGGGCAACCAAGTTTTCTGCATGCATCAACGAAAGTTTGGCAGATGTGTGGGCTGAGAAGACATTTCTGTGTGTCAGCACAAACTCATCTGCCAACACTGCAGCACTAGCTAGCATCGACACTTTTTGTTCATTTAAGTGAACAACGATCTTTGTAGGAATACAATTTTTGAAGTCCTCTAACAAGATTAGTTCCTGTAAGTCCTCCAAGGAAGTAACCTTGCTAGCCAGACACCACTTTTCAAAAATAACCCTTTTCTCTCTCACAAATTCAACATATGTTTGGTTGACTGTTTTCGAATGAGTGCGGAATTTCTGTCTATAGGCCTCAGGGACAAGTTCATATGCTCGCAAAACTGCAGACTTAACGATGTCATAGTCAAGAGAGCTTTCGATAGGAAGGGCAGAGCAAACTTCCTGTGCTTTCCCCGTTAGGCTACACTGGAGTAACAGAGCCCACATATCTTTTGGCCATCTCAACTTACCAGCAACACGTTCAAATGCAACAAAGTAGGAATCAACCTCCGTCTCTCTAAACGGAGGCACAAGTCTTATGTACCAACTAACATCAAAAGTATCACTGGAGGGTGAATGGGAAAAGTCCTGCGTATCTGTACTGCCAGAAGATTTTAAAGGTGATGAGACGGATGGAAGCCTAGTACGCGGGGATGGAACTGGCTTTTGAGCTAATCGCTTTGCTTCAAGATCCAGTTTACGTATTTGGATGTCTCTGTCAGCCTGAGTCTCTACTACACGAAGCCTAATCATTTCTGCCTCACATTCTTGTTTTTTAATCAAAAGCTCCATTTCCTTTAACTTTAAGGCAATCCTAGGATCATGAGACCCCACAGAGCTGAGATTCACATTTTCAGCTGCGGTTTCCACTACCTCCTCAGACTGAACTGCAACACCACCCTCAGAATCCTCTGGCAAAATACCAGCATCTACCAATTTCCCAAACAGGTCATCCTTCAGCACTTGTTTTGTAACATCTTTTCGAATATCAATATGGAAGAACTCCGCCACCAAAATAAGATCTTTCTTAGTACAACGATTAAAGGCCTCTGTTGTAGGACAAAGAGTAAACTCAGTAAAGTCAAACTCCATTATGCCTATGACTGCAACACTTTCCTCCCCACCTACAGTCGAAAACAGTCAAACAATTTGAGAGAAAGAGCACTTACCAATAGACAATTAAAAGACGAGCGGACGAGCCCCCACTTGTTACGATCCACTTTCCCAGTCTAGGGTTGGGAGTGGGAGTAACAGAGTAACTAAAGTTTATAAAGGAACGAATTAAAAAAAAAAAACGTGGAGGAATCACATCAGTCCTCTGCTCCAGAAAATAAAACCACCACTTAGTAAGAAAATAAGTAATTTATTTATTAAGGGAAGCAACAAATGTCTTCAGGAGAGGGCCTGGCCAAAACAACAAACAAAACAGCAGCTGACTAGCAGGAGGAGTACTAAATAATCTATCCAAGTAAAAGAAAAGAAAAATCAACAACAAAAGCTTTTCTCAACTCCCTCACTAACCAAAAACAGGGATAAACATGGAGTACAAAATAAAATGGCACCCTCTCCATACGGCTTCCAATACTAATGATAAATCAAATAAAGTGAGTTACAATACCTCTTAATACCTTAACAGAAATAACAATAGAAAATAAATGTGCTACACTTTGTGGCTTCAACACACCACTTGTGCACAGGAATACAACTCAGTTCAAAACACGTAACAACTACTTGAACCTTACACCATCAAGGGAGGAACACAATGCAGGTCTGGAGCAGGGGAGAAGTGAGCCTCTCCCAAGCAGTGTTCCCTCTGCCCTTTTGTAGCAGCACCGTCTGCCCCACACTCTCGGATGACTACCACCTGTGGGCAATTTGACCTGCCTATCAATTAGAGAGCGGTAGAGAGTGAGAGAACACATATGATACATAAACACACCCCAAAGGGTGGGGAAACCTACCTCAACAATTAAAAAAAACAACGACATACATCCTAGGGATGTAACAGTAGACAGTTAGAGGTAGCTTAAATATTTTAGTAGTACTTCTGATGCATTTACCCTCCCGAGGCCTATTCTGAGGGTTTTATTGTATTGTATTTATTCTTTACAATTTCTCTTGTTACCCATGACAGATCTGACCTATCTACAGAATCTTTACAGTCGACGTGAGAGTTGGGCTCTCAGTTATAGGAGGGACTTGCCAGCACGTGGCAACCAATAACTATGTGGAGGCTGCAATGCGTGTCTTGAAAGACAAAATACTTCATAGAACAAAAGCATTCAACCTGCCTCAATTATTCAACCTTTTTATTACCTGACTAGAGATGTACTATGAAGCACGTGTGACAGACGTTGCTCTTGGCCATTGGGAGGCATTCCACCGGTCAAGATTTCTTGCTACATAAAGTAATATCAAAGCATCTGATATTTCTCAGGTAAAATGTAATTTTTAATTATGGGTCATTAAAAAAACTTGTTGGTTAATTTTGCAAACGGTTGTTTCTCAAAATGCGTTTTTAAGCCTTGTGTTTTCATACTGTCATCATCAACTGTCAAAGTTAAACTCCAATAAGAATACAAGTACAGAGGACATATGAAAATTATCTGATGTAAAAAGCAAACATTTGTTGTTTTGTTTTACACAAATTTAATAAAGTGATAAAGAACTAGATAAATCCTGCAGTACTTTTTATTGGTATATTTAAAATAATCTTAACATCGACAAAGCTTTTAGTAACATTCAATTTGTATACACATTCACAAATACATGAAGCTAAATAAAAATATTTAAAATAAAATAAACAATAATGTAATCCAGTGTTGTAGTAGTTAATAACATCGGTGAAGTAATATGTAATTTGTTGTCCTGTAAGTTGAGCAACCAGATCACTGTGCATCTTGATTCTCACAAAGATGTGTTCTGTGTCCTAGTGTCCTTCCGAGTTAATTCTTTCACGAGTTCACACTTACATACAATTGGGAGGGTAAGATTTAATGCGTATTTGGCGTGCTGTCCGGAGGGAGGGCTCCGAGCTCGGAGTTCGGCCCGAACCCAGAGTACTCCCCCCTACCCTATGTAAGTGGTTTAGGATTAGAAGTGTGGAGAAGGGGTGGTGGGGGGATGCTGCGAGACTGTCAAATGAATTGAGGTGAGACTGCTGTATATATACACCTCTTACCATTGATTGCTGAGTGCTCTCCACCTGTGTTAATTATCTGCTCGTGCTTCTCCCGAACTTTGTTAATAAAACATCATTTCACGAGTTCACACTTACATACAATTGGGAGGGTAAGATTTAATGCGTATTTGGCGTGCTGTCCGGAGGGAGGGCTCCGAGCTCGGAGTTCGGCCCGAACCCAGAGTACTCCCCCAAAAAGCTAAATAGCAGAGGACAGCCGCCGAACTAAAAGACCCCCCAAATGAGTGCCGCGTTTGGCGTGCTGGCGTCTCTAGAAAGGGTCTGAAAGTTTGGCCAGTGGGCCTGTGGTGGCGGCTCATTGTGCCTGGACTGATAGGCCCTGCCGACTTGCAACGGGGACCGATCAGGCGTTTTATTTATTTATTTATTATTAGTATTATTATTAGTATTATTAAATTTTATTTATTTATTTATTTATTTATTTATTTTTATTTATTTATTTATTTTTTTTTTTTGGACAGAAAGAGAAAAACAGGAAAGAGAGAAAATGAGAGCTTGACCGGGAGATTTTCTCACACTGCGTCCGCTGTGAGACCAATGCTCGCTGGACGAAAGAGAAAACGTAAGTGCTCTACCGGAAAAGTTCTCGCTTTGTCCGCTGTGAGACCGAATGCTCGCTGGACAGAAAGAGAAACAGAAAAGAGAAAAATGAGAGCTTGACCGGGAGATTTTCTCACACTGCGTCCGCTTTGAGACCAATGCTCGCTGGACGAAAGAGAAAACGTAAGTGCTCTACCGGAAAAGTTCTCGCTGCGTCCGCTGTGAGACCGAATGCTCGCTGGACAGAAAGAGAAACAGAAAAGAGAGAAAATGAGACCTTGACCGGGAGATTTTCTCACACTGCGTCCGCTTTGAGACCAATGCTCGCTGGACGAAAGAGAAAACGTAAGTGCTCTACCGGAAAAGTTCTCGCTGCGTCCGCTGTGAGACCGAATGCTCGCTGGACAGAAAGAGAAACAGAAAAGAGAGAAAATGAGACCTTGACCGGGAGATTTTCTCACACTGTGTCCGCTTTGAGACCAATGCTCGCTGGACGAAAGAGAAAACGTAAGTGCTCTACCGGAAAAGTTCTCGCTGCGTCCGCTGTGAGACCGAATGCTCGCTGGACAGAAAGAGAAACAGAAAAGAGAGAAAATGAGACCTTGACCGGGAGATTTTCTCACACTGCGTCCGCTTTGAGACCAATGCTCGCTGGACGAAAGAGAAAACGTAAGTGCTCTACCGGAAAAGTTCTCGCTGCGTCCGCTGTGAGACCGAATGCTCGCTGGACAGAAAGAGAAACAGAAAAGAGAGAAAATGAGACCTTGACCGGGAGATTTTCTCACACTGCGTCCGCTTTGAGACCAATGCTCGCTGGACGAAAGAGAAAACGTAAGTGCTCTACCGGAAAAGTTCTCGCTTTGTCCGCTGTGAGACCGAATGCTCGCTGGACAGAAAGAGAAACAGAAAAGAGAGAAAATGAGACCTTGACCGGGAGATTTTCTCACACTGCGTCCGCTTTGAGACCAATGCTCGCTGGACGAAAGAGAAAACGTAAGTGCTCTACCGGAAAAGTTCTCGCTGCGTCCGCTGTGAGACCGAATGCTCGCTGGACAGAAAGAGAAACAGAAAAGAGAGAAAATGAGACCTTGACCGGGAGATTTTCTCACACTGCGTCCGCTTTGAGACCAATGCTCGCTGGACGAAAGAGAAAACGTAAGTGCTCTACCGGAAAAGTTCTCGCTGCGTCCGCTGTGAGACCGAATGCTCGCTGGACAGAAAGAGAAACAGAAAAGAGAGAAAATGAGCTAGTTCGAAGTGCATGCGCGAAATATTTACAGGAGTCGCCAAATAATTTTTTGATTTTTTATTCACAGATTTGTAAACTGGACATACAATGCGGGCATGAGCACCGCCACAGAAATTACAGATGTGCATAAACCGGCAGCGCGCTCGGTGACATTTACCCTTGTTAAAATGGTTACAGGGCTGTCGGCTTTCGTCGAAGGGAGAATCCTGGTTTGCGTGGGTGGTTGCTGCCCGAGGCACGTAGCTGGTGGATTTAGCGGTGTTTGTTCCCTCGTAGGGAAGAGTCGAAGGGTTAACCTGCGGGCACGATGCGGTTGCGTGCGTAACTGACCTGCAAACTGCGCAAGTGATGTTTTTACAGCCTAAAAACACTCTGCTGTGGAGATCGGAGTCGAGTGCGCCCCAGTATGCGCTTTGATTCCACTGTGCGACTCGCACTGCACTTTTTGCTGAAAATAGTTTATGGTACGTGTAGAAATGCCCACCCCCATAGGACAGCGCAAGCTCAGCTATGATTGCTTGATAATCGTTCAGTTCGCGCCGCCTGTGGGGGAAAGCTGAACAGATGATTTCAGTGAAACGGGAAAAAGCAATTGCAAACTCAGGAAATGAAAGAACGCGAGATGAGTGTGTGTTTGTATTTTTTAGGGTAACTGAAAAATCACCGCAATCTATACGGCGGTCTGGTTCCGCTGCGGGGAGTAGAGGGAGAAGAGAGGAAAGATCTATCTCCGCACCTGATAAGATCTGTGCTCGGATGCTTTGGGATACCAGTGGTGGTTCCATGACGACTGCGTTGGATGGCACGGGCATCGGAGTCGCTGTGAAGAGAGAATAAGGTGATTTATTTTGTATGAGAGAGCTAGGAAGGGTATGATCCGGGGCTGCGAATGTCGGCGGCGGCCTCACGCTTAGATGACCTGCTGTGGTTTGAAAAGGAAAGTTAGTTGGAGGGTATGACGAACAGGGAGCATAATAATTTGAAGCGTGGGCTTGAACTGCAAGCGGAGGCGGGCCTGCGCTTGTTTGAGCTACTGGAGCCGCAGGCCACTGGAAGTGGGCGGGGTTATAACCTGGTGGGTAGAATTGTTGGTATCCTTGGGTCTGTGCTGGTAGCAGCGATGGCCTCGCGCTAGTGTCTCCAACGGGGGCTGTAGGCCACTGAAAAGAAAAAGGGTTATGTATAGCAGGATTATGAAACTGAGTGGCTGTGGGGGGGCCGCTGGGCCTGGCTGCATGCGGCACTGTGGCAGCAGAAACCGTGGTGGAGGGCTGGGCCTCATCGGGAGGTGGGTGTGTACCTGCCATGGCGGAATCTGGGGCGCGGCCTAGGCTCGCTGAAGACCGGTTTCTGCGGCTCGATGGGCGAAGCGAGCCGGATCCTGTGCGGGAACACGACGGTGGTAGCTGGGCAGGCGAATTTTGGGCCCTGCGGGCTTTGCTCTGCCTGTGGGTCGTTTTTGGAGTCGACTGTAGGGAAACGTACAGATCATACAGCTCCGCTTTGTTCATTTTTCGCGAAGCCTGTATGTCTGAGTTGCCGAGCGCTTCCCTCAATCCAGCTACGGTCCACTTCCCGATAGGTGGGATCGTCGGGACGGCCGAGCGGTAGGAGGAGGCCGGGGAAGAAGGTGGAAGCCTTGCCGGGGGCGGTGAAGACTGGCCTCGACGTCTTGGTGAGCGTAGGGCTGTTCGGGCCGGTGTGCGGCCGCGTGAAGAAGCCTGGGGCTCAGGTGCGACGTCCGGCGTTGGAGGGATGGTCGTTGGACCGGCGGAATGTGAACGTGCATCCTTGGTGGTGTTTCCGTTCTCATCAGATGAAGAGCTCGATTGTGACATAATGGCAGAGCTGGAACCAAAAGCTACTAACTGCTGCGAGACTGTCAAATGAATTGAGGTGAGACTGCTGTATATATACACCTCTTACCATTGATTGCTGAGTGCTCTCCACCTGTGTTAATTATCTGCTCGTGCTTCTCCCGAACTTTGTTAATAAAACATCATTTAAAGCAGTGGTTCCCAACCTTTTTCAGCTCGCGGCCCACACAACCACACACATGTTTGCGCGGCCCACTTAAATTAAAATTACTGATCCCGCTATTGTTGGGTTTATAACTAAGTACTCAGAAGCTAGATTGTTAACTGTATTTATTGAATGAACTAGGGCTGTGCAATATGGACAAAAAAAAAATTATTTAAGAATTTACGCAGCTCAAATAATAAATAGTAAAGTAAATTACTCTATGGACCCATTACAGGTACCAACGAGTAAATTACTGTCCTCCGACAATACTCCATTGCATTACGTCACATTATATTGTGAAATGTACACATATTCAGGCGGATACCAAGGATTTATGCATTAACACACACATACGCACACACTGACTGCCTTATCTAAACGCAAAGGTGTTGCCCCTTTAAGGCAGCCTTGTGGTCAAGTCATTTATTTACTTTTCATCATGCATCGTTAGTCAACCAATTACGTTTTCACGTTTTAAGCCTTAAAATGGAACCTTCCACAAGGAGTAAGTAAACTGTTCAAATGTAAGTGAGGTTCCTAGAATACTTTATGTGAAGTTAAATCGTTATTATTTGTTCTTGGACTTCCTTTGTTTCCAGAAAGCTATATGGTTAGCAGAGTTTTGAGCCTCTCCTCACAACTTTCAGTTAGATCCCTTGGTGTTGCAAAATATTTAATTGATCAAAAATTTACCAACTCAAATGTTTTATTTATTTAGTAATGTTTTATTTATTCATTTAATTGGTTAGTCAACATTTGCCACAATGTACCGATCCAAACTGTGCAATGTTCCTTTCCACCAGCTTAGTGTTTTTTTAATGCACATATAAAAAGACACCAACATAGAGCAAATTTTCAATATGCCTGTGGAATGCAGAAGTGCCCTTGTACATTTAAGAAAATTCTCCTTGTTTAGGTCTCATATGCACAGAAATCACAGGCAGTCACAAAAACAAGATAACGTTATGAATAGGCCTCCACAGGTGAACCTCCACTGTCAGGTCCTAGGGTGTGCATTTGTGGCTTGTAATTTTTCAGAGCTGTGCTTCCACTTGCAAATTCATATTAGAGATGGTAGAAAAGTTTACTCACTCCCTTTAATGCACAAATTTTTATTTCAATAATTAAATAAAACTATTAAAGGGGGGGTTGAAATGCTCGTTTTCACTCAATATCCTGTTAATCTTGAGTACCTATAGAGTAGTACTGCATCCTTCATAACTCCGAAAAGTCTTTAGTTTTATTGTATTTATAAGAGAAAGATAGTCTTTACCGTTTTTTCCCGGAAAAACACGAGCGCCTGGAGGCGTGACGTGTGGGTGAAGCTAAAGAATCACGAGTGCGAGTAGGCTTTTGCGTTGAGAGCGTTTGGAAGCTGTGACATTACCGTGAGGAAAAAAAACATCCTCCAAAACAAACCATGGCTAAAAGTCAGATTCAGCCGTATATTTATGATCCAGAATCAGATCCAGAGGCTGAAATTTAACAAGAGCAGCAGCAACGACGTCTCTATGTGGTATGTATTGAAACTGTACATATTTGCTTAGCGGTTTTGGAAAATAACTAAGTTCCACTTTATGTCGTCTTTTTTTTTTTTTTTTTTTTTTTTTTTTTTTTAAGGTGTACATGTGGAAAGTGCAGTTTGATGCCAACATCGCATTTTGTTTACTTGATGTGCTTACGCGCCTACAGCCTACAAGTTAACAACACAGAGATATTTGAAGCAGTTTTACTCACCGCCTGTGGTTCCAACACACGATCGTGACCTTTTTTCGTTGGGACTGCATTATCCTTAAAGGGTTAGTTCGCCCAAAAATGAAAATTATGTCATTAATAACTCACCCTTATGCTGTTCCAAACATGTAAGACCTCCTTTTATCTTCGGAACACAGTGTAAGATATTTTTGATTTAGTCCAAGAGCTCTCAGTTCCTCCATTGAAGCTGTGTGTACGGTATACTGTCCATGTCCAGAAAGGTAAGAGAAACATCATCAAAGTAGTCCATGTGACATCAGAGGGTCAGTTAGAATTTTTTGAAGCATCGAAAATACATTTTGGTCCAAAAATAGCAAAAACGACGACTTTATTCAGCATTTTCTTATCTTCCGTGTCTGTTGTGAGAGATAGTTCAAATCAAAGCCGGATATCCGGTTCGCGAACGAATCATTCAGTTCACCAAATTGAACTGAATCTGTCACGGTAGGAAATCCAGTGTTTCCTCCGTGTCATGTTTTGTGATTGTTTTTGTACTTACGTTGTCTCCATGTGCTCGTTTAGTTGATTGTCATCACCTGGGTGTTGATTGTCTCGCTCCAGCTGATCTTCATCACACCTCAGCTACTTATACTCACCTCGCTCTCTCTCTGTTGTCAGATCCTCTCTCATGTCTCCGTGTCCTAGTTGGATTACCGTCTTCCGTGTTCGTGTGCTGGATTGGATTCGTGTTGTCGTCCTCGTGTCAGTGTTCCGGTCTGTTCCTGGTTTCAACCATTGACCTCCTTCACCTGCACTATCGACTTCACCATCCAGCTCTTCTCACGCCACTGTAGACCTTCCTTGCCATTGCCAACATTCTGGACTCTCTTTCTAATAAACATCATCTGATTGCCTGCAATTGCTTCCTCCTCTTTTACCTGTCGTTACAGTAGGATCTGACCATCATGGAAGCAGCAGGCGATCGCTCCCCATCTCATCTGGAGGAATTTCTGCAGAGAGCCGTGGGTCGTATGGATCGCCAAGACAAGGCGATAGATGAGATGGGTCGAGCCTTCCAAGCAATGGTGACGAAGGTGTCCGAGCTCGCTCTCCAGACTCAACACCAACAACAACAGCCACCCGCTGCGCCTCCCACGCCACCCACACCGCCAATCGTCTCCGGGGGTATTTCCCAGCCCGAGCCACGCCTCCCCATCCCGGAGAAATATGCGGGTGAGCCAGAGTTTTGTCGATCATTCCTGTCTCATTGTTCTCTGCACTTCGCCATGCAGCCCCGCACGTTCTACACCGAGGAAATGAAGGTGGCATTCGTCTTGTCACTACTGACGGGAAGGGCTGCCCTCTGGGGGACGGCGGTGTGGGAGAATCAAGACAGCTGCTGTGCCTCGTTCCACGCCCTTTCGGAGGAGATGAGACGGGTCTTCGACCGCTCCGTCGCCGGGAGGGAAGCAGCTAGACTTCTCACGGACCTACGTCAAGAGGACAGGTCCGTATCCGATTACTCGATTGAGTTCCGCACCCTGGCGGCGGAGTGTAAGTGGAACGAAGAGGCGCAGTGGGATCACTTCCTGCATGGGTTGGCTGACCGCGTCCAACAGGAGATCCGCGCCGTCGAGCTCCCCACTTCTCTCAATAGCCTGATTGATCTCACCATCAGAGTTGACAACCGTCTCGATCAAGCCGCCAGACGGAGGGGGAGAGCAGTTCTCGCGAACAGACCGGAGGCTCAGTGTCAGCGCTCAGAGGTTGCGGTCAGCCCACCGGGAGATCTTGAACCCATGCAGGTGGGGCGAGCTCGGCTCTCCCGGGAGGAGAGGATCAGGCGGAGATCCCTGGGACTATGTTTATACTGCGGCAGCCAAGAACATCACATCCAGCGTTGTCCGGTAAAAGACCAAGCCCGATAGTAAAACAGAGGCTACTATCGGGTGGGATCTCTGCCAGGAAGACCTCATCTACATCGACACTCCTTCCGGTGAGTCTACGGTGGTCCACCCACGCACTCGATCATCACGCTTTGTTGGATTCTGGGGCAGAGGGTAGCTTCATGGACTTCAAATTCGCTCGTAAGCTTAACATTCCTCTCACCTCCCTCAAACACCCCATTGCACCCTTTACTCTCAACGGACACAGATTACCAGTCATCACACAGACCACCTTACCTGTTTCTCTCATCACATCTGGCAACCATACTGAGGAGATATCATTTTACATCACGGACTCACCTCAATCCCCCATCGTTCTCGGTCACACCTGGCTTCAGAAACACAACCCCAGGATCAATTGGCGCCTTGGATCTGTGGTTAGCTGGAGCGAGGAATGTCATTTGTCTTGTCTTTTGTCTGCTGGTGTTAATGTTTCTGAGTCTGTGTTTCAGGGGGAAGCAGTGGATTTGGCTAGCGTGCCCGCGGAGTACCACGACCTGAAGGAGGTGTTCAGTAAGTCTCGTGCTGATTCTCTTCCTCCTCATCGTCCCTATGACTGTGCGATAGAGTTATTGCCAGGTACTTCTCCGCCTAAGGGCAAGTTATATTCTTTGTCTATTCCAGAGACGGCGGCCATGGAGAAATATATATCCAGTTCTCTAGCAACGGGGTTTATCCGCCCTTCTTCTTCTCCAGCGGGGGCGGGGTTCTTTTTTGTGGGAAAGAAGGACGGATCCTTGCGACCTTGCATTGACTACCGAGGGCTGAACAACATAACGGTAAAGAATACCTATCCTTTGCCGCTTATGTCTTCAGCTTTTGAGAGGTTGCAGGGAGCGTCCGTTTTCACTAAATTGGACTTACGTAATGCTTATCATTTGGTCCGCATCAGGGAGGGGGATGAGTGGAAGACTGCCTTTAACACCCCTAGAGGCCATTTTGAGTACTGCGTTATGCCGTTCGGGCTAACCAACTCGCCGGCAGTCTTTCAAGCACTTGTTAATGACGTGTTGCGAGACATGGTCGATCTGTTCATATATGTTTACCTGGATGACATATTGATTTTTTCTTCGTCTCTCCAGGAACACGTGCAACACGTACGACGAGTGCTTCTGCGGTTGCTAGAGAATGGATTGTTTGTCAAGACGGAGAAATGCGTTTTTCATGCACAGTCTGTTTCTTTTCTAGGACACATCATTTCGACTGAGGGTGTTCGCATGGATCCTGAGAAGGTTAAGGCTGTGGTAAATTGGCCATCCCCAGAGTCTCGCAAGGCCCTGCAGAGATTTCTGGGGTTCGCCAATTTTTACCGGCGTTTCATTCGCAATTTCAGCCAACTAGCCGCTCCTCTGACCGCCTTGACCTCCCCTAGTTTGACGTTCAGGTGGTCAAACGCAGCTGAAGCTGCGTTTGCCAAACTGAAAAGCTGCTTTGTTTCGGCTCCCATTCTCGTCACCCCTGATCGCTCACGTCAATTCATAGTGGAGGTCGACGCGTCAGAGGTGGGGGTAGGAGCAGTGTTATCCCAACGCGCATCCTCAGACGGAAAGGTGCATCCGTGCGCGTATTATTCTCACCGTTTATCTCCTGCAGAAGTTAATTATGACATTGGCAATCGAGAGTTGTTGGCAGTCAAACTTGCACTGGAAGACTGGCGTCACTGGCTTGAGGGGTCGGGTGTACCTTTCATTGTATGGACGGACCATAAGAATCTCGAATACATTAGAACCGCCAAAAGACTTAACTCCAGGCAGGCTCGGTGGGCATTGTTTTTCGGTCGTTTCGATTTTACACTTTCTTACCGGCCGGGTTCCAAAAACATCAAACCCGATGCTTTATCCCGTCTTTTTGAGCGTTCCGATCGTACTGCTACTCCCGAGCCCATTTTACCGGGGACCATCATTATCTCCGCGCTCAGATGGGAGGTCGAATCGAAGGTGTTGACTGCCTTAGAAGGGGTAACGCCCCCGGCTCGTTGCCCACCGAACCGATTGTTTGTGCCGGAGGGGTTACGGTCAGACGTTCTCCAGTGGGGTCATTGTTCCAGTGTTGCTTGTCACCCAGGGGTTAGTAGAACTAGATTTCTAGTCAAGCAACGATTTTGGTGGCCTGGTATGGCTCGTGACGTCCACGATTTCGTCTTGGCTTGTTCAGTTTGCGCTATTGGTAAGACTTCCAATCGACCTCCAGATGGGTTACTCTTACCGCTGTCTGTCCCTTCAAGACCCTGGTCCCACATTTCGCTAGATTTTATCACCGCCCTCCCGCCCTCTAAAGGCAATACGGTGATTTTAACCGTAGTGGACCGGTTCTCGAAGGCGACTCATTTTATTCCCTTGCCCAAATTACCTTCAGCCAAGGAAACAGCGGTAGCTGTCATTGACCACGTCTTCCGCATACATGGCCTTCCGACAGACGTGGTTTCTGACAGGGGTCCCCAATTTGTGTCCAAATTTTGGCGAGAATTTTGTAAATTGTTAGGAGCGACTGTTAGTCTTTCTTCCGGGTTCCATCCCCAGAGCAATGGTCAAACCGAACGAGCCAATCAGGATGTCGAGAGGGTTTTGCGATGTTTGGCTTCCAATAATCCTTCGTCCTGGTGTCAGCAACTCTCAGTTGTGGAGTACGCACACAATTCTTTGCCAGTGTCATCTACGGGCATGTCTCCATTTAAGTGTAGTTTAGGGTACCAACCACCTAATTTTGTCAGTACGGAATCCGAGGTTTCGGTCCCCTCCGCACACGCACTAGTCCAGAGGTGTCACCGCACCTGGACCAGAGCTCGCAGAGCTCTGCTCCAGGCTAGGTCGCGCACCAAGGCTAAGGCCGATCGCCACCGGTCGAAGCCTCCCCGTTACGTCGTCGGTCAAAGAGTGTGGCTTTCTACCCAGAATATTCCTATGCGTTCCGTTTCTAACAAACTTGCTCCCAAATTTATTGGCCCGTTTTCTATTACCAAGATTATTAATCCGGTAACCGTGCGTCTTAGCCTTCCTCCGGCGTACAGGAGGATTCATCCCGTGTTCCACGTGTCCAAAATTAAATCGGTGATTTCTTCCCGTCTTAATCCGCCTGCCCCGGTTCCCCCCCCGCCTCGTCTCGTTAATGGGGAAACCACCTATTCGGTTAATCGTATTCTGGACTCTAGACGGAGGGGACGCGGTTTTCAGTACTTGGTGGATTGGGAAGGTTACGGTCCGGAGGAGAGAAGCTGGGTTCCTGCTCGGGACATATTGGATCACCACCTTATAGATGATTACAATCTACAGGTAAAGCAGGCTGGGAACGTCAGGTGACGTCCTAGGGGAGAGGGTACTGTCACGGTAGGAAATCCAGTGTTTCCTCCGTGTCATGTTTTGTGATTGTTTTTGTACTTACGTTGTCTCCATGTGCTCGTTTAGTTGATTGTCATCACCTGGGTGTTGATTGTCTCGCTCCAGCTGATCTTCATCACACCTCGGCTACTTATACTCACCTCGCTCTCTCTCTGTTGTCAGATCCTCTCTCATGTCTCCGTGTCCTAGTTGGATTACCGTCTTCCGTGTTCGTGTGCTGGATTGGATTCGTGTTGTCGTCCTCGTGTCAGTGTTCCGGTCTGTTCCTGGTTTCAACCATTGACCTCCTTCACCTGCACTATCGACTTCACCATCCAGCTCTTCTCACGCCACCGTAGACCTTCCTTGCCATTGCCAACATTCTGGACTCTCTTTCTAATAAACATCATCTGATTGCCTGCAATTGCTTCCTCCTCTTTTACCTGTCGTTACAGAATCGTTTTAAACGGGTTGCATCTCTAATACGCATTAATCCACAAATGACTTAAGCTGTTCGCTTTTTTAATGTGGCTGACACTCCCTCTGAGTTCAAACAAACCAATATCCCGGAGTAATGCATGCACTCAAACATTACACTGACTGAACTGCTGTGAAGATGAACACCGAGCCGAGCCAGATAACGAACAATAGACTGACTCGCTCACGAGTGAAGAACCGGTTGCATCGCTGTTCGGATCACCAGTAGTTCTTTCGGACAGCTCGATTCAATAAACCGGTTGAAGAAAACGGTTCACCGGTTCTTTTGCACTCGACGTAATGGCATCATTTGCGATGATTGCCCTTGATTCAAGCCTTCGGTTTACCCGCACCCATAACACTAGCACAGAATCAGTTCAGAATCAATCACCAAAAGAATCAGTTCAGACGCTCTGTGTGTCGGTCTGCTTCACGCTGAATCACACATGCACAGTATCATCAGCTCCTCGGTTCTCGAATCGGACGCGTCTGACAGAAATGGTTCTTGACTCGTGAACGAGTCAATGTTTTGTTCGTTATCTGAATCAGCTTGGTGTTCATCTTCAGTTCTCTCTTCACAGCAGTTCAGTCAATGTACCGTTTGAGTACATGAATTACTCCGGGATATTGGTTTGTTTGAACTCAGAGGGAGTGTCAGCCACATTAAAAAAGTTAATATCTTAATTCATTTGTGGATTAATGCACATTAGAGATGCGAACCGTTTAAAACGATTCAGTTCGATTTGGTGAACTGAATGAATCGTTCGCGAACCGGATATCCAGACTGCTTTGATTTGAACTCTCTCTCACACAGACATGGAAGAGAAGACAATGCTGAATAAAGTCGTCGTTTTTGCTATTTTTGGACCAAAATGTATTTTCGATGCTTCAAAAAATTCTAACTGACCCTCTGATGTCACATGGACTACTTTGATGATGTTTCTCTTACCTTTCTGGACATGGACAGTATACCGTACACACAGCTTCAATGGAGGGACTGAGAGCTCTCGGACTAAATCTCAAATATCTTAAACTGTGTTCCGAAGATAAAAGGAGGTCTGACATGTTTGGAACAGCATAAGGGTGAGTTATTAATGACATAATTTTCATTTTTGGGTGAACTAACCCTTTAAGAAATAAACGATATGAAAATCCGGCGTCAAACTGGTCCTTGTTTGTAAAACAAGCATCTTCGAAATGCAGGGAACAAACAAAAACACTTGCACAACTCCGTTGATACTCTATCAATCCACTCCATCCACTGGTCCCTTAATGCTGTTTTTTTTGGGGGTAATCTGTGCAGGGTTGTCTTGCCCTGGCAACCAAAAACACACTTCTTTTGTGACATTTTGCTCTCGCTCTGATCAGTGAATGTCTCTGCTCTCAGTGCTCTGCTCTACAGGAGCGCGCACTCTTCCGGCAGAAGTGCCCTTAGGACCCATATAAGGAAATTCCGCTCCATCTAACGTCACACAGACCCATACTCGAAAAAAACTTTCAGAAACTTGTGACAAACCGGAAGGAGTATTTTTGGAACAAAAATACTCCTTCAAACATACAACTTAATTTTTGAAACTTTGTCCATGTTTAGCATGGGAATCCAACTCTTTAACAGTGTAAAAAACTCAGTATGCATGAAATAGCATTTCACCCCCCCTTTAAAATAAACCTTTTAAAGGGAAAATTGCTACGTTTTTGCTGAGTAATCTTTTTTTTTTTTTATGTTGTTTACAAGGAAACTTCCACCAAGACGTCAATAGAGACTGAGCAAACCCTACAGCCACACCAAGGCTCATCATGCTTGGTAAGCATAAAATATATAGTAAACAACCTATATGTTTCTTTGCAGTTTTTATGGTAACTTTTCATTTTTCAGGAGATAAACTTCTAACCTCATGGATGGTGGATGGTCAGCATTGAGGGGAAAGTGACACATTGCATTGAAGAGAAGCTGGATTTTGCTGCAGCACTCGCTGTGCTTTTTGGTTTCTTCTATGTTTTTAATATTGAGTACCAGGAGTCAGCCAGTGCCACACTTGAGCTTATTCAAAGGTAAGTGTTAAAAAATCATTATGTCCAATCATGGTTTTATTTAAGGAATGTCTTTTTTGCCAATATGTATTTGTTGTTGTACTTGGTTCTCATAATACAGTTTTATTTTTTTTTATTTTTTTTACTAACTGATCAAATTCTAAAATTGATCTTGTCTGATCTGAGTATTAGGTTCTTTGTGAGGATTAATCCTGAGGGGACAAAGTGTACTGCAAAAAAAGGAACTAGCCGCAAAACTGGGTCTACTGTTAAAAGAAAGGTTCAAAATGTGAGTCCACATGTCCATACATTTTTGCAGAGCCTTACCGAATTTGAATAGAAAACATCTAATTAAGTAAGCAGTATTTCTTAAGACTTTCTTTATAAAGACATAAACTGGTAATTTAATTTTTGTTGAATTATTACAAGTTTGGAACAACATGTGGGTCAATGGTGACTGAGTATTATATTTTGGATGGTGTGTGTGTATGTATAAATATATATATATATATATATATATATATATATATATATATATATATATATATATATATATATATATATATATTAGTGCTGTCAATCGATTAAAAAAAATTAACTAATTAATCGCACAATTTTTTAAAATTAATCGTGATTAATCGCGATTAATCACAATTAAAAGACTGAAACTTTTTGGATATGTAAATGTAAAATGTAAATAATTAATGTAAACTCAAGACAAAGAAACTATTTAAATTCAAAATATGATTGTTTATTGGAATTTTTGTTTAACTTGTAACAAAGATTTTCTCATGTAAACAACATACCTGCAATAAACCATCAATATCCTCCAAATTAACTGTTGGCTTGAAAGCCATATTTATTACAGAAATAAAAACACAGGCATGTAAGTACCATTTGAATTTCAAAACAATCAATGCCAATAAAAAACAAAAATGATTTCCATGTTGAATTCTAAGTGGACTGCAAAAAAATTCCAAAGTATAGTCATTGCCAGTGCTTTAAGTGGGCCAGTACCCACAGGTACTCAGTACCGCCACTTCCAAATATAGCTCTTGAGCTTACCGCCACCTCTCCGTGCGCCCAGAACGTGCTTGTAGCGTACCGGTACGCTCATTTGGACATCTGTTTTAATAGAGGTTTTAATCTTTTACCTGCACTGCCGATTTTCAGAGCGCCCTTCACAATGCAAGCTTCCTAATTCATCCCACCCAGAGCAGAAACTACATTACCCATTCACCCTTAAGTTATACAAGAGAATAGCGCATGTGTCGCTTTTCCCACTGTTAAGTGTCAACAACTCAACGTGGCCGGAGAAGGTGTGTGAAACTCGTTGTGAGTTATACTAAAGCAAAATCTTGAGTATTTATTGTCTGATAAACATTAAAAACTGTCTGCGGAGGTTGAGTCGTCCTGCAGCCCCCGCTGGCTGTTCATTGGCTGCAGCATCTTTTTTCTAAGTTCTAAAAAAATACCGTAGACGGCAAGGCACAAATTTAGATATTCATTTATCGAATTAATCTATAGCCTATGCACAAAGACAATATGATCTTTTTGTCCCCTTTTTGTTTTAAAGCTTGATGAAGAGAGAGAGCGCAAGTTGCTGCAGCTGAGGAGGACAGTGATGCACGCGTACAGGAGTGATTGACAGTTCGCGGCACTGTGTACAAAAAATACTCCGCTACACAATTATTTCGTTTTTTTCATTTAAGCTTATTAACGTTAGCGTTACAGAAAGGTCTGATTTACGCACTGTTACAGTCATTGTTTTTTTGTTTTTAAACAATGACATTTGAGTTCATGATTTTAATGTTGCTGTTTCTTGTGGCAGACTCAAGAGTAATCCGGCAGAGTTTTATACTGAAACTTTCCGTCTAAAAGTCCTTCCTTGGTCTTATCCATATTTCTTTGCACTTTGAACACACATAGGCCACAACTGGAAATAAAAAAAACTGCAACCGCGTTAATTGCGTTATTTTTTTTTAACGCGTTAAATATTTAAAATTAATCGAATGCGTTAACGCGCTAATTTTGACAGCACTAATATATATATATATATATATATATATATATATACACAGTGGGGATCGAAAGTTTGGGCACCCTTTGCAGAATCTGTGAAAATATGAGTGATTTTCAAAAAATAAGAGAGATCATACTAAATGCATGTTATATTTTATTTAGTACTGTCCTGAGTAAGATATTGTACATAAAAGATATTAACATTTAGTCCACAAGACAAAAAAAAATGCTGAAATTATTAAAATAACCCCATTCAAAACTCTGTGTGGTCACCTGATGATCCTCGACTGTCTTTCTGTTTTGTGATGGCTGTGCATGAGTCCCTTGTTTGTTCTGAACAGTTAAACTGAGCAGCGTTCTTCAGAAAAATCTTTAAGGTCCTTCAGATTCTTCAGTTTTCCAGCATCTTTGCATATTTGAACCCTTTCCAGCAGTGACTTTATGATTTTGAGATGCATTACGAGTCAGTCTATTGTTCGTTATCTGGCTCGGCTCGGTGTTCATCTTCAGTTCTCTCTTCACAGCAGTTCAGTCAGTGTACTGTTTGAGTGCATGCATTACTCCGGGATATTGGTTTGTTTGAACTCAGAGGGAGTGTCAGCCACATTAAAAAAGTTAACATCTTAAGTAATTTGTGGATTAATGCGTATTGGAGATGCGAACCGTTTAAAACGATTCAGTTCGATTTGTCACCAAAAGAATCAGTTCAGACGCTCTGTGTGTCGGTCTGCTTCACGCTGAATCACACATGCACAGTATCATCAGCTCCTCGGTTCTCGAATCGGACGCGTCTGACAGAAATGGTTCTTGACTCGTGAACGAGTCAATGTTTTGTTCGTTATCTGAATCAGCTTGGTGTTCATGATTCGATTCGCGAACCGGATATCCAGCTGCTTTGATTTGAACTATCTCTCACAACAGACACGGAAGAGAAGACAATGCTGAATAAAGTTGTCGTTTTTGCTATTTTTGGACCAAAATGTATTTTCGATGCCTCAAAAAATTCCAACGGACCCTCTGATGTCACATGGACTACTTTGATGATGTTTTTCTTACCTTTCTGGACATGGACAGTATACCGTACACACAGCTTCAATGGAGGGACTGAGAGCTCTCGGACTAAATCTAAATTATCTTACACTGTGTTCCGAAGATAAAAGGAGGCCTTACATGTTTGGAACAGCATAAGGGTGAGTTATTAATGACATAATTTTCATTTTTGGGGGAACTAACCCTTTAAGTCAGTGATCCTCAAATCTGGCTCGCGAGATCCAGTTTCCTGCAGAGTTTAGCTCCAACTCTAATTAAACACACCTGCCTGTGATTTTCTAATGATCCTGAAGACATTGATTAGCAAACTCATGCGTGTTTGATTAGGGTTAGAGCTAAACTTCGCAGGAAAGTGGATCTTGCGAGCCAGATTTGAGGATCACTGCTTTAAGTGTTGTTCACTGTATTTGTATTTCTACTGAGCGAGTGTGCGCGTTTTTACACACTCTCTCCGGCCAAATTGAGTTGTTGACAGTGGTAAAAGTGACGCATGCGCTTTTCACTTGTAAAACTCAAGGGTGTATGGATAATGTAGTCTCTGCTCTCGGTGGAATGAATTAGGAAGCTAGCTGTGTGAAGGGCGCTCTGAAAAGCGACAGTGCAGGCAAAGGATTAAAACCTCTATTAAAACAGATGTCCAAATGAGTGTACCGGTACGCTAAAAGCACGTTCTGGGCGCACGGAGAGGTGGCGGTACGCTCAAGAGCTATATTTGGAAGTGGCGGTACTGAGTACCGGTGCGTACCGGTCCACTTAAAGCACTGATGGGAAGGGAACAGTTGGGCTCAGGTGATTTCACCCATTCATGGGAAAAATTATTCCATGCACTTACAGGACCTACTCCAGTTATGGATGTGTATATGGGGGGAGTATGTGTTCTATCTATGATAGATACAGGCTCTATGGTCAGCATCATAACCGAAAGTATTTTGAAGGAACATTTTGAGTGCAAAGGGGAGGATGTTCTAAAAGAATGTGGGTGGTTGTCTTTAAAAGCAGCAAATGGCCTTTCTATACCGTATTTGGGTTATTTGGAACTTGATTTTAAAACTATGGATAAGGTCTTGCCACAGCGTGGCGTTTTGGTGGTGAGAGATCCAACGGATCCTATTACAAAACTGAAGAGAAAATCTGTTCCAGGATTGGTGGGCATGAACATAATAAAAGATTGCAGTGAAATTCTGTCTGATTCTTTTAATGTAATGTCACCTGGACCATGTGCTCAATTGTACTAGGGCTTTGCAAAAGTGATGGCCCCTTAACCTTTACTGGTAACTGCAGGTTCTATGTGTTTGGTTCCTGCTACAGGTTTCCAGAATACTCATGTTTCAGATTATATCGCTTTGGTGGAAGGGTTGGAGGTATGTAGATGAAGGGATTTTACCTGGCTCCTTAATGGTATCTCCAGGTTTGGTGAAGGTGCAGGGCGGCCAGTTAGCTGTTCCTATTGTAAATGCTGGTGCTTTAAATATCAATTTGGCCCCTCATACACGCCTGGCATGCGTGCATGTAGCTGAGGTAGTAACAGGAGGTTCAAAGTCTATTTCTTTTCAGAATATATGTCCTGGGGAGGTTCAGATTTCATTAGGTTCTGAAGAGGCTTTGGTTTTGAGTCAAGAGGCTGGATCTAGCTTTACACAGGATTTTCAATTTGAATGCCCTTTTTTGGAACATCAGCAGATAGTTCATTTTAAAGCATTACTGAATAATTATGCTGATGTGTTTGCTTTCATTGATAATGATTTTGGGCACACCTCAATTATACAGCATGAGATACCAGTCACTGATGATGTTCCAGTTCGTCAGCGTTATCGCCGTCTTCCACCAAGCCAATATGAAGAGGTGAAGGATCATATTAGACAGCTTTTGGAGCAAGGTATTAATAGTGAGAGCTGTAGTCCATATTCCTCACGGACTACAGCTCTTTACAGGTATTAAAAGAGAAGCTAGTTACAGCCCCTGTACTTGGCTATGCAGATTTTACAAAGCCCTTCTATTTGGAAATTGATGCTAGCCATCATGGGTTGGGAGCAATATTGTCCCAAGAAGGGAAAGATGGAAGAAGACCGATTGCATGCAAGTCGTGGGTTAAGGCCATCCGAGCGGAACATGGAGAATTATAGTGCCATGAAGCAAGAGCTGTTGGCATTGAAATGGGCAGTCACAGATCAGTTTCATGACTATTTGTTAGGCCACAAATTTATAGTGTTTACGGATAATAATCCGCTGAGTCATCTGCAGACTGCCAAGTTTGGTGCCATTGAGCAGAGGTGGGTTTCAGACCTGGCTAGATTTGATTTTGAAATTCGTTATAGGCCAGGGTGTCAAAATGGGGGGTTGGATGCATTGTTACGACAAACCCAGTTAATGGCTAAACCTGCATTTGGGGGGGGTTAATCAAACTCCAGAGAAGGGTCATACAATGATGATTAATGAGCAGACAACCACATGTAGCTTCCCTGTGTTTTCTCAGGCAGTTTGGGCAGCTCAACAGCAGGCCGACCCCATTATTGCAAGGTTTCGTGTGTATTGGAGTCAGAAAGTAAAACCTGGTAGATTATTGAGGGCTAAAGAGGGATGATAATGTCTTTGAACTTCTACGACAATGGGAGAAGTTGGTAGAGGAGGAAGGAGTCTTGTATTGCCAATTTGTGGATTCTAAACAAGGCCAGATTAAACAGGGGCTCCTAACTCAGAGTCTGAAGGAGGAAGTCCTTATTGGGTTACATGATGAACATGGGCATCGGGGTGTAGAACGCACTTTTAAGCTGGTGAGAGCCAGATGTTATTGGCCAGGAATGTTTCAAGATATTGAAACTTATTGTAAGCAATGTGAACGATGTATTGTGGCAAAAGCCCCAGTGCCAAAGTTAGTGACTGAAACTGGTAGTTTGTTAGCTAGAAGCACTAGGCTTTTGACATCATATGGAAAACTGTGGGGATTGTAGTTTAAGTAGGTGGTTAATAAATTAAATTATAAGATCATCGGGACGAAGATCAGTGGATGAATGTAATGGCTATAAACACTATAGTATTTATGGTAGTCCTGTTTGGTAGGGTGAGTATGGTAGTCTCTAGCCTACGTGTCCTTAAGAATGGGCTGGCATTAGCTTTTGAGTAATGGCAGGTGCATGCTGATTGCCAGATAGGGGGTGGTGATTTCTTTCTTGGAGACTGCAATGATGGTTTGTGCCAGCTTCGGAAAACATTTGTCATAGCTGTTGTTAGGTATGTGACAATGTTGGATGTAATACTTTTTAACAGTGTGATATTGTGTATAATCATTTGCAATGTTTTGGCAGATGGCAATGATGGTTTGTGCCAGAGTTGGAAAACTTGTCTAGCTGGTACTAGGTATGTGATTGTATATGGTTGAAATGTATGTTTGTTTTATATTGTGCTGTAGTAAAATGTTTATTCATGTTATTTGATGTATGGTGTTTTTAAAAATGATTTTGATATGTTTTAGCACAATACGGAGGGTGTCTTTCTGGCTCTGTTTATAGGAGCTGGCCTGTGTCACTGTTTTTGTCTGGTGTAAAGTATTGCACATTTACACATGATATATTGGGGGTTGTTGAACCCTTATGGTATCAACTTGCTACCAGCTAAGCCTTTGTGTTTTAGAACTTTTGATGAGTTGTTAATAAAATTGGCTACTTGGATGACTTGATTGGAGAAATATTGCTTGACATTGATAGGCTTTACACATTGTTCATAGAGCTCATTAATTGTAGCGGTGCCTCAGGTGTTTGCAGTGTGTATACAGTATGTGTATGCAGTCAGCTGCGAGAGCGCATAAATATAAGGCGAAAGCACATTAAAATAATGCACGAGCGCGAATCTCTCTGTTCGCACGCATATTTCCTTTGTGCTGTCACAAAACCAGATGTACTTTACTTGCTCAGATACACGCTGCTCTGCGCGGAGAGAGTGTGCACACTTAAAATGTGTCTCCTTTCACTTGAACTGCGTCCTGTGCGCTCACAACTCTCTCTATGCTCATGTGTTAGATATTATTTTCGCACATATTTATTTCTAGCCTTTTACCGCGTGCAGTGTGAACGCTCTGATCCGTTAACATGGGCTCGGAAAAAAGGCGCATCATAGACAGTGTGTGAACCTGGAGTTAGGCATATGCCCAGTCTGTTCTGTTCTCGCGCTAGAGGCTCTGCATTCTGATTGGATCGGATAGCATACTGCAGGAGGTCAGGGCCACGGACAATTGTGCTATAAAGCTATTTAGAAAATCGTGCACGCTCAATTCGTGATTTTAAGACTATTTCTATTAATCAGCCCTAGAATGGACTGGAAATGAACCGAAAATAACTCGGACTGGCACCGCTCAGAAAAACGGGAAAACCAGATCCAGGCAAAGCTCGGCAGCTGGTAGATAGCCACCAGAGCAAGCACTCAGGAGGAAACACAACAGCCATTTATAAATGTTTGAATTTGTTATTCTGTAGCATATGCAGCAAAAATATTTAAGATAAATTGGTGGTTTATTCTTAAACCAATCAGCGAGCTCGAATAGTGGAAGCATAGTAACAGTTTAATATTTATTTTTGTTATTTAATTATATATATGAAATTATGTTATGTTATGACTTAGACATTTTTACATATTAACAGTATTATTTCTTTTAATTGTAATTGGCAGCCCACCTGCAATACCACCGTGACCAAAACCACTGCTTTAAAGCAATAGTCTGGCAAGACCAGTCTACGCGAGAATGCACGTCCGTTCTGTGCATTTTTATAATTGAGAAATATCCAATATTTCTGTATTTTTGTCTTTGTCACTGTTAGGTTGGAGAAAAGAAATTTCAGATGAGATCATCCACATCAGGGCACACATTTGGTCATGGAGTTGGAGCTCTGCACTTGTCCAGTTGGCCATAGTGGGGCACCATGCAAGGAAGTTCAAGTTCATCATACATGCTTAATTCTTAACAAAACAACTACTACAGCGGTGCAACATTAGTATACATTTTTTTTTAGATATGAAGCAAGAAACCTGCACTTCTGATCATCAGTATCATCTCAGTGCTGAAGATCATGAAGGTCAGTATAAAGGGAGTGATGTTGCTGTTTTCTTATGTATTTTCTTTTCTTTTCTTTCTTATGGTGGCATATTAAACAGAAACACTCTTGTAACATTTCAGTTTGTCTATCTGTATCTTTTGATTTGTAAAGTCACGTCAGCTGGACCTGTCTTCGACTAGCTCTACACAACTGCAACAAATATCACCTATGCAAGAGGACCCATACTCCAACCATCCCTGTGTTCAGGGTAACTCAGGGAGGTGAGTCCATTAAGCTTAAAGTTACATTAAAAATTCTGTATAGATGTTTATTGGGGCCATAGCTTTTTCTTAGTTTTTTTCCCCAACTGTTTTGGGGCATTTTGGGGTCCTTAAAGGGATAGTTCACCTTAAAATGGTTATTGGTTTGTAATCAAACATTTGCTGTAGTATAGTTGCATTGTCATTTTTCCATGCTATGTATATTTGGAACAACCTTATGCTGAGTAAATTATGTCAGATGTTTTATTTTTTTATTTATGTTTATTTTTTTACTTTGCACACGTTGGCATAGTCTGGCATAGCTTACTACTAAAAAATATGCTGTATTAAATTATACACCATTTATTTCTGTAAAAAAAAAGAAAATTATTAAAAAACATTTTTATACGATTTGTTTTTTTTTATTAATCCAGTAAGTTGAAAGTAGGTAAGTTAAAACAAAGGTATTTAAAATCCAATGAATGGAGGCAGATTAAAGGTGCTGTAGGGAACTTTTGTTAAAAAATATTTTTGACATATTTATTAAACCTGTCATTATGTCCTGACAGTAGAATATGAGACAGATAATCTGTGAAAAAAATCAAGCTCCTCTGGCTCCTCCCAGTGGTCCTATTGCCATTTGCAGAAACTCCATCGCTCCCGGTAAAAAATAACCAATCAGAGCTGCGGTCCGTAACTTTGTTTGTGTTCAAAATGTAGAAAAATTTATATAATAAGCGAGTACACCGTGAATCCATTTTCCAAAACGTGTTTTTGGCTTGTCCTGAATCACTAGGGTACACCTGTAATAAGTGTTTATATTCTGACTATTTTAGATTGCTTCGGGGGTGCCGCGGTGGAGTAACCCAGTACCTTTGTGATTCTTCATAGACATAAACATAGAGAAGTAGTTCCGGCTACGATGTTCTTCCGCAAGAAGCAAGCAGTTCTGTTTATTAACAGCTCGAGCGTCAAAAGTTCCCTACCGCAGCTTTAATAGAAAGAGAGACATGGGGACTTGTGACTTGGACTCGAGTCGACTCGAGTCGCTATTTTTAGGACTTGAGACTTGACTCGGACTTGGAAGTTAAAGACTCGGGACTTGACTTGACTTGAGACACGACTTGAATGACTTGAGTGTTAATCACATCATGTTTTCAGTTTGAATATAATATATAAAAATTATTTTTTTTAAATAAAGTTGATTACTCAGCTGGAGCGCAGGCTGAGAATAGCGTCGTGACTGGATCAGGACACTATCATCAGTCATGCCCTCTCTACCTTACACACACCACACCCACTTAAATCAGATATCACATCACCTCAACATGTCAGTCTCAGAGGTACCGAGGGTCATCGCTTTTGTCTTCAATAGTTCGCGCCTAAAAACGCATGGAAAACGCTAGTTGCGCCGCTTTTTCTCCTTCTTTCCAAAGCGCTCGGGGCAGAAGTGCTCCTGGGGCATCTGTCGTTGCTAAGCATCCATGACACGCTCTCTCTCAATGAAGACGCGGAAATTTCAGCAAAGGATAAATGGATTTGCAGCACTAAAAATCGCTCTTGGAAATAACGAACTTGCGCACGCAAAAGACGTGATGTGAATGGCCCCTAATGATCCGCTAGCAGGCTGTCAAAAAAACGCATTCCAGGGGCGGCGCTAGGGTTGGGCTAAGGGGGCATAAGCCCCGAATATTTTGTTACCTTGTCTTTCTCATAGAGCAAAACAATCAATCAGAAAAACAAATGTAGCTGCCACAATTACCCAATCATGAGAAGTGCATATTACATACAGAATATAAATATGACCTATTTTCAGTTGTTTCATACTTTTTTGTTATGTACAGTACAGACCAAAAGTTTGGACACACCTTCTCATTCAAAGAGTTTTCTTTATTTTCATGACTATGAAAATTGTAGAGTCACACTGAAGGCATCAAGGGCTAATTGACCAAGAAGGAGAGTGATGGGGTGCTGCGCCAGATGACCTGGACTCCACAGTCATCAGACCTGAACCCAATCGAGATGGTTTAGGGGTGAGCTGGACCGCAGACAGAAGGCAAAAGGGCCAACAAGTGCTAAGCATCTCTCGGAGAACTCCTTCAAGACTGTTGGAAGACCATTTCAGGTGACTACCTCTTGAAGCTCATCAAGAGAATGCCGAGAGTGTGCAAAGCAGTAATCAAAACAAAAAGTGGCTACTTTGAAGAACCAAGAATATTACATATTTTCGGTTGTTTCACACTTTTTTGTTATGTATATAATTCCATATATAATTCCACATGTGTTAATTCATAGTTTTGATGCCTTCAGTGTGAATCTACAATTTTCATAGTCAAGAAAATAAAGAAAACTCTTTGAATGAGAAGGTGTGTCCAAACTTTTGGTCTGTACTGTACATAACAAAAAAGTATGAAACAACTGAAAATACATCATATTTATATTCTATACTGAGAGAGAGAGAGAGAGGAGAAATGTAACAGTTTAATGTTGTATGTAAACTGTGTTTGAGAGTGAGCGAGAGCGAGGTGTTCAGAGAGGAGTCTGGATGTTTAGTTTTATGGACTCAATGTTGAAAATGTAAAACATTTCAAACACTGTTGGCAGAAGTGAAAAATAAATAATTTTAGGAAGTTACAATTTTGTTTGATTCCATGATGTATTTTACTGAACATGAGTATTTACAATGCAAATCCAAATTATTTTAATTTACTGACAGTTACTTATATCTTGTCTTTTAACTTTATTAAGATCAGATTCTGCAGGTAAAATAACAATATTAAGGTGACTTGACTTGGACTTGACTTGACATAGCTTGTGACTTGACTTGACTTGAATTGCCCAAGAAAAAAATACTTGGGACTTACTTGAGACTTGAAGGTTAAGACTTGAGACTTACTTGAGACTTGCACATGTGTGACTTGGTCCCATCTCTGGAAAGAGATGCATGTAATCAAGTGCAATACTGTAGTATAACCACTAGATGGCTGTATAGGCATAGATTTAAACAGGACTGTGTGATTCCTGTTGTTGAGAAGTGTTTTCAAACAGAATTACTTTTATTAGGCATTTGTGGGTGTTTGTTATATAATAGTTTTTTATTGTTGTCTCTTTAAACAGCATCTTTACATGCTGAGACTGCTCAGTGAAATGGCTGAAAACCCAGACTACAGTAATGCCCATAGACAGTAAAAGAAATGGACACAGCGAACCCATTGGAACTCAATTGAGACAAATGAAGCCCAGTTTTAGCGTTTTTTTAGCACTTCCGTTTCTGACGCGCAGACTCAAACGAAGCTTGACGACGTCAGCAACCTGTCTGGCAGATGTAAATCTTCTAGTAGCTGTGCGTGCAAACTGCCATCGTTAATCTTGCAGAGACGGCGAGCTTGAGCGGAGAGTTCTTTGTCGTGAGTTAGCAGGAGTAAGTAATCTGATTAATTATTTTGTATAGTATTTTAAAATGTAACGCCAGTACGCCATATTAAGTTAATTGCCTGCGAGCTTCTCCTCCTGTCTGTACGGTAATGCGACAGAGAGCCGAGTGGTTATGACGCAATCGTTAGCCTATTTTTTACAAAAACTGTTTATACGGGGCCATAATGTAACATAGAAGGTAATGGAGCCCTTTATACATTGTCGTGTATCTTTAGAAATAAATAATGGACAAACAGAGTCTTTAAACGCCTCAGATGTAAAGTTATTCGCTGTCAAAGTGACGCCAAAATTAATGGGAGTCAATGGGAATGCTAACGCAAGTGAAGTTCTGCTAAAAGATGGCAGCCCCCACCCGACTTCAACTTCCGGTCGAGTTCCTTGCCCCTTGGTAATGCCCTGTCTAAAATGGCCAAGCAGCTTGATAAGGTGCAGCACAAACAGACCCAATTGATCTCTGCTTTTTACTGCTTAGGTGAAGGGATGTCTGTATCAAAACGTGCAGCAGCGTTAAGACGAGCTGCTAGACGACCAGGTCCTATTATTGGCTGTCAGCCAACAGCAGCCAGAAGAACAGCTAAGACTGGTTCTAGGCAGGGTTTGACAGCCGGACGCCCCAGAAAATGCAGTTCTGGTTCAGAGCATGACTACAGCAGATATACAGGGAAAAGGGCTCTCACATCAAGCATAAAAATATTTGTATGACGTGGGTGGGTTTGGGTGTGTGAGTGTGTTTAAAAATGGTTATTTAGTAGATTAGTTAATGCAAACATAGTATTATTTATGAAATCTAGACCCAGACTGCAGGTTATGTAGCCATTTTTAAAATCATTTTTGGAAACTTGTTAAAAATATTAACTGCACAGAAAAAAAAAAATCAAGTTTTTATAGCAATTGTGAATTGCATGTAATGTTTTTGTGTACCAGGACATTTTTGTTTTTTATTTAATTGATAAATAAAGCATTCTATGGCCAGTCAGCAAATTGATTATTAATCATCACGCAAAATGCAAACAAAGACATGCTTTTAAATTGTTGTTGGGTTACTTTGATGCCACAAGTCAATATGCACCTAAAGTCTTGAATTCTGGGCTAGGAATGCAGGTAAGGAGGTCCTATTGTTTGCTCTACTAAATTATATGTACCGGTATATATACATCAGTATTAAGCTACACTCAGTCCCTGTTTTATAGCAGCATACATTATGTAATTTCACTGTTTTTTATTAATTTTGTACACCCTTTTATTTCTGTTTTGGATACTATATCCATATATCTATGATTATATTAAAATTAGTTTGTTTGTATTAACGCAGTGTAGCCAATCAGCACTGTGACAGAGTTGACCAATGAAATCGAGCTAGAGACATGCGTCATGGCTGCGGGTTGGGGTTTTCGTGTAGGGGGCGTGGTTTGCGCTCAACTGGTTTGGTGAAAAAAATCACGCCCCCACTTCTGTGGGCGCTACTCAGTTCAGTGTGGCCCAGGATGGGGCCAGGATTACAGTTTTGGATGGACCAGACCAATTGTGGGTGAGCCTTAAATTACAAAAAAAAACAAAAAAACGTTATCCAATCACTGCTTAACCTAATAAAAAAATATTGACTAATATAGCCTACTGTTATATTATATATGCATGTACATAATATAGATTTTAATAGCTTGATGCTCTTTAAATATTTTTGTTGCATTGTTAAAAGTTTCGGTGGATATAGACCTATCGGACCGCGATTGTTCTCCATGGTTCTGATCAAAGGAGAGCGCTTTGGAATCTCCATTACGCATGAAACGCATCATACCTGGGCTGCGTTTCCTGATAACATTGTCTCTTAGCGCGCTACGAAGATTCTTAAGGTATAACTTAACTAGAGGTATACTAACACTAAAGGTATATCATTGCTAGGCGTCTTCAGGGCTATCATCCACTCGCGAGGCAGAGGCGCTGGCGCCCTCCTAGCAACGATGCTGTTTTTGGTAAAACATGATTTTGACGACTCCATTAAGCTTTGTTTTATAGAAAACTCTTTTTAAAGGATATTCGTTTTGTATAAATTGTATCTTAATTTTTTTTATCAATGTTTTATCAATCAATTGCCTGTATTATATATGGCAAATATATAGCAGACAATGTAATAACCTTAGTGTAATTGACAGAATTACTAAAAAAATATTTTGCTATCTAAAAATTTAATATTTTTTTGTGTCACGCATGCATGCATTTCTATTTCCCTCATATTAAATATAAAACGCTGACTGATATTTTTCCAATGTCTGGAGTATATAAACAGACGTTTCAATATATTGGTATTAAATGCATTTTCTGAGAATTTATATATCAAGTTTTTACTTTTACTTTTATTGCATTTTAATTTATCGACCTCCTGGTCCCGGACGCTTGTTTTTATCTTCAATTATCAAACTTGAAAATGTTCTGATACTCGGGGATTTTAACCTCCATATCGATGATGCTTCGTGTAATCTGGCATCTGAGTTTTTAACACTCACTGAAGCATTTCATTTTAAACAGCATGTCTCTGGTCCTACACATACAAAAGGCCACACTTTGGATCTTGTTTTCACTTTAGGCCTGAACATTGACCAGTTGAGTGTTACAGACATAAATGCGACAGACCACTGTTGTATATTTTTTAACTTGTCTTCCAATGTGGACTATCTTCCTTCCAAACCGATGTCACAAAGAACCATCATAAATGGATCCACAGCGGAGAAATTTTCAGAGTTATTTGAACCCAGTGTTTTTATGGCTGTAGTGAGCCTGAATCTTTTATGCAGTCTTTTAATAACCACTGTTTTGTCTGTTTTAAACATGGTTGCTCCGCTAAAATGTAAACGCACCTTCCCTAAAAATCCCTGCCCTTGGATAAATGAGGAAATCTTATCTTGCAGGAGAAACTGTCGTAAAATAGAACGTTTGTGGAAGTGCACAAGTTTGGAAGTCCACAGACTGCACCTGAAGGACCTCATCGTGTCACTAAATGATAAAATAAAACGGGCCAGATCTGCCTATTTCTCTAATCTTGTTGTTCTGAACAAGAAAAATCCTAAAGTCCTGTTTGACACAATATCAAGAATTGTCTCTCCTTCAGCTCCTCATGTACCAGTCCACTCAAAATCTGACTGCAACAGGTTTTTACATTCCTTTTTGAACAAGGTGCATGATATAAGAGCCTCTATAAACCCATCATCTGTCAACACATCTTGGGGTTTATCTCCTCAGAGCTCTTGGTCCACCTTCTCACCTGTCACTGAAGAGGACATTAAGGGTCTACTAAAAAAGGTGAAACCATCATCAAGCCCCCTAGATGTAATGCCAACTTCACTGCTTTTAAATTTATTTGATTTAGTTGGTCCATATGTTGTTAAACTGATCAACCTTTCTCTCTTAACTGGTTCTGTGCCCAGTTCTTTTAAACAAGCGGTCATCAGCCCCATTCTGAAAAAGCCCAATTTGGATTCTTTTGAACCAAACAACTACAGGCCAATCTCTAAATTGCCTTTTTTATCTAAAATCTTGGAGACAGTGGTGGCGGAGCAGCTGACTGCTTTTCTTAATGAAAATAATTTTATAGATAAATTTCAGTCAGGCTTCCGAAAATGTCATTCAACTGAGACTGCCCTGCTGAAGATTTCAAGTGACATTATGATGGCGGCTGACTCTGGGCAGTACTCTGTCTTGATCCTACATGTATTGTTAAAGTGTCTGCAAAATGAAACGGGTTTCTCTGGATCAGTTCTAAAATGGTTTTCTTCCTACCTGAGTGACAGATCATTTTGTGTCTCTATTAACAATATTCTGTCTGAAGTGACCCCTCTGTCATATGGAGTTCCTCAAGGCTCAGTCCTAGGTCCTCTTTTGTTTTTATTGTACATTCGCCCTCTTGGTGAAATAATTCACGGTTTTAAAAATGTGTCTTATCACTTTTATGCTGATGACATTCAGTTGTTCTGTTCTTTTAAAGACTCTGAGTTTCATAAACTTACTGATTTGTTGGACTGCTTGTCTTGCATAAAGAACTGGTTCCCTATCATAGGTCACTTCGATGCTGCGGTGACGTCACCACGTATGGGAACACCTCTGGTGTGACGAATGTCTGAAGCCCTATACCATCCCGCCAATCCTATTGGCCAAATGGCGCATAGCACCACCCTGCGCATGCGCGAGCATGATATACCTGGGTGCAGCGCGCCATTTCGCTCAGATTTCATTCCTTCAGGAATAGCGAATCATCTGTGCCCTATCGTCTCGCGTTCTCCAGCGATCTCTTCGAGCAGTGTTAACTCCTCTTCGCGGACGCGATGAGCTTTCGAAAATGTAAGGAGCCATGTACCAGGTACATCACGGCGGGGGACACTCATGACAGGTGCGTAGTATGTCTTGGTTTACATCACGCACAGGCGGCGCTTAGCGGCCTTTCTTCCTGTCCCCATTGTGATGGCCTGCGGCTCAGAGTGCTGCGCTCCAGGGTGGAAGTTTTCTCTAATGTCGCCCTCGAGTCTAACCCCCGTCAGGTCACCTCTGCGACTGCCGAGGCACCGCACGAGGCGAGGGCCTGGGGTGACACGTGCGACATGGATTTTGTGGACAGCGCAGCGCTGGAATATTCTCCACATCGCTCGCTCTCCCCTACCCTGCTGCAGAATAAAACTTATACTGAGCCCGTCGTCTTCTCTAATGAGGATTTACTTCCCACACCGGAGGCATGCACCGCCATCTCCTTCGGTTGTGGACGCTATGACGACGATGTTTTATCCACCGCGGCCTCGGGGTCTGAGGACTTCGCGACCGACACTAGCCCTCTTCCTCCTAGCGGACAGGAGAGGCGTGTTTCCCCCTCCTACAGTGAGCTGTTGGATGTGGTTTCTCGTGCGGTGGGTAAATTGGGGCTAGACTGGGAGGTTGACAAGGCCGAGGCCCAACCTTCTTCCAAGCTGGACGACCGTTTTTTTAACTAGTCGGACACCTACACAGCCCCGGAGGCCTTTGCCTTTTTTCCCGGACCTCCACCAGGAGGTTTCGAGGTCCTGGAAACAGCCATTTTCGGCTCGGATTACTAACGCCGCGGCCGCGGATTTCGCCACCGTTTCTGATATGGCGAACCATGGCTATACTATGATGCCCCCGGTGGAAGAGACTCTCGCCGAACACCTTGCGCCTAGTTCGGCCGCGGCTTGGAAGTCTCGCCCCCTTCTTCCTTCGAAGGCGTGTCGAGTCACGTCTAGTTTGGTGGGTAAATCCTACATGGCGGCTGGTCAGGCGGCTGCGTCGCTCCACTCTATGGCGGTCCTTCAGGCCTACCAGGCGGAGTTATTGAAGGAATTGGATGAAGGTGAGGGCATCACACCGGAGGCAGTTAAAGAACTGCGTAGAGCTACGGATTTGGCGCTACGCGCTACCAAACATACCGCTCGTGCAGTGGGCCGTACTATGGCCGGTTTGATTTCGGTTGAGCGCCACCTCTGGCTTAATCTCACCGATATTAAGGAGAAGGATAAATCTTTCCTTATGGATGCCCCTGTCTCCAGGGATGGATTGTTCGGTGAGGCTGTCACGTCAGTAGTGGAGAAGTTCAGGGCAGCGAAACAACAATCAGCCGCTTTCCGCCAGCTGATTCCCCGCAGACCCAGGGAGGTCGAACGCCGGCAAGCGCCCGCGCGTTCTCGCTCAACCTCCTCTCACCGCCAGCGAGCAGCCTCTCGAGAGGAACCTACACCCATGGCGCCTCCTCGTAAGGACTGGGGCCCTAGGGTTTTTCCTCCGGCGCACCAGCGTCAACGTAAGCGTTTGAACCTGACCTCGACGGCTAAAGCCTCTCGTTCTCGGGTGCCGAATAGCAGCTCCTGATCTTTCTGCTGCTTGCCAGGGACTGTGCCCTCCGCTAGAGAGCGCTGTCGGACCGCTTTCGCGCATCCCACACTCTCATTGCAGTCCCCTTGCTCAAACATTGATTGTCTCGCCGCTAACAGCGCCTCGAGCAACATTGGATCGAGCTGTAATGACAGACGCTCCCTCAGACACTCTGCGCAATCCTGCTTTCGGAGTTCGAGGGACGACTCAAGGACCCTACACAAACGGCCCGTTTATGACGGCTCACACAGCCGCCGCTTTTTCGCTAGCGGCAGAGCCCGATGTTCCATCTGTTGGCCTAATTCCTGCCGTGGACACGCTTCAGGATTATACTCAACGGAACGCAACGACTCCGGCGCATACGCTTCCCCGGTGCACGAACACCACGGGTTTTTCGTGTCCGGTCGTTTTAACGCGTATGACGGCGTTGCTGGGAGCGGAAGCTTTGAAACCGTTAATATTGTTTCGGGCCGCGTGGGAACGCTTGCCCGGCATTCCTCAATGGGTGTTACGCACGGTTTGTCACGGATACACTATTCAGTTTCGGAAAGGCCCGCCTCCTTTCCGCGGAATTCTTCCCACTACGGTGAAGTCTACGGAAATGGCGGTGCTGCGACAAGAAATGTCAGCTCTGCTGAGCAAAGGGGCTATAGAAGAAGTACACCCCTCTCAGATGGAGACAGGTTTTTACAGCCGTTATTTCGTGGTACCGAAAAAAGACGGCGGGTTACGACCCATTCTGGATTTACGCCGTCTGAATCTTGCACTCAGACCGAGCAAATTCAAGATGTTGACGGTGAAAAATATTCTGTCTCAGATCCGACCAAGCGATTGGTTTATTACGATCGATCTGAAGGATGCGTATTTCCATATTCAGATCGTCAAGAGACACAGGAAGTTCCTCAGATTCGCTTTAGAGGGCAAAGCGTATCAGTACCGCGTTCTTCCCTTTGGCTTGGCTTTAGCGCCCCGTACGTTCTCAAAGTGCATGGACGCAGCTCTGGCCCCGTTGCGGCTCCAGGGCGTTCGTGTGTTGAACTATTTGGACGATTGGCTGGTGATAGCGCAATCGCGGACTCAAGCACACTCTCACCGAGATCTTGTGCTGAATCATTTAAACAGCCTGGGCTTACGAACAAATTTCAAGAAGAGTGTTTTAACTCCCTCTCAACGGATAACTTTTCTTGGAATAGATCTGGACTCTCGCGCGATGACAGCGAAGCTTTCTCTCCCGCGCGCTCAGTCGATTGCGTCATGCGTGCGGCACTTCAAAGCAGGTCGCACGGTGACGGTGAGATTGTGCCTCAGGCTCTTGGGTCTAATGGCAGCAGCATCCCCCGTGATTCGTCTGGGATTGCTTCAAATGCGCCCTTTTCAGTGGTGGACGAAAAGGCGGAATATTTCACCCCGTTGTCTCCCGCATCGCACGATTTCGGTGACACGGCGGTGTGTGATGTCGCTGAAAATTTGGATGTCAACCGAATTTCTCCTGTCAGGAGTTCGATTGGGAATTTATGCTTTCCGAGAGACTGTCACGACGGACGCGTCTTTGACTGGTTGGGGAGCTGTGTGTCGAGGGCGACCAGCCCACGGAGTGTGGACAGCGGCTCAGCGCGGCTGGCATATAAACAGACTGGAATTACTGGCAGTTTTTCTGGCTCTCCAGTATTTCTCGGATCTGCTGATCGGCCGTCATGTGCTACTCAGATCAGACAACACAGCGGTTGTGTCTTATCTGAACCATCAAGGAGGATTGCGCTCTCGCCCCCTGTGCAGGCTGGCGAGGCGTGTTCTTCTGTGGTCTCGGGACAAGTTTCTCTCGATCCGGGCCATTCATGTCCCCGGACGATTGAATTTCGGAGCGGATCTGCTATCCAGACAGGCTCTGGAACAGGGAGAATGGCGATTACACCCCCAGACGGTGGATCTTTTATGGCGGATATTCGGCAAAGCGAAAGTGGATTTATTCGCATCGAGCATGACTACGCATTGCCCGCTATGGTTCTCCCTACGCTCCCCATCGCCCCTGGGCGTGGATGCGTTAGCTCACAGCTGGCCCAAGACCAGTCTGTATGCTTTTCCTCCGATTCGTTTGATCCCAGCGGTATTATGCAGATTACGCCGGGACAGAGTGGAACAGCTGCTGCTGGTGGCTCCGCGATGGCACACGCAGCCGTGGTTTGCGGATCTGATCAGTCTGCTAGCGGGCTCTCCGTGGGAGATTCCCATCAGACAGGATTTATTATCACAAGCACAGGGGCTGATTTGGCACCCGAGGCCAGATCTGTGGAAACTGTGGGCGTGGCCACTGAGCGGAGTGCGTTAGTATGTCCCGGTCTTTCTGCTGAAACTACTGAGACTATATTGAGTTCTAGAGCAGCTTCTACGAGACGCTTATATGCTTTCAAGTGGAGACTGTTTACAGCCTGGTGTGGTAATCATAATGTGGATCCAGTTTACTGCCCAGTGGCTTCAGTGCTGGAGTTCCTCCAGGAGCGTTTCTCGGATGGCGTTACACCAGCCACTTTAAAGGTTTACGTGGCAGCCATTTCAGCTTACCACGAATGCATAGGCGGTGCCTCTGTGGGGCGTCATCCATTAGTTTCTCGTTTCATACAGGGTGCGCGACGGCTGAGGCCTTTCCGCCCTGTGCGAGTTCCTTCATGGGATTTATCCATTGTGTTGTTAGGTTTATCAGGGCATCCGTTTGAGCCCTTGGAGACCGTATCGGATAAAATCCTGACATTGAAGACACTTCTTCTCATGGCTTTATCCTCCCTCAAGAGAGTTGGGGATTTACAGGCTCTTTCTGTTTCACCCTCATGCATGGAATTTGCACCAGGCTCTGTGAAGGTGCTGCTGCGGCCCAGGCCTAACTATGTTCCTAAGGTCGCATCTAACCCTTTTCGCTTTCAGCAAGTGGTTCTGGAAGCTTTTTCGCCTGCCGAGGCCGGGTCAGGAGATCTAAGTCTTTGCCCTGTGAGAGCTTTAAAGACTTATGTGGATCGCACAGCTCCTTGGCGTGGTTCTGACCAGCTGTTTGTCTGCTTTGGACATAAAAGTAAGGGCCATGCAGTTACAAAACAGCGCATGTCCCATTGGCTGGTGGAGGCGATTTCTTTGGCCTATGAGGCGCGCGGACTCGCTTCGCCCTTAGGGGTTAAGGCTCATTCCACTCGAGCTGTAGCTTCTTCTCAAGCTTTTCTCAGTGGCTCTTCTATGGATGATATCTGTGCTGCGGCAGGATGGTCCTCACCGAGCACTTTTATCAAATCCTACAGTCTGGATGTGAGGATGGCCCCTGGCTCCCGGGTTCTCTCCGCTTGAGCAGTTGCTTCCTCGGATCTCAGTTATCAGGTACGTCAGGCGTTTTGGTATATCGTTCCCATACGTGGTGACGTCACCGCAGCATCGAAGTGACCTATGATAGGGAACATCTCGGTTACGTATGTAACCTTGGTTCCCTGAATAGGGAACGAGATGCTGCGGTTCTGGCCGTTCCGTACCTTGATAACTCTTCATCTTCAGTCATGAAATCTGAGCGAAATGGCGCGCTGCACCCAGGTATATCATGCTCGCGCATGCGCAGGGTGGTGCTATGCGCCATTTGGCCAATAGGATTGGCGGGATGGTATAGGGCTTCAGACATTCGTCACACCAGAGGTGTTCCCATACGTGGTGACGTCACCGCAGCATCTCGTTCCCTATTCAGGGAACCAAGGTTACATACGTAACCGAGATGTTATACAATAACTACCTACAGCTGAATACAAAAAAGACTGAAACTTTAATCTTTGCACCAGACCAAAAAATACCTCAAATCAAACAACACCTTGGTTCCCTGGGTTCTTCCGTCCAGTCGAGCCTCAGAAACCTTGGTGTTCTGTTTGACCAATCGATGTCTCTGGACAGTCATTCTAGACAGTTGGTCAAAAACTGTTTTTATCATTTGAGAAATATTTCCAAATTGAGAGTTATTGTCTAAAACTGACTTGGAGATGATTATTCATGCTTTTATTTCTTCTCGTCTTGATTACTGTAATTCTCTTTTTCAGAATCAGAATCAGAATGAGCTTTATTGCCAGGTATGTTTACACCTACGAGGAATTTGTTTTCGTGACAGAAGCTCCACAGTACAACAGAATGACAGCGACAGAACATAAAACACATAATAAAAGAATAAAAAATACAAATAAGTAGATAGTGAATGACAATATACAAATTGACAATTGTAGGCAGGTATATTACAAGATGCAGTTATGTATGTACATGTGTATTATGTGCAAAATTTAAGTGTATACTAAGTATGTGTGTTCGATAAATAAGTGTATGTGTATATAAATATAAAGTGTAGTGTGTTCGCAGTTATAATCAGCTGTTCATAAGATGGATTGCCTGGGGGAAAAAACTGGTCCTGTGTCTGGTCGTTCTAGTGCTCAGTGCTCTGTAGCGTCGACCAGATGGCAACAGATTAAAGAGGGAGTGTGCTGGATGTGAGGGGTCCAGAGTGATTTTGAGAGCCCTTTTTCTCACTCTGGAAAAGTACAGTTCTTGAATAGAAGGGAGGGTTGTACCAATGATTCGCTCCGCAGTCCGGACTACCCTCTGTAGTCTTCTGTGGTCAGATTTAGAAGCTGAGCTGAACCAGACAGTTACTGAAGTGCAGAGGATGGATTCGATGATGGTGGAGTAGAACTGTTTCAGCAGCTCCTGTGGCAGGTTAAACTTCCTCAGCTGGCAAAGGAAGTACAACCTCTGCTGGGCCTTTTTCACAATGGAGTCAATGTGATTGTCCCACTTCAGGTCCTGAGAGATAGTGGTGCCCAGGAACCTGAATGACTCCACTGCAGTCACAGTGCTGTTCATGATGGTGAGTGGGGGGAGTGCAGGGGGGTTTCTCCTGAAGTCCACAATCATCTCCACTGTTTTGAGCGTGTTAAGCTCCAGGTTGTTGAGAGTGCACCAGACAGCCAGCTCTTTAACCTCCTGTCTGTAAGCAGACTCGTCACCGTCCTGAATGAGGCCGATGAGTGTGGTGTCGTCTGCAAACTTCAGGAGCTTGACAGAGGGGTCCTTAGACGTGCAATCATTAGTGTTTGAACAAATTGTCTCTGAGTCGACTACAAATGGTGCAAAATGCTGCAGCCAGGCTTTTAACTGGAACCAACAGAAGGGCGCACATTTCCCCGGTTTTATCTTCATTACATTGGCTTCCAGTCAAATTCAGAATTGATTTTTAAAATTTTAGTCTTGACTTTTAGAGCCCTGCTCTTCGGTCTTCTGGTCAGAACCTTCTAACGGTCCCCAAAACCCGCTTTAAAACTCGGGGAGACCGGTCTTTCCAAGCAGTCGCCCCTAGACTCTGGAACGCCCTGCCCCTGTCACTGCGAGTGGACGTTTCTGTTGATTCTTTTAAAAAGCAGCTGAAGACACTTTTATTTAAACAAGCTTTTAGTTGATTGGGCTTTTGTTTTATGTTTTTAATATTTTGTGGTTTTAATTTTTTTTCTCTTAGTTTTATTGCACTTTGTAAAGCACTTTGTGATTTATATCTGTGAAAGGTGCTATATAAATAAAATTTACTTACTGCAAATGTCGAAATGCGCGCTCTTTGGTCCATCAGTGCTTGAGTCACTGATCACATTAGAATAAAATATCTCATAATAAAATACAAAATTTACTGATTTATGAATGTATGCATAGTTCTCATCAGTCTTACACACAGATAAATGCTTTCATTTGTTGTATTTTTGATCCTGAAAGAAAACAGAACAGCAAAAGAGCGTATCATAGGCCTACATGGACTGTGTATGCTTCTTACACGGACTTTTGGGACTCATTTTTTAAATGAATGAAATGCACAAATGGTAATTAAATAGAACCCATGAAATGAACGAGGGCGAGCTGTTTTATTTTCACAACATTTTGGAACATGAAAATTCATACCGGTTTTATCAAGCCACTGAATGAACATATAGAGCCCTATATTGAAATAGCAATGACTGTGAAAACATTTAAAGTTTTGAACATGCTAGTAGACATGTGCTACTGAAAAAAGTGCATTAAACAAAAGAAAAATGAATTCATGCATTTCCAAAGGCGGATCTTCTTTCAGTTGTTCGACTTATAAATTTTTTTTATCAGAGTCGAGACATCAATTTCATCCAGGAGATCACTGTGGGCATTCATAATGGCCAAGTGCGTTAGTCTCTCCTGTGACATGGTGTTACGCAACCAGGTTTTCAACCTGCGCAAAGTCGAGAAGGAGCGCTCTGATGCAGCGACAGATATGGGCAAGCACAGGCATAGCTTGATGATCTTTTCCACCTCTGACATCATGGAACGGGTTTGTGGTTGCATGGTTTGAAGAATGGACACAACATCCCGAATTGTGTTAACTTCATGCCCTGTACAGATATGCCGCAGTATGTCCAACTCATGACTTAGTCGGTCTCTTGTAAAACCGGTGAGTTTCAGATTCACATTAACTTTCTTTCCTTGTGCTGCCTCAATGATCGCCTGCTCTCGCCCTGCAGCAACTTGGATTCCGACCTGGACAAAATGCCTCTCCACTTCTGAGCGCACCAGGTCCAGCGCCTCAAACATCTCCCTTTTCTACACATTTGGATACACTGAATACAGAAATATAACATAAATAACCTTAGCCTATTACAACTGAAAATACCAATTGTGTATTTTTTATTACAAAAATTTACCCTCCACTTCTCTGCACTCTTGGTCATTGGCCTCCTCCTCTTGTGTATAGCGAAAGCTTGCAGGTGTCTTGCTGCTGCGGACTGGATGTGGCAGCTTCAGGCCATAACGCTCTGCATATTGCTTGGTCTTGGCCACAAGGTCATTGATGGTTTCATCTTGTCGCAGTGTGCCCAGTTGTTTGAAAAGGACTTTGCCAGCTTCCATGGATCCTAAAGCTGTGACTTTGGTTCCTTGAAGTGATCATGCCACTGCTTCAAATGGGTAAATATGGTTACGCAGGCAAACAAACCTAACACTGTGCGCCTATTTGTGGCCTTTGTTAGCAGTCCTGCAATTTTGGCACGGGTGTCCCCTTTCACAGATCTGAAAGTCTGTAACATCTCTCCATAGCAGGTCAGCAAACGTGACAGTGACACAACTCTGACGCACCCCAGAGTTAAGCAGAGGCCAAGCAAGTTCACAACGTCTCCGGCTCCAAATAGGGACTGATACAACAATTTTCTCTTTGCTGAATCGTTGTTTATAACAGTGACTTCACGCACAAAGTTTAGCATATCAGCAACTGACACACTTCACAAGCCACTTCTTGCAAAACTAGATCCAATGAGTGATTTGCGCAGTGGACAAAAACAGTTGGGACATACAGTATTGTTCAAAATAATAGCAGTACAATGTGACTAACCAGAATAATCAAGGTTTTTCGTATATTTTTTTATTGCTACGTGGCAAACAAGTTACCAGTAGGTTCAGTAGATTCTCAGAAAACAAATGAGACCCAGCATTCATGATATGCACGCTCTTAAGGCTGTGCAATTGGGCAATTAGTTGAATTAGTTGAAAGGGGTGTGTTCAAAAAAATAGCAGTGTGGCATTCAATCACTGAGGTCATCAATTTTGTGAAGAAACAGGTGTGAATCAGGTGGCCCCTATTTAAGGATGAAGCCAACACTTGTTGAACATGCATTTGAAAGCTGAGGAAAATGGGTCGTTCAAGACATTGTTCAGAAGAACAGCGTACTTTGATTAAAAAGTTGATTAGAGAGGGGAAAACCTATAAAGAGGTGCAAAAAATGATAGGCTGTTCAGCTAAAATGATCTCCAATGCCTTAAAATGGAGAGCAAAACCAGAGAGACGTGGAAGAAAACGGAAGACAACCATCAAAATGGATAGAAGAATAACCAGAATGGCAAAGGCTCAGCCAATGATCACCTCCAGGATGATCAAAGACAATCTGGAGTTACCTGTAAGTACTGTGACAGTTAGAAGACGTCTGTGTGAAGCTAATCTATTTTCAAGAATCCCCCGCAAAGTCCCTCTGTTAAAAAAAAGGCATGTGCAGAAGAGGTTACAATTTGCCAAAGAACACATCAACTGGCCTAAAGAGAAATGGAGGAACATTTTGTGGACTGATGATAGAAAAATTGTTCTTTTTGGGTCCAAGGGCCACAGGAAGTTTGTGAGACGACCCCCAAACTCTGAATTCAAGCCACAGTACACAGTGAAGACAGTGAAGCATGGAGGTGCAAGCATCATGATATGGGCATGTTTCTCCTACTATGGTGTTGGGCCTATTTATCGCATACCAGGGATCATGGATCAGTTTGCATATGTTAAAATACTTGAAGAGGTCATGTTGCCCTATGCTGAAGAGGACATGCCCTTGAAATGGTTGTTTCAACAAGACAATGACCCAAAACACACTAGTAAACGGGCAAAGTCTTGGTTCCAAACCAACAAAATTAATGTTATGGAGTGGCCAGCCCAATCTCCAGACCTTAATCCAATTGAGAACTTGTGGGGTGATATCAAAAATGCTGTTTCTGAAGCAAAACCAAGAAATGTGAATGAATTGTGGAATGTTGTTAAAGAATCATGGAGTGGAATAACAGCTGAGAGGTGCCACAAGTTGGTTGACTCCATGCCACACAGATGTCAAGCAGTTTTAAAAAACTATGGTCATACAACTAAATATTAGTTTAGTGATTCACAGGATTGCTAAATCCCAGAAAAAAAAAATGTTTGTACAAAATAGTTTTGAGTTTGTACAGTCAAAGGTAGACACTGCTATTTTTTTGAACACACCCCTTTCAACTAATTGCCCAATTGCACAGCCTTAAGAGCGTGCATATCATGAATGCTGGGTCTTGTTTGTTTTCTGACAATCTACTGAACCTACTGGTAACTTGTTTGCCACGTAGCAATAAAAAATATACTAAAAACCTTGATTATTCTGGTTAGTCACATTGTACTGCTATTATTTTGAACAATACTGTACTTCCTTCAGTTTAGCTTGCACCCCATTGAACCTCCCTGACATGTTACTGGCTCCATCAAAGCAGTAGCCCTCAGTCGCTCCAGTGACAAATTGAGGGACACCAGGACATCCTTTATGCACAGAAATAAGATTTCAGCCATTGTGTCAGGGGCGTTGTAAAAGCCAAGACAGAAATGTTGTACTTCTAGGTGGTCATTGCTAAACTGCAGACTGATTGAAAATTTTTCTTTGCCACTGATATCTGTTGTCCCATCCGCAGTTATATGCAGGCGGAGGCCTGAAGGACTGTGTACCTGCATCTGCTTTTTGACTATCCACGTGTGGCGACGAGGGATGAGAGTGGCTCATAGTGAGGGTGTCGGTTGTGGGTTTACTCACTTGGGTCAGCTGTTGCTGCTCATCCTGGCGGCTTTCTGCCGGTGGTGCTGCTGCACATAACGATGAATCGGATGTCAAATCCAGTGATGTTGCCCCCCCCCCCCTTCTCTTACTCGCTTTGCTGTGGGAGCTTTTGAAAAGAAATTTGAAATCCGTTTTTGTGACATATTCTTGCGGGACTCGCGCCCTTAAATTATGTCTCCTCTGCGGCTGCGCATACAACATATAGGCTAACCCTTTCACACGTAAATAATCGAGCTGACCAACAACCAGCATGAGTTTTTCAAGGTGACCGTTATTTTTTAGTTATTTATTATTACTTTATGGTTGCCATGGTGACGCGCAGGACCGTAGCTGGGCTTTGCGAGGCCCCAGTGAAGGTTGTACCAGCGGGCCCTGTTTGAAATTGTTTAATTTGTATGTTCATTCATTTTTATTTATTTTTTCTTATTTACACAATGTTTAAGTTTATAGGTGTCCAGGTACAGAAACCGAATAATTAAATGTAAAATAGCAATGGATAGTCTTCAATGTAAAAATGAAATACACAATCAAACCAAAATTTATTCAGACACCTTCAACATTTCTCAATTTATTAGTTTATTTGCTATCACTTTGTAAAGTGGTTCTAAAATATGACAAGAACTTAGAGTTAAACTGTCAGAACAAATTCCTCTTTATAATGTCATAACTTTGATAGAAATGCATGTAATGGATTACAATCAACCAAAACTACAGACAACTGTTATTATGACAATATTTACACAACTATCAATACTTTGTTGAGCAATTACCAAGCAATGCTTAATTTTGTTCAGTCTGTGGTGTGAAAAGGTTGCATTAGCAATTCAGAAAAAAAACACATAAGCAATACATGGTGCTTCATAAGGTGCTGAATAATTATATATATATATATATATGTATATATATATATTATAATTTGCTGTATGTATTTGTCGGCACAAGAGCAAAAATAAGCAAATTCGGTGTTCATGCGTTTTGAGAGACGCCTCTCTCTGCGTGAGCCCTGAACACCAGAACACCACGGTACTGAACTTTTTGTTTGTTCAAATTGTGATTTGTATTTGCTCGTTCAGGTGCAGGAGGGACTTCGAGGAGAACTCAGAAGAGAGCTCGGTTCAACGCTACTGTCCGTGATATGTGACTCTGTCTCTGCGTGCGCACCGAACACTTGTGCCTCGTACTAGATCGATGTACTCCGAGTTCCGAGGTCACACAGCACGCAAAACAACGATGACAGCCCCTACGAATAATACTGCCTATGGATGCAGTGTTTATGCAAGTGGTACATGTTGAAAAAACGATTTTAGGTCAATGCATGGAAAATGCGCTGAAAAGCTGTAGGGAAGTGAGTGCGTTTGGGTCGCTGTTGGTCGATATCTCTCTATCTATCTGTCTGTCTATCTATCTATATATGTAGTCTATCTATCTATATACATCAATGTATTTATCTATTTATCTATAATTTACGCTATCAGAATACTCTCGTCTACTACTCGTCTCTCTCTAGTCACTCTCAATGCTCTCAAGGCGTGCTTTGGTAAATTCTCTCCCCAACGTGACGTGATGCAATGCATAGTGGGGGAAAGGAGACCGCTGTAAGATAGTACCTACTTTTTCGTACTATATTCCGTTTTGTGATACCCAACAACATAAAATACAATGGATAACAGTTTAAAGGTGCCATATGCAGAAACTGAGGTAAAAATATCCATAACATGACCTACACGCATCAAAAGAATGAGAAGAAATAAGGGCGATGATGTCATAAAAAAAATTTCAAGTTATAGTGCTGCAGAGATATCAACCTTAATTAGCATTAGCATTACTAGCCCCGGCCCGACAGGTGTTGTAATACCAGTTTCGGCCGTGGGAGGCAGTATGCGGGCAACATATCCACCAGCCAACTTGCAATACACGAATAACTCGCAGGGCTTGTGGGCGTGTACTTGAACCTGATGTCAATCATGTGGAAAGTACAGCCCACTACTTTCAGTTCAGGGAAAAGAGTGGGAGGATAGCTGAAGCCCTTGGCAAGAGACCAACACCTGCTACAGGGAAACAACTGCGCTCTGAATCACAAATCAAATCTGATAAGAATACCAGAGTAAACATCGGCACTGCTTTTAATCGCTGGAGACAACTGATGGACCTGAAAGAAATGAGGTTCGACTCCGAACTTGCAAGTTAGATGCTGTTAGTATTTCGCTAGAAGTTTGTTTTATATGTTTGTGTATTTGTTTTCGGGAAGTTATAACATAGAAATGTATCGAAGGCTGTTCGATAAACGTGCTAATGTTAGCGATGGCTAACCGTAGCTGTGTTTGATAATTAGCTAGCTATAACTTAACGTTACCCATTTTATTATATAGGGCTGTGCATGTCTTTACTCATGTACATCTCATCAGTAAAGACGCTCCTGTAATTAGGAGTATATCTCAGCACGTGTGTTCAGATCAGGATTGCCAGGTTTTCACAACAAATCCTGCCCAGTTGCTTCTCAAAACTAGCCCAATCTCGCTTCCAGAAGGTTCCCCGATAAAACATTGCTTCCCGGGGTTAAAATATAGGTTTTTTAGCAGGGTTGCCTTGGTAAAATTCGCATTTTAGGGGCTAAATATCACGTTATTTGTATTGGGGTCGCTGTGACCAGCGGACATGAAAAACAACCACCACAGACTTGACAACACTGGTTTGCATTTACTACACTGAGCCGTAATTCACAGACAATCTACACAACATCGATGTTAAAATCGCAGGCGATTCTTTGTCGATTTTGAAAGCGATTTTGTTAGTTGTCGGTAGACTAAGGCTCTGTGCAGTAACTGCCGCTCCACCTGAACCAGTGTTGCCAAGTCTGCGGTTGTTTTTCATGTCCGCGGTTTGAAGCAATCCCAATACCAATAACGTGATATTTAGCCCCTTAAATGCTAATTTTACCCTGGAAACCCTTCCCAAAAATTTATATTTTAACCCCGGGAAGCAATTTTTATTGGGGAACCTCCCGGAAACGCGATCGGGCTAGTTTTGGACTAGTTTTAAGAAGCAACTGGACAGGATTTGTTGTTAAAACCTGGCAACCCTGATCTGAACACATGCTGGAGATATACTTCTAATTACAGGAGCGTCTTTACTGATGAAAGGTGCATGAAAATCGCATTCGATTTTTTGCACAGCCCTATGTATCATAACTAACCTGCTCTGTCTAGTCTGTTGGTCTCCGTGTCCTCTTTGCTTCGTGGTTTTTCTGTGCGTGAAAAAATTGATGTGTGGCGTGAAAGCGTGTGAAAAGAGTCAATTGCGTGTGTCTCACGGTGAATGCTTGAGAGTTGGCACATTAGTTCTCAAGCAGAATAAAGGACAGGTTGATTATTGCTGTTTAGCGTTTGTATTAATCTATGATATGTCCCTGTTTGCCTACAGGGACATAAAAAAATAAATTAAAAGTGATACGTGGACCAAGGTGTCTGAGATTGTTCATTTTAAGTAAAGGATCCTAATATTTCATCCACAACAATATTTAATGAGGTTATAACTCCTGATGGTTTAGTCTGCATGAGATCAACAAGCTTGTTTGCTTTGCGGCCGCTTTAAATACAAAATAAGCATTCGATCTACGTTAGAGCGTCTGAGCGCTCACAAATCTTTCTGCAGAGCGGCAAGAGCGATTTTTGACGCTCTCGACGCCGGCGGTGTGAACGCACAGTTAGGCTTCGGCTATGGCTGTAGTGTTGTTGTGAAAGTAGGGGCGGAGCATAGAGACTATGCCGTTTCTCGTTTGTTACTCTAGAGTAGACCAATTCACTTTGAGGCATAGTGCCCCCATCTGGTATTGAATGTGGAGTATGACTTGATTTTTTTTTGCCAAACATTACAGATGGCACCTTTAAATGTTTATTACCAACAAGCAAATTGCACAAATTCGTTAAAAAATTAACCTTGCAACACGGCCTTTAAGCTTTTCCGCTTCTTGTGTTTGGATGCTTTAATGTATAAATCGACAAGTGGTAAGGCTTAAAAACACGTGAAAAGATAAGCTTTCATGACGATGCGCAGCAGTGTCCCGTCAACTGTCCTGAGCATCTTTTTAGGCTGCCCTCAGCCAGTTGAGATCGTTGAACCATACACAACTAAGTATGGTGACACAAAATAAAATTGTGACGATTTTCTAAGCAGATAAAAAATTATAACTAAGTTTAGTTTTCAGGAGTGATGATATTACTGCTCCAAGATTGAAGTGCTGCGAATTGCTCTTCCACCATAGATTATAGTCATAATTTGTATCGACTTAGGAAATCACCAGTTTATTTTGTGTCACCATACTTACTCGTGTAACTACTCATGTAACTGTCTTTAAATAGGGAAAACATGGAAGTATTTGGTAGCTTCTAAATTCATCCCTGTTTGGATTTTAAGCAATGCCCTAACATCTGAAGACATGGCTTCTGAAAACCAGTATGGGTGCGGAAAATAATATTTAAAGAATATATTGAACAAAGAAAAATTAATTAAATTTTATAATTGTTTAATTCATTTGCAAAACAAATGCTTCAGCTATAAGACCTCTACAAATGTAGTAAAATCCTTGACGAAAGCTTCATGTTTTAATGTGTTTAAAGTGAGACTAAAGACAGAGGTTCACGTGTGTCAGCTGGTTTATCTGACATGTATGTAGTCTGTAGATTAGCTGTCTTTCAATGGACGATTACCACGTGATAGTGAGAATTTTAAGTTATGAAGTTATAATTTTATGATTTCCTTGCGTAACAATCTTGCTCCTTTCCAATCACAAGAGTGAATGCGCACTATGTAGGCTACATTACGCGCACACACGCTGCCCGTACTGTATCTTTACGACCTGCGCGTTTACACATAGTCTGTATAAAAACAGGTTACACTTCAGCTCCGCATCGGCCCATGCCAACACAAATAGCACGCATGGGCGGAACTACGATCGAGTCAATGACTGGCCAGTCTCAGAAGAGCGGAACAATTACTGGCTAGATCGTAATAAAACTGTTACTATCTGACTGCAGCGGTCAGCGAGAGGCTGTGCGTGGATGGCACTAAATTGGGCACGTGTGTCCATGCACATGTTGACACTCGGGGAAGTGACAAGTGAGAGAGAGTGAGCCCAGAAAGCAAGCTGATCTGTGGGGTAGAGTAGACAGGATCGTCGGAAAGGGTTTGCGTTGCTTGCACAGGTGCCCTGAAGTTAATGTATGTATAGTGTGTTAATAATAAATAACAAACTATATATATATAGTTTGTTATTTATTATTAAACAATTCGTTGTTAGCATGCATGCCACACATGGATAATAGGGAATAGAATTTAGACTGCTCACTTTGACATTGGTAATTGGAGTGTAACTGTTTGTGCAATCTAGTTACATTTAAAATGCAACAGAAAATATACATGTATGTATGTATATTTATTTATAGGATAAGATAAGATAAAATGAAGAAGTAGAAAGACCATAGCTGCCTTTTTTAACCACTTGTCAGGATCCTGCCCTGACAGTCTTGTCTGTACTGTCTTTGTTCAATGTGTCTTTGTTTATTTTGTGCTTGAGCACATGGTTGTGTCTCTTGTGTCTACCACGTGCTCCTCTTGTCCCACCTCCTTGCTTTCCCTGGTCACGCCCCCTTGTTTAGTCCCCATTAGTCAGAGTGTTGTCACCTGTTCCTCATGTCTCTGTATGCTTTTATTGTGATCACTTCCCTCATGTGTTTGCCGGTTTGTTTTGTGTGTGAGTTAGTGTCTGCTTAGCGTGCTAGCTGTTCCATACTAATAGAGTTTTTCCCTTGTCAGTTTAAGTCTGGTATTTGTTAGTTTAAGTTTATCTCGTCACTGTTCATTCTAGTCTAGTTTAAGTGTTTCTTTTTGTTTGGATCTCACTTTTTAATTTGACTTGTTCTTTAAAGTATTTATTTTCCCCTTTGAGTTATTCTCTTGGTTAGTCTCTCCAGTTATTTCTAGAACTTTATTCTGTATTTATTTCTTTACCTTTTTAGTTTACTTTGGTTAGTTAGCTTTGGTTTTCCTAGTTTATCTTGTTTCTAGGTCATAGCACCCTTGTCTGATTTTTGCCCTTTTATTATTATTATTATTATTATTATTATTATTATTATTATTATTATAGTTGTTGTTGTTCTCCTGTTGTCTTAAGTCTTGTCTAGTGTTTTGTGAGTTCTGTCTGTTCCTGTCTTGCCCGCTGCCTTCTCCCTGGCTACTGGGTCTCCCCGCCTGGAGGTCTGACGTGTGTGGCTATACCTCTATAGTCAAGTGCCCTTGGTTCCTGGTGTTGTGGTCTGGTCCCTTGCACAGCCTCCTCTACAGTCCTGCCCTCGGTTGTCACCCAGAGCCCCCCTCGGCGGTCATCCCCCCCCATCTGCCTGCTCCACTGTCTACCCATCTACCCAATCCTACTGTCTGGACTGTTCAAGCCGCTCCCTCCTAATGTGCTTGGTCTTTTGTCAATAAACGTTCCTTGTTCACTCTGCATCTGGGTCCTCTCCCTCAGTAACCCTGACACCACTATGTTAAAGCATCCTGCTGCACCCCTCCCCCTATTTTCCTGCTCTAGATCATATACACTTACACAACCGAATCATGCACACACACTTACACAGTTTTGCTCAGACATGCATGCTTGTCTTTTTTCTGTTATATCAGAGGGTCTAGACAGACTCCATGTACTCTGCACTGGCTTCCACAAAACTTAAATAAATGTAATAATGAAATTGGGTGTATTTGATTTTATTGAAATATGCTTTCTAAAAGATCATGAAAATCTCAGATTTTAAATTTAATCTGAATAATATATGTATTATTATGGAAAACCTTACTTCAGTGGTTTGATACACATTAATGTTTTCAAGTTTTGGCATTTTGTTTATTTTATTTGATCTCAGGAATTTATTGAGGTCATTATAGATTAATTATTTTTGGGAAGTAATTTCATTTCCTTTGTATTCATACATTTTTAATCTAAATTCAGTCTTTAATAATGGAAAAAACATTGTGTTTCCTGTTTTGTTTTTCGTAAAAAAATTAAATTAAAAAGAAATTATATATATATATATATATATATATATATATATATATATATATATATATATATATATATATATATATATATGCAATACATGAGCAACTAGTGGTCTCCAACATTTGGGCCCCACTATTGCTGAAGTTTGCACATTTTGTAAAGTTGCCCTCTAGTCAGCCTACTATGAATTTTTTTTTTTTAATGCTAGTCTCTGTCTTCTCGTTCTTCTTTGCATTAATTTTACACATACATTTTTATTTGAAAACTTTGACTTTAAAGGATATTTCCCTCTCTTTTATCTGTCTTTCCCACAGTCATGCAGTCGACAGAATCTATTTCCTCTCAGCCATCACAGGATTCACTAAGCTCCAACAACAATTTCATGTTCAGTGATGATGAAACGGATGTTTTCCTGTTGGAGAACAGGGGCAAGCCCCATGCAATCCATTTGACTCAGTCAGGTCTCTCTAACAGAAATGTTCACAGTATGAACAGAGTGCCGGAGCATCCTGGATCTCAGTGGGCATGTGATGCGTTTATTGTGTCTAGTGACCCTGAGAGACCACTGGACAACAGTCTTGCTAGGTCAGCATCTTCATCCATCTCATCCTATCGGTCTCTCTCCTCGTCTTCTTCGTCTCTATTAAGATGGAGTAGCTCAGAGAGCAAGCAAGAGAAGAATGGAGGAACTTAAGGTGACCTGCTGTTTGCTCGTAAGGTGAGAATTTTTCTACCAATTCTTAACCCTTTACACATGATGTTAACATCTTTCTTGAGTGGTCCAATCAAATGTAGTCAGTGGATACCCTTTACTTTTTACCTGTAGTATTTACAGGTGCTGGTCATATCTTTTTATTTTGATGATTATAACTAAGGAAAATCTCAAATTCAGTATCTTAGAAAATAAGAATATTGTGAAAAGGTTCGATATTGAAGACACCTGGTACCACACTCTAATCAGCTAATTAACTCATAAAACCTGCAAAGGCCTTTAAATGGTTTCTCAGGCCCCGTCCACACGGAGACGGAGTTTACCCCAATCCGATCTTTTTTTTCCTCGTCTCAAGAAATATCCACGTCCACACGAAACCGCAAAATAATGTAGTATACATGCCAGGCCAGTATGTGGCGCTGTAATCCTGCCACAGAGATACACTAAAAACAGAGAAGAAGACTTGGACTATGCTCATAAACCTTGCGTGTGGTACCCAAACGAACATGGAACAATACATTTATTAATCAGTGTTAATGTTAGTTAATAAAAAGACAATCGTTCAGTTTTTGTTCATGTTTTTGTTGCTGTTACATGACGTAGAGCTGTCTGACTAGGGGGGAGACATGGGCTGATGACGTCATAGTTTCAGAAAATATACGGATTAGCTGTCCAGACGAAAACGCAAAGACGGCGTTTTCAAATTTATCCACTTTGGGACCCGGTTTCAAAAAATAGCGGTTTCACCTTGCGAAAACACCGGATCCGTGTGGACGAAATGCCTATCCAATAAAAAATGTGTGCGTATTCACAGAAACGCGTCTCCGTGTGGACGGGGCCTAAGTCTAGTTCTGTAGGCTACACAATCATGGGGAAGACTGCTGACTTGACAGTTGTCCAAAAGACGACCATTAACCTTGTACAAGGAGGGCAAGACACAAAAGGTTATTGCAAAAGAGGCTGGCTGTTCACAGAGCTCTGTGTCTAAGCACATTAATAGAGAGGCGAGGGGAAGGAAAAGATGTGGTAGAAAAAAAGTGTATAAAGTGTACCCAACCTCAACCCATCTCTTTTAGAGAACTACAGACCAGTTTCCCTTCTTCCTTTTATTGCAAAAACACTTGAACGAGCTGTGTTCAAACAAGTCTCTACATTTCTCACACACAACAATCTCCTTGACAGCAACCAATCTGGCTGCAGAAGTGGACATTCAACTGAGACGGCCTTGCTCTCAGTTGTTGAAGCTCTAAGACTGGCAAGAGCAGAATCCAAATCTTCAGTACTTATCTTGCTTGATCTGTCCGCTGCTTTTGACACGGTTAACCACCAGATCCTCCTATCAACGCTACTGGCGAAAGGCATCTCAGGAACAATACTTCAATGGTTTGAGTCTTACCTATCAGATAGGTCCTTCAAAGTATCTTGGAGAGGTGAGGTGTCCAAGTCTCAACATCTAACTACTGGGGTGCCTCAGGGCTCAGTTCTTGGACCACTTCTCTTCTCTGTCTACATGGCATCATTAGGTTCTGTCATTCAAAAACATGGCTTTTCATACCACTGCTATGCTGATGACACTCAACTCTACCTCTCATTCCATCCTGATGATCCGACGGTAGCTATTCGCATCTCAGCTTGTCTAACTGAGATTTCTTCCTGGATGATGGACAATCACCTTCAACTCAACCTTGCCAAGACAGAACTGCTTGTGATTCCAGCAAACCCATCGTTCCATCACAATTTCACCATCAAGTTAGGCACATCAACCATAACTCCTTCAAAAACAGCTAGAAGCCTTGGAGTTATGATTGATGATCAGCTGACTTTCTCAGACCACATTGATAAAACTGTCCGATCCTGCAGATATGCTTTATTCAACATCAAGAAGATCAAGCCCTTTCTTTCAGAACATGCTGCACAACTCCTTGTTCAAGCTCTTGTTCTGTCCAGGCTGGACTATTGCAATGCCCTCTTGGCAGGTCTTCCAGCCAATTCTATCAAACCTTTACAATTAATTCAGAACGCGGCAGCAAGATTAATTTTTAATGAACCAAAAAGAATACACGTCACACCTCTGTTTATCAATTTGCACTGGCTTCCAATAGCTGCTCGCATAAAATTCAAGGCATTGATGTTTGCCTTCAAAACTACCACTGGCTCTGCACCCATTTACCTAAATTCGTTACTTCAGACTTATGTGCCCTCTAGAAGCTTGCGTTCTGCAAGTGAACGTCACTTGATTGTGCCATCCCAAAGAAGCACAAAGTCACTTTTACGGACTTTTAAATTAAATGTTCCCTTCTGGTGGAATGAACTCCCCAACTCAATCCGAGCAGCTGAGTCCTTAGCCATCTTCAAGCATCGGCTTAAAACACATCTCTTCCATCTTTATTTGACCCTCTAACTTTAACACTCACTATTTTAATTCTATTCTTTAAAAAATCTAACTACCTTTCTAATCTTTTTGTATTCTATTTTCTTTTCATTTATTATGCAATTGTATATGTATGTGTGTGTGTATGTGTAAAGACCTCTAACTAGCTTGCTCTATTCTTTTATTTTTTTTATTCTATCTGTTTTCTTTTTATTTATTATATTAGTTAAAAACCCATCCTACGTGTACTGTGTTAACCTAACTGAGACTTGTTATAGCACTTATATATCATTGCTCTTTTTGTTGTTTTTGATTGCTTCCACTGTCTTCATCTGTAAGTCGCTTTGGATAAAAGTGTCTGCTAAATGAATAAATGTAAATGTAATGTAAATGTATAAGCAATAGGGATAAGCGCAACCTGCAGGTTACTTAAAGTTAAATAACAAAATATTTACATTTATTCGTTTATCACAGGTATTTTTTTAATTATCTTAAAAATGAGGAACACCACAGGAATTATTTTGTCATATTAGTGCATTGATTAATGGTTGTGGGCTAATTAAGTGCACAATGTGTGTGTATAAGTTGTGTGTGTACACTACATATGTATACACACATGGACAAACTCATACATACCTCATCATATACAGTCCAGGACAGCAGGATCATCATGTTACAGGAAGGGCAATGTTAGAATTACTCTGAAAACAATAAAAAAAGAAAAGAAAAAGAACCGTTAATAAACTATAAATAATTGAATGTTTTAGAAGGGTTTCTGGTGTGTCTCTGCAAAACTTATTTACACACCTACAAAAGATGGGGTACATCCAGAGAGGTCTGTTTATTGTCAGCCAGCATCAGACTTCAGCAGCTGTCTGTCCACTGCCTCACAGGTGTCCACTACAGAGCCACATTTCTTTATTAACTGCTGAATAAAAAGAACATATGGGTAGTTTTTTTTTTTTATTGTTTAATTCAGTTCAGTGTAACAGTGTGCACAGTCATATATAATTTTGGATTAGGCCAAGCTGAAACACCATTTCAGTTATTTCAATGTTAAATAAATAATTAAATACTTACATAGTGCTGCTCTGTGAATCCTTTGAGATTTTTAGAGAAGCCATACTGGATTTTCTGAGGAGAGAAAATGATCAAAACCAGTTTTATGTAACGTTACCTTATGTGCAAATGACTCTAAAAATAGGCTAATAGCCTAATGTTACATGTACGTTAACATGGATGTATAACTATTTAACAAACGTTAAAAGACAACAATAAATTAGAAAAGTTGAAGAAAAGAGTTACAATGAATAAATGTAAACATCATGTGTAAGTTAAACCTAACTAATAATTATTGTTTGTGACCTTGTGTTTGTAGTCTCCATTTCATCCCACAAAGTGCATTAGACTCGTAAGCATCGCAGCTATTAAATTAATGGTTAAAACAAAAAAAAAAGTTATAAAAAAAACATACAGTTTTATGTGTCAGTGTAGGAATTAGTATACAAATAATAAATCTGTGTATTTATTTCGGAGCCTTTACTCACCTTGCGCAGCGGTTGTTTCTTTCTTTGAGGAAAGGAGCCGTTACTTCTTTGTATTTGAAATCGCTCTTCCACGCGCACGCGAGCAAACAGCAGGAGCGCGAGGACGCCAAGCTTCATGCATTTTCTTCTTCTTGACAACGGCTGAACAGTTATTTCTGAATAATTTAAACTTATTCCATTAGGAAAAAAAAAATCTAAATATTACTATTGTACCGATTGTTATAATTAGAGCTTTTTTTTTTTTTATTAAATTAATGTGTTTAGTCATATTTAGTTAAATAATATTTTTAATGTTTGCTTTAAAGTTTCAAGGTAAACTATCCTCCTTCAAATGATTTAACATTTAGCCTATTTCAATAAAACTATTTTTATTGCAGTATTTAAGTTTAAGTCTGGAGGAAATTAATAAATAATAATAACAAACATGGTGTAGCCACTGGATGCCTGTTTGCTTGCAATCCCTGTTGCTGAGAAGTGTTTTCAGAAATAACTGTAACCTTTTAGTTGGATATTCTGTCTATTTAGAAGATTTTGTATGTCCTTTTGTTATTTTATTTATTTATGTTTTGACAGAACAAGTGTGAAGATTTGTTCAACCATTTAGTTTTTTTTTTTTTTTTTTTCACATGCAAGTGCCACAAAACTAATTGTTCCATCACATTCCTAAAAAGTAAATAATAATAATAATAATAATAATGTCACATTTCATTTTTGTCACTTCTCTGGGTTCTTCCAGATACTGGCTTTTACAAGGGAGATCTTCCAGGAACCACTTTAATGTTAACAGAGCTTGCAGTGACCCTTTTTTAAAATGTGAGTTCCTCCAGGAACCTCCAGAGCACTTTGAGGTCTCAGTGTAATGAAAGGGTGACTCCAGAACCTCAGAACTGGGAACATAGTGCTTCTAGGATCCCATGAGTTCATGCACGAACTGCAAAGACTATAATGGTTCTTCCAGGAACCCTATTATGAAAAAATGCTTTGAGGCACTTAAAATACATTTTAAGGTTCCTGGAGTACGCAAAAGGATACCTGAGGCACCTTTAGTTTTTACAGTGTGGAGAGGATTTTGAAACAAAACCCATTCAAAAATGTGGAGGAGATTCACAAAGAGTGGACTGCAGCTGGAGTCAGTGCTTCAAAAACCACTACGCACAGACGTATGCAAGACATGGGTTTCAGCTGTCGCATTCCTTGTGTCAAGCTACTCTTGAACAACAGACAGTGTCAGAAGCGTCTCGCTTCAAAAAGGATTGGAATTCTGCTGAGTGGTCCAAAGTTATGTTCTCTGATGGAAGTAAATTTTGCATTTCCTTTGAAAATCAGGGTCCCAGAGTATGGAGGAAGAGAGGACAGGCACACAATCCACGTTGCTTGAGGTCCAGTGTAAAGTTTCCACAGTTAGTGATGGTTTGGGGATCTATGTGATTTGCTGGCGTTGGTCCACTGTGTTTTCTGAGGTCCAAGGTCAATGCAGCCTTATACTTCCTTCTGCTTCCTGCTGCTGAGCAACTTTATGGAAATGCAGATTTCATTTTCCAACAGAACTTGGCACCTGCACAGAGTGCCAAAGCCACCAGTGCCTGGTTTAAGGGCCATGGTATACCTGTTCTTAATTGGCCAGCAAACTCGCCTGACCTTAACCCCATAGAAAATCTATGGGGTATTGTAAAGAGGAAGATGCGATATGCCAGACCTAACAATGCAGAAGAGCTGAAGGCCACTATCAGAGCAACCTGGGCTCTCATAACACCTGAGCAGTGCCACAGACTGATCGCCTCCATGCCACGCTGCATTGCTGCAACTAAGTATTGAGTGCTGTACATGCTCATACTTTTCATGTTCATAATTTTCTGTTTGTCAAGATATCTAAAAATCCTGTCTTTGTAATGGTCTTAAGTGATATTCTAATTTTCTGAGATACTGAATTTGGGATTGTCCTAAATTGTTAGTTATAATCAGCAAAATTAAAAGAAATAAACATTTGAAATATATTAGTCTGTGTGTAATGAATGAATATAATAAACAAGTTTCACTTTTTGAATGGAATTCTATTAATTATAAATAAATTAATTATATGACCTGCACCTGTATATGCATCACAAATGTGACTTCTTATGATTAAGGGGCTCTGAATTACCTGCCTTTGTCATCTACTGCATCAGTTTATTGGTTGTGTATGTTATTAAATAATAGAGATGTTTTAATACATCACAGAATAACAACACACTGATTATGAATGATTTTAGAATTTTGATTCTGCCAACGTTTTGAGCAGAAGAGCAACTTTGTAGTCAAGTACTTGTACTGAATGAACCTAAGATTTGCAAGCTTCACATAACATGATCTACTGAATCTAATTAATTTAAATATATTAAATATATCCGGTCCATATATATTTGGACAGTTACACAATTTTCATAATTTTCGCCCTGTATGTCACCAGTTTAGATTTAAAATGAAACAATCAAGATTAAATTGAAGCACAGATTTTATGCTTTAATTCAAGGGATTGAACAAAAATACAACATAAAATGCTTTAAATGAATTACAACCCTTTTTTTATAGAGAACCCCCTCCTCCATTTCAGTGGCTCAAATGAAATTGAACAAATACATATAATCAAATCATTTTTTTATATTTTGTTGAGAATCCTTTGCATGTAATTACTGCCCATATCTGGAAATCATCAAAAATTGGGTTTCCTCCTTTGTTATGCTTTGCCAGGCCTTTACTGCAGCTAACTTCAGTTGTTTGTTTGTAGGTCTTTCTGCCTTTAGATTTGTCTTGAGCAATTGAAATGCCTGGTCAATCGTGTTGAAATCAGGAGATTGACTGAGATTGATGTTAATGAAGGAATAGCCCACAACTGTCCAATTATGGCTGGGCCGGACTTGGATTCTATTTCAGGCCGGGAAATCTCACACTCATCCAGGCCAGACAGAAAAAGAGTGGCCAAAATTGTACCTTTTGGCCTACAACAGCTTGACACTGTATAGCAGTACTCTTAAAAGGACATCTTTGTATATTAACCCGTAATAGGAACATATTAGTACCTTAGAGTGGTAATTCGTAGTCTTAAGGTACTAATTTGTATGCCTTCCTAGGGATAAAAAATGTACAAATATATAATTTTAAGGGCACTGCTCCAGTGACATGCTGTTTTACCCCAAAAGGTGTGATTTGGGCACCTCTTTTCTATATATAGCCTATATATCCAAACAATTTCTGAAACCACAGACAACCCCATTATTCGTATGGCCATTACATAAAAAGCTCTAAATCCTTGGTCTGGGGTCATGGAAAATAATAAAGGTTCTCTCTTGCACTGCGCCTTTTTTGCGCCTAATTTGCTGTTCAAGAAACAAATTTGTAGTTGTTGTTGTTATTATTACCAAGATTTAAAACAGTTGAGTATATCAGAATTTTGACTGAATAGAATTTGATGCATAGAAACATCCAAAGATCAGCATTTATCTGAAAAAAAAAAAGCTTATGTAACATTATACATGCACTGCACCAAAAGCTTGGAGTGTTATAGAAATTATTACCTTCATTTAGCAAAGATGCTTTAAATTGATCAAAAGTGATGATAACGACATTTGAAAAGATTTTTATTTAAGATAAATGCTGTCCTTCTGAACATTCTATTCAACATAGAACCTGATAAATTTATTAAATGTATTAATAATGATGATAAATGTTTTTTGAGTAGCAAATCAGCATATTAGAATTAATTCTAAAGAATAATGCAACACTGAAGACTGGAGTAATTATGCTTAAAATTCAGCTTTGAAACCACAGGAATAAATTAAAATTTTTAAATATAGTCAAATAGAAATGTAATTTTTAAATAATACAAATATTTCACAATATTGATATTTTTGCCGTATTTTAGAAGAGACTTCTTTAAAAAACATAAAAAATCTTACTGATCAAAACCATTTGACTTGTGTATTAGAATTTCTAAAGTGCCTAAATGTCAAAATTAGTACAATATTTTTGTTCAGTAATACTGAACACACTATTAAATTATTATGCTGTGACTCATTATTTTTGTGTTGCTGTCTGCTCAAGCTCCCTTCCTCCCTGTATGATAAGTCCATGTGAATATTTGTCTCTGCTCATTTTTTTTTCTTTTTTTTATGCAACTTTACAATCGATATTGATGTCCTTTATGACAGTATTCTGAATGATGATAATAATGGTAAGTAGAACTTTTTGACTCCATTGCATTTGCATTTAGTGCTGTCCACTTTTGATGTGATTGTCTTATACCAATATTAATATCAGAAAATTTCTTAAAGATTTATTAATTGTGGCTTTCTCTCCCTCTCAGTGTTTAGAACTCCAAGGTTATGTTCGGCCACTGCTAGAGCTTCTAAATGGACTGAAGAAAGGGCGATTTGACAAAGGTGAGACAAAAGCACTGTTTATGTGTTTGTCTAGGCTGAAAGGGTTAGTTCACCCAAAACTGAAAATTATGTCATTAATGACTCACCCTCATGGTGTTCCAAACCCATAAGACCTCCGTTCATCTTTGGAACACAGTTTAAGATATTTTAGATTTAGTCTGAGAGCTTTCTGTCCCTCCTTTGAAATTGTATGTACGGTATACTTTCCATGTCCAGAAAGCTAATAAAACATGATCTAATTTATTTTTGAACCAAAATGTATTTTTGATGCTTCAACAAATTCTAACGGACCCTCATATGTCACATGGACTACTTTGATAATGTTATTATTACCTTTCTGGACATGGACAGTATACCGTACATACATTTTCAATGGAGGTACAGAAAGCTCTCGGACTAATCTAAAATATCTTAAACTGTGCTCCAAAGATGAACGTAGGTCTTACGGCTTTGGAACGACATGAGGATGAGTCATTAATTACATAATTTTCATTTTTGGGTGAACTAAAACATCACTCTTTGTAAGGATATAAAACAGCTGTAATTATTGCTGTAAACTTTATTGTTTTCAGTTATTGCAGATTTCAATACACAAGTGGAAACACATCAGGCTGTGCAGGAAGTGAATTAATCTGACTCTTTCTGATGAATACTAAGAGAGTACTCACACTGAATTAAATTTATTGAAAATTGTAGTGTGGCAATAGAATATGTTTGCGCATACAAAATGTAATTTTTTTTCTATGCTCCGATGCAGTTAGCGCTCACACTGCATGCGTACCGTGCCCGTGCCCAAACAATCCGTACCCTAGCCCACTTTTCCAACAAGGCCATGGCTGGCTTAACGAACCGCACCCAAGCGCGGCATGGAGCACTCACACTAGTCAAACAAACCAGGCTTTGGGGGTCAAATGCGCTCGGACATGGTTCAAAACGCCAAGTGTGAGTACACCCTAAGATAAATCATTACATATACTGCTTGCGATTGACAGGTCTGAGCGGTTTTCAGCAGAGTGTTGCAGTGGACAGAATTCAGAAGATTGTAGGAGTCCTGCAGAGACCACATATTGGGTGAGACAGTGTGAATATGTAGAATATGAAGAACTGTATTCGATATTAATTGAGATCATAACAGAATAAGCTAAAGTTTGTTTTGCAGTATTTCAGAGTAAGGTATAATCTTGACTTGTTGTTTGCAAATATTTATGACATTACCAGGGGTCCATCTTCTAAACAACATCTAAGTTTAATGCAACTTATGTATAAACTTCAGACAGGTGATTTGACTTGACTTAAGATATAATCCTTTTTTACTATTACAGCTGCTGAGATTAACTAATTGTGGAAAGTGCTGATAGACTGGTGCTGAACTTAATTGATGCTGAACATAATTGCAGTTTTATTTTAGTATAACTGATGTAATCTTAATTCAAATTTATCTGCATATACATTTTTAACATGGAAGCTTACGTATAATGCAATATGAACTATAGAGAACAACTGTTTATTTATAAAACTACTTTATACCATAGTCTGTCTGAATACTCAATTCTGATTGGCTGGCAAGTATGCATTAAACTGTTAAATACACTGGTATTATTCTATATTCTTCTATATTAAAGTGCTGCTTTTATTGATGCACACAAAACCACACAGACACATACACACAGAGAGAGAGAGACAGAGTTCGGATATTAAATATTGCACTGTGCATACACAGAAACTTTTCGGCACTGCCCGCAACTTTTATTAATAAAATAGCCTGGATACTCAATAGCTACAGTACATTCCTCTTCAACAAGGTGATAAAATCACTATTTTTGAAGTAACTTAAACATAGCTGTCATCTCTCTCTCTTGATCGATCAGTCAGTGCTATAATTTATTTAAATAAATGTGATCTTATTATTTCGTCTCTGTGTCTGATTTGAAGTGAGCAGAATGCTGGCACTAATGAACTATAGGCCTAACTTATAAAATAATCAAAATATTTATGCTTTTGGTCAAGTATTGCACTGCAAACATTATTAAAGGGATAATTCAGCCAAAAATTAAAATTAGATGTTTATCTGCTTACCCCCAGGGCATCCAAGATGTATGTGACTTTGTTTCTTCAGTAAAACACAAATTATAATTTTCAGCTCCAATCGTTGCAGTCTCTCAGCCTTACAATGCATAGCAAATGGTAACAGAATCTATGAGAGTAAAAAAAAACACAGACAAATCCATATTAAACCCTTCAGCTCATGACGTTACATTGATGTGTAAAGACTCTGAACAGTATTTATATACAAACCCGATTCCAAAAAAGCTGGGACACTGTACAAATTGTGAATAAAACCGAATGCAATGATGTGGAATTTTCAGAATACAACATAGATGACATATTTGCTTAAGTTTAGGAATAGGAATGTTGTCCCATTCTTGTCTAATATAGGCTTCTAGTTGCTCAACTGTCTTAGGTCTTCTTTGTCGCATCTTCCTCTTTATGATGCGCCAAATATGGGTGAAAGATCTGGACTGCAGGCTGGCCATTTCAGTACCCTGTTCCTCCTTCTACGCAGCCATGATGTTGTAATTGATGCAGTATGTGGTCTGGCATTATCAGGTTGGAAAATACAAGGTCTTCCATGAAAGAGACAACGTCTGGATGGGAGCATATGTTGTTCTAGAAATTTTATATACCTTTCAGCACTGATGATGCCTTTCCAGATGTGTAAGCTGCACTTGCCACACACACTCATGCAACCCCATACCATCAGAGATGCAGGCTTCTGAACCGAGCGCTGATAACAACTTGGTACAGATGACATGGCGTCCTAGTTTTCCTAAAAGAACTTAACATTTTTATTTGAAGCCTCTTATTGCTACCCTTCCCAACTTTTGTGGAATCGGGTTTGTGGTTTTTTTTATTATTTATTTTTTACCTTTGATTCACGCAATGTCCAAACGGTTAGAGCTCTTGTGAACATGCTTCACAGTAGCAAAAGTGAGGCATTCTTCTTTTTGCATTATGGCGGATCGCAGAGTTATAAGTGCATTACCACCACCTATCTCTCAAAGTGGACCATTGACACTTGAAACGGTAATTGAGATTGTAGATAGAGTGTCAATGGTACATTTGAGATATAGATGGCGGTAATGCTTTAACTTTTCAGTGCTGGCAAATGACCATGGTATAAGCGGGACAATGCATGGCTAGCTGTGCATTCAATTATTTTAATGCTTTTCGCAGAGGCAGTCATTTAGCATCCACATGGTGCATTAAAGTGTTCACTTATTGCTCAGATTATTGTTATTATTCATATTATTCATAATGCACAAACTAATTATATAAACCAAACATAATATTAAACCAGGTGGCAGTAATTTTTACTTTAAATATGGAAGTTTCACTAATGTTTGGCATCAGAATGTGCGAAATTACTTTTAATTTTTAATTTTTTGCTTTTCTTTGTTCTCAACAGTGAGAAATATTTACCCACTTTGCTGCAGATAAAGGTGATGCTAAAGCTTTGGTTCCCTCAAGTGACTGCTCAAGTTTCTGTGACACCTAACCCTGCTGACCTTTCACCTCAAAACATTTCAACCCATGGCAGCAGCAATATCACTCCCCCACAAAAGCACAAAGACCAATTACATATTCCAGTCAAGGTTAGAGACACACAAGAAACACCCAGCATAATATTTTTTGCTCTCCATTTTATACTGTGTGATTTTGTAGACATTAACTCCCATTTTATTCTCTCTTGGCTCTTCCAGAAGCGATCAATGAGCTGGTCAGACACAGATTCGCCATCCTCTTCACCTCCCATGGTGTGTAAAAGCTCCAAACTAGAATTTTGTGAAGAGCAACATCAATGGCCATATGTTGATGGAGGAGAGGGCTCCTCAAAGACTCCTCCCCTTTTCTCAAACAAGAACAAATCAGACAAGAAATCTAGTGAAACCCTGGAGCACAATGTTATCCGGTGGTCAGGTTCAAGACTGACATGGGTGCACATTGCGCCCATTTTCTCCCCACCTACATCTGGTCCCTCTCATAAAGGCGAAATTACGAAAGAAAGAGGAAGCAGAAATGCCCTCCTTACAATTTCCCCTCTCAAAAGCAGGAGCAGTCCAGCCATGCAGGACAGCTTTGTCTCTTCCACTACATCTTTTTCAGAGCCGACTAGATACCAATGCAATCTGTGAGTTTAGGGACAAGTCCATTGCAGGAGTATGCCCAAACTCCACCAATCACAATAAAGGCTTAAAACCTTGTAAAGCAAAGCACTGTACAAACCATGATGCAAAAAAGCACAACCAGCTGAAAGTCTCCTAAGTGTCAGAGAAGAATTGGGTGTAAATGGTGATGAAAGTTTTGAATGTTGTAATTGCAAAAAAAAAAAAAAAAAAAACTTTGAGAATTCAACAAGACTTTGAAAATTTGGCTTTTTTGAACATAAAACAAAAGTACCTAAATTTAAGGTAAAGTATATGTAGTCGGTCAAACAGCTAGCCCTGCCCCAAACTCTTTACATTGGTTTAGCCACTGTGGTGTTGTGCTAGATGAAATGTTTAAATGCGCGTAAATTTGCCAAACAGAGACACAGTTTTCACATGACAGTAAACATCCAAAATTACATGTTTCACGCTGTATGTAGGATTGACACCAAGTGGTTGAACTAGCGAGGTATTGCAATCCAAATTCAAAACATTGGAGAGTTTTATTTCACCCGGCCCCTCCTCCTCAGACTTGAAATGCACGCAGGTTGCCAGATTGATGACACCAAAGCCCCTTTCACACTGCACGTCGGACCCGCAATATTTCCGGAACATTGCCGGGTCACCTTCTGTGTGAAAGCAACCACGTCCCGGAATTGAACCCGGGTCGGGGACCTAGTAACATTGGGGGGTTCGACCCGGGACGCTGTGTGAACAAAAGCCAGATCTAATTCCGTGTCGAAGTGATGATGTGCGTTATCGCGTGACTCTTTTACCGGCTGTTTTGAAGGAAGATCAACATTCGCGATGAAAACATATGTGCAAACTGTAATGAAGCAGAGATCAGTTAGTTACTCACTTTCCGTGCTGACGCCGAGACCGTTTGCTTGCTACAGTGACAGTATAACGTGCCTAGCGTTGTTGACTCGTACATTACACGTCACACGCTGATGTCACGTCTCATTACGGGATCTTCAAGGGTTGTGTGTGAAAGCACGCACATATACCGGGTCATCACTGGCAGTGTGAAAGTGCCCTTACGAAAATTAACCATGGTTTTACTACAAATAAAACCAAAAAACCATGGTTTTTGTAGTTAAACCATGGTAACCACAAATTAACCATGGTTTTGCTATATTAACCATAGTTTAACCATGGTATTTGTAGTAAATCTGTGGTTTTACAAATGGCAGTCAATACGCCAAAAAACCATGGGTTACTAAAGTTTTACTATAATAAAACCATGGTTATTTTTCGTAAGGGTGCCACATCTAGCGACCAGGGACCAATTGCAGGAACACTTTACCCCTGTATTTGCCGGAATGGCAGTGTGAAAGGGGCTCAACAGGAAAAAGCCCACTTGACGATGAATGAAATTAAATACACTGTGTCTTCCACCAACTGGCAACCCAGGGTGCCAAAATACAATTAGGTAAACAGGCAGTGGACGTGCAACTTCCTTTTTCATGGCGAAACATCGAAATTTGTCAGGCCGCCATGGACCCGCCCTTTAACTAAAACTCAAGTCCTTCGCAGTTTATTATCGCAAAGGGCTTTAGATTACACTGAAGTTCTGTGTTGATCTGAATAAATCTCTAGGAGGTGTTCGTTAAAGTACAACCCCTGAAAATGGCAAAAACAACACCAATTTTGAAGGGAAAATTCAAAATAACCAACTTCCTGTTGGGATCCGGATTTCGTACCAAGAGACTTTTTTTGTAGGTATTGGAGTGTTACATGTGTGTACCAATTTTTGTACATGTACATGAAACATAGCTCGAGGCGCACTCCGTTGAAAGTGTATAGGTGGCGCTATAGAGCCATTCTGCCACACCCTGTGGAATATTGGCCTGCAGATCTGTTCAGGCCATGACTCTTATCATACATGTGAAGTTTGGGGAAGATCAGACATTTTATGCCAGAGTTATAACATCTTTTATTCCCATGGCGAGACATCGAACTTCTTCGCGGCGCCATGAACAAGCCTTTTAATGAAAACTCAAGATCTTCGCAACTGAACATCGCACAGGCCTTTAGATTAGACTGACCACAAAAAAGACATTGATGTCTAGTTCGTCGCAGCGTAAAATATGTCACTTCCTGTTGCCAATAGGTGGCGCTATGACTATAACTGAATATGGGCATGTCAATCTGTTCAGGTTCGGAGTCTCATCAAACATGTGAAGTTTGGGGCAGATTGGACATTGTATGTCTGAGTTATAGCAACTTCATTTTTCATGGCGAATCATCGAAATTCGCCAGGCCGCCACGAACACGCCCTTCAACGAAAACTCAAGATTTTCGCAATTTAACATCGCAAAGGCCTTTAGATTAGGCATACCAAATTTGGTGTTGATTTGAAGAACTCTCTAGGAGGAGTTCGTTAAAATACAACACATGGAAATGACCAAAATTACACAAAATATGCTCATAATATTAAAAATAACCGACTTCCTGTTGGGTTTAGAATTTCGCTCCAAGAGTCTTTTTTGTAAGTATTGGTGTGTTACATATGTGTGCCAATTTTCGTGCATGTACGTGAAACATAGCTGGAAGGCTGTTGATTTTCTTGGTATAGGTGGCGCTGTCGAGCCATTTTGCCACACCCTCTTCTGAATCCTATATCAGATGAAAATTTTCACCAGGTTTGACGCGTGTGCAAAGTTTCATGACTTTTTGAGCATGTTAAAGCCCTCAAAAATGCGATTCATTCGGGAGAAGAAGAAGAAGAAGAAGAAGAAGAAGAAGAAGAAGAAGAAGAAGAAGAAGAAGAAGAAATATAGCTGCAAGCAGCGATGGCGGGCTCAAGCCATCAGTGCAACGCCACCCCGGTGGCATCGGGAAAACTGTGCCCAGCGGGCATAAGCATTTACAGTAAACCTCTGGCAATCAAATTTTAAGGGATATGGCAGTTAAAGGGTTAATCCGACCCATCTAGACTTTGAAATCACATACACAGAACAATATATATAACTTTAGTAACACTTTATTTTAATATATATAAAAAATGTATAAGGTGTGCATCGTAGCTGACACCTAAATGAACACATTACAATTGTTTTATGACTGCAAGTCTTTTTCCTCAAATGCTATTGAGCTTCAAATTTGCGTTTGAGCCCATGTGAAAAAGTAGCATAATTTACATATGACTTACAGTTTGTTTTAATAAATATCAAACATTCAATTTAATTATGCATTATAGCTGTCACCTAGATGGACAATTACAGTTGTTTTATGACTGTAAGTCATTCTCTTCAAATGCTACTGACGTTAGAAAAGTGTATAACAATATCACATGTAACTTTAGAGACGGTCCCTAAATTTGAGACTCTCGAATGTCCAATGTCAAGCCAACTTTATGCCTGTTTTTTTTTTTTTTTTTTTTACTTTACTTTTCTTTTCTCTGTGCCGGATTGCTGATGTCTTTTACCCGGGCATAGATGTCCATCCATCAATTACGAACATTCATCCGCAAATGTCCGAGCGGTCGCGAGCACGGATGGGAGAATGGCGCATGTTTTATTTTTTTTTGAGCTACTGGGATGGTGCCACCTCTGGGAGTTGGTGCCCTACGAAGACTGCGTATTCTGCATATAGGGAGCGGCGGTACTATCTGGAAGATATATTCCTCAAGCCGTCGTACAAGAGGAGGTGATGCTAGTACTTCATCTGTTCATAAAGCCTATATATAAAGTCTTAATATAGTATTCCACAATATGTTGTGCTATTCTAATATTATTGCGTTTTTTTATTGACATTGTTATTTGCTGTTATTTTTGACTTGATAAAAAAAATTAAATATAAACTTATGCAATTGTGTATATTTATATATATATATATATATATATATATATATATATATATATATATATATATATATAGTGTACAGTTTTCTTTTATTGCATCTAGAAATAAGTGTTTCTGAGTTCTGTGTTTGTTTATTTAATTTTATTTTTTTAGGAAGATTACAGCATTTAATCTCCTCAAAATAAATGTGCATATAAACCATGAACAATTTAATTATAGCTGTATTTATAAAATGCTTACTAATGACTATTAATTTTGGGAGAAGGCTACATGATGCAGCAACAGTTGATGTTGAGGCCTAAGATATTTCTTAAGCTGTAATGATGAAAAAACAACAACAACAACAACAACAACACAAAATTGCTTATTTTTTCTCTGCTGGTGATTAAAGAGATGATTAAGTCTCCCTCCCTCTCTCTCTCTCTCACTCTCTCTCTCTGACACCAAGCCCATCTCCTCTCTCACACATTCACACAAACTCAGCACACACACTTAACACACACACACTTAACACACACACACACACACACACACATATTACCCACAGTGACAGAGGGACAGAGTGACATCAGATGTATGGTAGTTTTTTTTATTTTCTCTCATCCATATAGTGTTGTGTAGTCATGAAACTATGCATATTTCCTCAGCATGACTTGTCTTCTATGTGTACATTTTGTTGAAGTGTTTAGAAGCTGCACTTAAACAAATAAAAGACATTTACTGGTTCCTTTTTTACTGTTATTTCAAAAAATCACCATGACAAAACCATTCAAGCTATCCAAAATTCATTCGCACCTGTACTGTAAGATACATTCTTTAAACAGTGGTAAAAGAGGATGTGGTGCTGATCCTTCAAGAGTCACTCCAAACGTATCTGTCCATAAAGCCTATAAAGAATTATTCTTAATACACAGTATTTCACAATACTTCAGCATATTATTCTAATTAAGTGAGGGTCATTTTATCAGTAAAATACATATTTTTCTTTGAAAGATTTCTATAAATGATTTAGATCATATTCGTTTCTACAATAATTATTTAAAAGTAATCCTATAGCTCCATCTGGTGGCCATTATTGGTACTAAGAATTGCAAGCTTGATTTATATGTTATGATAGTTTTAATTTTATGGTGGCTCCTGGACATGATAAAGCTATGAAACTTACTGTGATTCCTTCAAATGATGACTTCTACGTATATAAAAAATGATGAAGAGTTGGAATGAAGAATGTTAAAGATATAGTAAAATAACTATTGTATTTTTTTATGTTACTTTAATAAATCGGTATGGCCACGCCATTTAAGGTATCTTAAACCCATTCGCAATTTAACATCTTCAGTATATTGGCATCATGTTGAAAAAGTTTGGTGTGAACTACTTGTGTCTTCTTGAAGGAGTATGATTCATTTACAGGCTGATTTGATCATAAATCCACAATAAAATTTCTGAGATCTGAATCAATCTGTGTTGTTGTTTGTTTATTTTTATTTTTTTATTTTTCATAGGAAGATAACTGACTCTTTACTCTCCTTTTTAATAAATGTGCTTATAAACCAAGATCAAGCTATTTATAGTTGTATTTATAAGCTGCTTATTAATGACTATTTAAGTTGGGACAAGACTTTATAAAGCATGAACTGACTATTTACTAATGAGTGCAGTTATTATAAAGTGTTACCAATGCATTTACTAATGTTAACAAATTAGACATTATTTTACAGTGTTATAAAATCCTTTAATGACTTATAAGCATTTGTGAAAGTTCTGCTTGCATTACAGCTTAGTCTTCATCTGTGAGCTGAACAGTTTTACTGTTACATCCATGAGATTATGTAAATTAAGATAAATGTCATGTCACAGGATGGAATAGGTCAGTATCAAATGAGTTTGAAATTATTATTTGCAGCACAAATAAGTATTTTTAGAATTTTGTTTTTAATTCCTGAAACTGTCAGAAAAGGATAAGGCCTAAGAGATTTCTTAAGCTGTAATGAAAACAGCAATGTTAGCAACAGCAACAAAAAATAACAATTTAAAATTTTTTTTTTTTCTGGTGATTAAAGAGATGATTAAGTCTCTCTCTCTCTCTCTTTCTCTCTCTTTCTGTCTCTCATTGTGTCTGCCACTCAGCTCATGCCCATCCCCCACTCACAGACACACACACACACACACACACACACACTTGGTCAGCACACATACATTCCTCAAACAGAGGGACAGAGTGAGTTGAGATGTCTGACAGTTTTTTAATTTTCTTTTAATCATACAGTGTTGTAAAGTCATGAAACTATGCATATGTCCTCAGAATGATTTGATCTCTGTATGAATTTTTTTTAAGTGTTTGGAAGCTGCAATTTAAAAATACAAGACAATTAATGATTCCCTTTTTACTGTCATTTCAAAAAATCACCACGACAAAACCGTTCAAGCTAACCAAAATCCGTTCGCAATTTAAGTTCCTCAATGTTTTTTCAACATGTAGACAAAGTTTGGTGAGTATAGTGAACATTTCCTGTGAGGAGTATGCATTAAATCAGAGCTCAATTTAAATATTCAAATCAAAATAGCCGACTTCCTGTTGGTCGTAGCTGATGACTGTGAATTAGAAAGTTGTCCGTCTTGATAAGAACAATTTATGTACCAAGTTTGGTGTCTGTAGCTAAAACTAATCCCCCCACTTTTGACAAAAGGTGGCGCTATAGAGTGCCTCCTTCACGCCCTTTTAAAAGCTTTTGCCATGGTCTAGCTATCTTTAATACTGATATCTGTTTCGAGTTTCATGTAAATCTGAGCTAGTTATCTGCCTAAAAATCACCAGAACAGAACATTCAAGTTTGACACGTTGCCATGGCAACACTATATTAGATATAAATATCCCCACAACAGATTTTCTTCGGCCGTGTTTTGTCATTATTCTGATGAAGTTTGAAGCAAATCTAGTAAAAATAAGATGCTGAATTCAAAGCGTTTTGAAAACCATTCACTTCCTGCTGCCAGTTGGTGGCGCTATAACTTTGACTCCTAATAGTCACATATATATGATCGGTATCATACAATGAACAAACCAATTAAGTTTGATCAAATTCAGGAAATGTATGTGGATGTTATTATACATTTCCTGTTTCTCCTTTCTCGCCATAATTTCAACGCCTCGCCACGGGCAAACCGTTCGAGATATCAAAAATCTCTTCGCAATTTAGCATCCCCAATGTCTTGAGATCGTGTTCACCGAGTTTGGTGGTGAACGGGTGGAGTTCCTCAGAGGAGTATATCAAATTCCAGAGCATGTGTTTTTCATAAAACCCTAAATAGCCAACTTCCTGTTGGGCGGAGCTTATGACATGCAGTGTGAAAGTTGTTTGGTTTGATGAGTTATATATATGTACCAAGTTTCATATGTATACGTGCAAGTATGCATGATATATGGCCCTCGGTACTACAGGGGGCGCTGTAGAGCCCCTGTGCCACGCCCGTGTATCAGACTCTGCCCGGCCCTAATGGCCGCAGGTTCCAAGGTGTGTGCCAATTTTCAAGAGTTTTTGAGCATGTTAAGGGCCCCAAAAGCCCCCAAAACCTTGAAGAAAAATAATAATAATAATAATAATAACAAATAATCCTAAGGAAAACAATAGGGCTCTCGCCCTCCAGGCTTGAGCCCTAATTAAAGCTGCAAGCAGCGATGAACGGGCCCTCGCACCCGGGCTCACCGCCATCGTGTGGCTTTAGTAAAAAGGTGAACGGTGAGAAATATGCATTTCAAATCATAAATATAAGTGGAATATATCAAAGTCATTTATTATGTGCCAATCTCCCTGTTGCCAACAGGTGGCGCTATCATTATAATGGAATATTGGCCTTCAGATGTGTTCAGGGTAAGACTCTTTTCGAACATGTGAAGTTTGGGGAAGATTGAACATTTTATGCCTGAGTTACAACAACTTCTCTTGCTTGTGGCGAGACATCAAATTTTGTCACGCCCTTTAACAAAAACTCAAGATCTCCACAATTTAACATTTCACAGGCCTTTAGATTAGACTGACCACAAAAAATACATTAATGTCCAAAAATCTGTAGGAGTAGTTTGTCGCAGCTTAAAACATGTCACTTCCTGTTGCCAGCAGTTGGCGCTATGACTATTACGGAATATGAGCATGTAGATCTGTTAAGGGCAGAAGTATCCATTATCTAACATGTGAAGTTTGGGGCAGATTGGACATTGTGTGTCTGAGTTACATCAACTTCCTTTTTCATGGCGAAACATCGAGATTTGTCAGGCCACCATGGACACGCCCTTTAACAAAACCACAAGATCTTCGTTATTTAACTTGGCAAAGGCCTTTAGATTACACTGACCAAGTTTGGTGTTGATCTGAATAAATCTCTAGGAGAAGTTTGTTAAAGTACAACCCCTAAAAATGGCAAAAACAACACCAATTTTGCAGAGAAAATTCTAAATAGCTGACTTCCTGTTGGGATTCGGATTTCGTACCAAGATACTTTTTTGTAGATATTGGTGTGTTACATGTGTGTACCGATTTTTGTACATGTACGTGAAACATAGCTCCAGGCGCACTCCGTTGAAAGTGAATACGCACTCTGTAGAAAGTGTATAGGTGGCGCTATCGAGCCATTTTGCCACACCCTCTGGAATATTGGCTTTCAGATCTGTTCAGGCCAGGACCCTTATCACACATGTGAAGTTTGGGCAAGATCTGACATTTTATGCCTGAGTTATAACATCTTTTATTCCCATGGTGAGAAATCGAACTTCGTCACGGCGCCATGGACACGCCTTTCATCAAAAACTCAAGATCTTCACAACTAAACATCACACAGGTCTGTAGATTACACTGACCACAAAAAAGACATTGATGTCATAAAATTTCTAGGAGTAGTTTGTCACAGTGTAAAATATGTCACTTCCTGTTGCCAATAAGTGGCGCTATGACCATAACTGAATATTGGCATGTAGATCTGTTCAGGTCAAGAGTCTTATCCAACATGTGAAGTTTGGGGCAGATTGGACATTGTATGTCTGAGTTACAGCAACTTCCTTTTTCATGGCGAAACATCGAAATTTGTCAGGCCGCCATGGACACGCCCTTTAACAAAACCTCAATTCCTTCGCAATTTAACATCGCAAGAGGCTTTAGATTACACTGACCAAGTTTGGTGTTGATCTGAATAAATCTCTAGGAGGAGTTCGTTAAAGTACAACCCCTGAAAATGGCAAAAACAACACCAATTTTGAAGGGAAAATTCAAAATAACCGACTTCCTGTTGGGATCCGGATTTCGTACCAAGAGACTTTTTTGTAGGTATTGGAGTGTTACATGTGTGTACCAATTTTTGTACATGTACGTGAAACATAGCTCGAGGCGCACTCCGTTGAAAGTGTATAGGTGGCGCTATCGAGCCATTCTGCCACACCCGGTGGAATATTGGCCTGCAGATCTGTTCAGGCCAGGACTCTTATCACACATGTGAAGTTTGGGGAAGATCGGACATTTTATGCCTGATTTATAACATCTTTTATTCCCATGGCGAGACATCGAACTTCGTCACGGCGCCATGAACAAGCCTTTTAACGAAAACTCAAGATCTTCACAACTGAACATCGCACAGGCCTTTAGATTAGACTGACCACAAAAAAGACATTGATGTCATAAAATTTCTAGGAGTAGTTCGTCGCAGCGTAAAGTATGTCACTTCCTGTTGCCAATAGGTGGCGCTATGACTATAACTGAATATGGGCATGTCAATCTGTTCAGGTTCGGAGTCTCATCAAACATGTGAAGTTTGGGGCAGATTGGACATTGTATGTGTGAGTTATAGCAACTTCATTTTTCATGGCGAATCATCGAAATTCGCCAGGCTGCCACGGACACGCCCTTCAACGAAAACTCAAGATCTTCGCAATTTAACATCGCAAAGGCCTGTAGATTAGGCATACCAAATTTGGTGTTGATTTGAAGAACTCTCTAGGAGGAGTTCGTTAAAATACAACACATGGAAATGACCAAAATTACACAAAATATGCTCAAAATATTAAAAATAACCGACTTCCTGTTGGGTTTAGAATTTCGCTCCAAGAGTCTTTTTTGTAGGTATTGGTGTGTTACATATGTGTGCCATTTTTCGTGCATGTACGTGAAACATAGCTGGAAGGCTGTTGATTTTCTTGGTATAGGTGGCGCTGTCGAGCCATTTTGCCACACCCTCTTCTGAATCCTATATCAGACGAAAATTTTCACCAGGTTTGACGCGTGTGCAAAGTTTCATGACTTTTTGAGCATGTTAAAGCCCTCAAAAATGCGATTCATTCGGGAGAAGAAGAAGAAGAAGAAGAAATATAGCTGCAAGCAGCGATGTCGGGCTCAAGCCATCAGTGCAACGCCACCCTGGTGGCATCGGGAAAACTGTGCCCAGCGGGCATAAGCATTTACAGTAACCCTCTGACAATCAAGTTTTAAGGGATGTGGCAGTTAAAGGGTTAATCCGACCAATCTAGACTTTGAAATCACATACACAGAACAATATATATAACTTTAGTAACACTTTATTTTAAAATGTATAAAAAATGTATAAGGTGTGCATTGTAGCTGACACCTATATGAACACATTACAATTGTTTTGTGACTACAAGTCTTTCTTCTCAAATGCTATTGAGTGGTCGCGAACGCGGATGGGAGAATGGCGCATATTTGTTTTGTTTTTTTTGAGCAACTGGTGCCCCCTCTGGGAGTTGGTGCTCTACGAAGACTGCATACTCTGCATATAGGGAGCGGCGGTACTATCTGGAAGATATATTCCTCAAACCATCGTACAAGTGAAGGTGATGCTAGTCCTTCAAGAATCGCTCAAAACCTTTTCAAGTGTACAGTTTCCTTTTATTGCATCTTGAAATAAATATTTCTGAATTCTGAATCAAACTGGGTTGTGTTTATTGATTTATTTTATAAGACAACTGAAACTTTAATCTCCTTTGTAATATATGTGCTTTTAAACCAAGAACAATGTAATTAGAGATGTATTCCTGCTTAATAATGACTATTATTAAGGGAAAAGGCTTTATAATCATGAACTATTTACTAATGCTTAGCTAATGAGTGCAGTTATTATAAAGTGTTACCAATGCATTTACTAATGTTAACAAATTAGACATTATTATACAGTGTTACCAAACCTTTTAATAATTTATTAGTGTTTTGTAATGATTTTAATGACCTATAAGCATTTGTGAAATAGTTTTGCTTGCATTGCAGCTTAATCTGTCAGTTGAAGAGTTTTACTGTTACATCCATGAGATTAATAAATGTCATGTCACGTCACAGGTTGTCATAGGTCAGTATCAAATGAGTTTGAAATTATAATTTGCAGCACAAATAAGGCTTCTTAGGATGTTTTTAAATCCCAAAAACTGTCAGAAAAGGATAAGGCCTAAGAGATTTCTTAACCTGTAATGAAAGGAAAAAAACACCACCATTAGCAACAACAAAAACAATAACAATTTAAAATATAGATTTTTTTTTCCTGATTATTAAAGGAATGATTAGGTCTCTCTCTCTCTCTCTCTCTCTCTCTCTCTCTCTCTCTCTCTCTCTCTCTCTCTCTCTCTCTCTCTCTGCCAGACAGCCCCTCCCTACAATCCACACACACTGTCAGTCACCAAAGATTCACAGTCACCAACCCCCTCACACTCACACTCCCCCTCCCTCTCCCCCTCCCTTTCCTCACACAGACGGAGTGGCCAGAGTGAGATCATGTCAGTTGAGAAGTCTGACAGTTTTTTCTTTTCTTTTATCCATACAGTGTTGTAAAGTCATGAAACTATGCATATTTCCTCATAATGATTTGATCTCTGTACATGCCTTGAAGTGTTTGGAAGCTGCAATTTAGACATACAATACAATTAATGTTTCCCCTTCTTACTGTCATTTCAAAAAATCACCACGTCAAAACCGTTCAAGCTAACCAAAATCCGTTCGCAATTTAAGTTCCTCGATGTTATTTCTTCATGTAGTCAAAGTTTGGTGTGTATAGTGTACTTCCCATGTGAGGAGTATGCATTAATTCACAACTGTAAAATCTCAAAAATACACATTCAAATCAAAATAGCTGACTTCCTGTTGATCGTAGCTTATGACTGTGAATTAGAAAGTTGTCCGTCTTGATAAGAACAATTTAAGTACCGAGTTTGGTGTCTGTAGCTAAAACTAAATAAAATGCATTATTATTATTATTAGCTGTACACTTGCTAAACATTTTTAAATATAAACTTATGCAATTGTGTGTGTGTGTGTATATATATATATATATATATATATATATATAAATAAATTCAAGTGTACAGTTTTCTTTTATTGCATCTTGAAATAAATATTTATGAGTTCTGTGTTTGTTTATTTTATTTATTTTATTTTTTATTTTACATTTTTTTAGGGAGATTACAGCCTTTAATCTCCTCAAAATAAATGTGCATATAAACCATGAACAATTTAATTATAGCTGTATTTATAAAATGCTTACTAAAATATTAATTTTGGGAGAAGGCTATATAAAGCATGAACTGACTATTTACTAATGCTTAGCTAAGAATTGCAGCTATTATGAAGTGTTACCAATGCATTTACTAATGTTAACAATTGAGACATTATTTTAAAGTGTTACCAAATCCTTAAATAATTTAAAAGTGTTTTGTTATGATTTCATTAACCTATAAGCATTTGTGAAATAGTTCTGCTTGCATTAAAGCTTAGTCTTCATCTGTGAGCTGAACAGTTTTACTGTTACATCCTTGAGATTATGTAAATTCAAATAAATGTCATGTCACAGGGTGACAGAGGTCAGTATCAAATGAGTTTGAAATTATTATTTGCAGCACAAATAAGGTTTTTTAGGATTTTTTTTAATCCCTGAAACTGTCAGAAAAGGATAAGGCCTAAGATATTTCTTAAGATGTAATGATAACAGCACAATTAGCAACAACAACAAAAAAATAACTATTTAAAATACAGTTTTTTTTCTGGTGATTAAAGAGATGTTTAAGTCTCTCTCTCTCTCTCTCTCTCTCTCTCTGTCTGTCTGCCACTCAGCTCACACCCCTCCCCCACTCACACTCACACACACACACAGAGTCAGCACACAGAGTGACAGAGTGAGATCAGATGTCTGACAGTTTTTTAATTTTCTTTTAATCATACAGTGCTGTAAAGTCATGAAACTATGCATATTTCCTCAGAATCACTGGTTTTCTAAATTAAAAATGTTTTTTAAAGGTTTGGAAGCTGCAATTTAAAAATACAAGACGATTAATGTTTCACTTTTTACTGTCATTTCAAAAAATCACCACGACAAAACCGTTCAAGCTAACCAAAATCTGTTCGCAATTTAAGTTCCTCGATGTTTTTTCTTCATGTAGACAACGTTTGGTGTGTATAGTGTACTTCCCCTGTGAGGAGTATTCATTAATTCACAACTGTAAAATCTCAAAAATACACATTCAAATCAAAATAGCCGACTTCCTGTTGATCGTAGCTGATGACTGTGAATTAGAAAGTTGTCCGTCTTGAAAAGAACAATTTATGTACCAAGTTTGGTGTCTGTAGCTAAAACTAACCCCCCCACTTTTGACAAAAGGTGGCGCTATAGAGTGCCTCCTTCACGCCCTTTTAAAAGCTTTTGCCATTGTCTAGCTATCACTAATACTGATATGTGTTTTGAGTTTCATGTAAATCTGAGCTTGTTGTCTGCCTCAAACTCACCATAACAGAACATTCAAGTTTGACACGTTGCCATGGCAACACTATATCAGATATCAATATCCCCACAACAGATTTACATCGGCCGTGTTTTGTCATTATTCTGATGAAGTTTTAAGTAAATCGAGTAAAAATAAGATGCTGAATTCAAAGCATTTGGAAAATGACACACTTCCTGCTGCCAGTTGGTGGCGCTATAACGTTGACTCTTAATAGCCACATATATACAATCGGTATCATACAACGAACAAACCCATGAAGTTTGATCAAATTCAGGAAATGTATGTGGATGTTATTAGACATTTCCTGTTTCTCATTTCTCGCCATAAGTTCCATGCCTCGCCACGGGCAAACCGTTCGAGATATCAAAAATCCCCTCGCAATTTTTCATCCTCAATGTCTTGAGATCATGTTCACCGAGTTTCGTGGCGAACGGGTTGAAAACCTCAGAGGAGTATTTCAAATTCCAGAGCATGCTTTTTTTAAACAGCCCTGAATAGCTGACTTCCTGTTGGGCGGAGCCTATGACATAAAGTGTGAAAGTTGTTCGGCTCAATGAGATCTATAAGTGTACCGAGTTTGAAATAAATACATGCAAGTGTGTGTGAGCTATGGTTCAAGAATTCTGACTGTCTTCCAGGGGGCGCTGTAGAGCCCCTGTGCCACGCCCGGGTCCCAGCCTCTGCGGCGTCCTGATGGCCGCAGATTCCAATGTGTGTGCCAATTTTCAAGAGTTTTTGAGCATGTTAAGGCCCCCAAAACACCCCGGAAGGTTTAATAAAAAATAAAAATAAATATAGCTGCAAGCAGCGATGTCGGGCTCAAGCCATCAGTGCAACGCCACCCCGGTGGCATCAGGATAACTGTGCCCAGCGGGCATAAGCATTTACAGTAACCCTCTGACAATCAGTTTTAAGGGATGCGGCAGTTAAAGGGTTAATCCGACCAATCTAGACTTTGAAATCACATACACAGAACAATATATATAACTTTAGTAACACTTTATTTTAATATTTATAAAAAATGTATAAGGTGTGCATTGTAGCTGACACCTATATGAACACATTACAATTGCTTTGTGACTGCAAGTCTTTCTTCTCAAATGCTATTGAGCTTCAAATTTGCATTTGAGCCCATGTGAAAAAGTTGCATAATTTACATATGACTTACAGTTTGTTGTAATAAATATCAAACATTCAATTTAATTGTGCATTATAGCTGTCACCTAGATGAACAATTACAGTTGTTTTTATGACTGTAAGTCATTCTCTTCAAATGCTACTGACGTTAGAAAAGTGTATAACAATATCACATGTAACTTTAGAGACCTTCCCTAAATTTGAGACTCTAGAAAGTCCAATGTCAAGACAACTTTATGCCTGTTTTATTTTCTTTAGTTTTCTTTTCTCTGTGCCGGATTGCTGATGTCCTATACCCAGGCATAGATGTCCATCCATCAATTACGAACATTCAGCCGCAAACATGAGGTGTGAGCGGTCGCGAGCGCGGATGGGAGAATGACGCATGTTTTTTTTTTTTTTTTTTTTTTTTTTGAGCAACTGGGATGGTGCCCCCTCTGGGAGTTGGTGCCCTACGAAGACTGCATACTATGTTATACTGCATAATGTTAACAAATTAGACATTATTTTACAGTGTTACCAAATCCTTAAATAATGTATTAGTGTTTTGTAATGATTTTAATGACCTATAAGCATTTGTGAAATAGTTTTGCTTGCATTACAGCTTTATCTGTCAGTTGAAGAGTTTTACTGTTACATCCATGAGATTAATAAATGTCATGTCACGTCACAGGTTGTCATAGGTCAGTATCAAATGAGTTTGAAATTATTATTTGCAGCACAAATTAGGGTTCTTAGGATGTTTTTAAATCCCTAAAACTGTCAGAAAAGGATAAGGCCTAAGAGATTTCTTAACCTGTAATGAAAGGAAAAAACACCACCATTAGCAACAACAAAAACAATAACAATTTAAAATACAGATTTTTTTTTTCCTGATTATTAAAGGGATGATTAGGTCTCTCTGTCTCTCTCTCTGCCAGACAGCCCCTCCCTACAGTCCACACACACTGTCACAGTCACCAACCCCCTCACACTCCCCCTCCCTCTCCCCCTCCCTTCCCTCACACAGACAGGGTGGCCAGAGTGAGATCATGTCAGTTGAGAAGTCTGACAGTTTTTTAATTTTCTTTTATCCATACAGTGTTGTAAAGTCGTGAAACTATGCATATTTCCTCAAAATGATTTGATCTTTGTATAAAAAAATGCTTTGAAGTGTTTGGAAGCTGCAATTTAAACATACAAGGCAATTAATGTTTCCCTTTTTACTGTCATTTCAAAAATTCACCACGACAAAACCGTTCAAGCTAACCAAAATCCGTTCGCAATTTAAGTTCCTCAATGGTTTTTCTTCATGTAGACAAAGTTTGGTGTGTATAGTGTACTTCCCCTGTGAGGAGTATGCATTAAATCAGAGCTCAATTTAAATATTCAAATCAAAATAGCCGACTTCCTGTTGGTCGTAGCTGATGACTGTGAATTAGAAAGTTGTCCGTCTTGAAAAGAACAATTTATGTACCAAGTTTGGTGTCTGTAGCTAAAACTAACCCCCCCACTTTTGACAAAAGGTGGCGCTATAGAGTGCCTCCTTCACGCCCTTTTAAAAGCTTTTGCCATTGTCTAGCTATCACTAATACTGATATGTGTTTTGAGTTTTATGTAAATCTGAGCTTGTTGTCTGCCTCAAACTCACCATAACAGAACATTCAAGTTTGACACGTTGCCATGGCAACACTATATCAGATATCAATATCCCCACAACAGATTTACATCGGCCGTGTTTTGTCATTATTCTGATGAAGTTTTAAGTAAATAGAGTAAAAATAAGATGCTGAATTCAAAGCATTTGGAAAATGGCACACTTCCTGCTGCCAGTTGGTGGCGCTATAATGTTGACTCTTAATAGTCACATATATACGATCAGTATCATACAACGAACAAACCAATGAAGTTTGATCAAATTCAGGAAATGTATGTGGATGTTATTAGACATTTCCTGTTTCTCATATCTCGCCATAATTTCAACGCCTCGCCACGGGCAAACCGTTCGAGATATCAAAAATCCCCTCGCAATTTTCCATCCCCAATGTCTTGAGATCATGTTGACCGAGTTTGGTGGCAATCAAGTAAAAGACCTATGACAAGTATATCAAATTCCAGAGCATGCTTTTTATAAACAGCCCTAAATAGCTGACTTCCTGTTGGGCGGAGCCTATGACATAGAGTGCGAAAGTTGCTCGGCTCAATGAGATCTATAAGTGTACTGAGTTTCATATAAATACATGAAAGTGTGTGTGAGCTATGGTTCAAGATTTCTGACTGTGTTCCAGGGGGCGCTGTAGAGTCCCTGTGCCACGCCCGGGGCCCAGTCTCTGTGGCGTCCTGATGGCCGCAGATTCCAATGTGTGTGCCAATTTTCAAGAGTTTTTGAGCATGTTAAGGCCCCTAAAAACCCCCGGAAGGTTTAATAAAAAATAAAAAAAATAATAATAAGAAGAATAATCCTTAGAAGAACAATAGGGCTCTTCGCCCCTTCGGGCTTGAGCCCTAATAATAACAAGAATAATCCTTAGAAGAACAATAGGGCTCTTCGCCCCTTCGGGCTTGAGCCCTAAATATAGCTGCAAGCAGCGATGTCGGGCTCAAGCCATCAGTGCAACGCCACCCTGGTGGCATCGGGAAAACTGTGCCCAGCGGGCATAAGTATTTACAGTAACCCTCTGACAATCAAGTTTTAAGGGATGTGGCAGTTAAAGGGTTAATCCGACCAATCTAGACTTTGAAATCACATACACAGAACAATATATATAACTTTAGTAACACTTTATTTTAAAATGTATAAAAAATGTATAAGGTGTGCATTGTAGCTGACACCTATATGAACACATTACAATTGTTTTGTGACTACAAGTCTTTCTTCTCAAATGCTATTGAGTGGTCGCGAACGCGGATGGGAGAATGGCGCATATTTGTTTTGTTTTTTTTGAGCAACTGGTGCCCCCTCTGGGAGTTGGTGCTCTACGAAGACTGCATACTCTGCATATAGGGAGCGGCGGTACTATCTGGAAGATATATTCCTCAAACCATCGTACAAGTGAAGGTGATGCTAGTCCTTCAAGAATCGCTCAAAACCTTTTCAAGTGTACAGTTTCCTTTTATTGCATCTTGAAATAAATATTTCTGAATTCTGAATCAAACTGGGTTGTGTTTATTGATTTATTTTATAAGACAACTGAAACTTTAATCTCCTTTGTAATATATGTGCTTTTAAACCAAGAACAATGTAATTAGAGATGTATTCCTGCTTAATAATGACTATTATTAAGGGAAAAGGCTTTATAATCATGAACTATTTACTAATGCTTAGCTAATGAGTGCAGTTATTATAAAGTGTTACCAATGCATTTACTAATGTTAACAAATTAGACATTATTATACAGTGTTACCAAACCCTTTAATAATTTATTAGTGTTTTGTAATGATTTTAATGACCTATAAGCATTTGTGAAATAGTTTTGCTTGCATTGCAGCTTAATCTGTCAGTTGAAGAGTTTTACTGTTACATCCATGAGATTAATAAATGTCATGTCATGTCACAGGTTGTCATAGGTCAGTATCAAATGAGTTTGAAATTATAATTTGCAGCACAAATAAGGCTTCTTAGGATGTTTTTAAATCCCAAAAACTGTCAGAAAAGGATAAGGCCTAAGAGATTTCTTAACCTGTAATGAAAGGAAAAAAACACCACCATTAGCAACAACAAAAACAATAACAATTTAAAATATAGATTTTTTTTCCTGATTATTAAAGGAATGATTAGGTCTCTCTCTCTCTCTCTCTCTCTCTCTCTGCCAGACAGCCCCTCCCTACAATCCACACACACTGTCAGTCACCAAAGATTCACAGTCACCAACCCCCTCACACTCACACTCCCCCTCCCTCTCCCCCTCCCTTTCCTCACACAGACGGAGTGGCCAGAGTGAGATCATGTCAGTTGAGAAGTCTGACAGTTTTTTCTTTTCTTTTATCCATACAGTGTTGTAAAGTCATGAAACTATGCATATTTCCTCATAATGATTTGATCTCTGTATGAAAACATGCCTTGAAGTGTTTGGAAGCTGCAATTTAGACATACAATACAATTAATGTTTCCCTTCTTACTGTCATTTCAAAAAATCACCACGTCAAAACCGTTCAAGCTAACCAAAATCCGTTCGCAATTTAAGTTCCTCGATGTTGTTTCTTCATGTAGTCAAAGTTTGGTGTGTATAGTGTACTTCCCATGTGAGGAGTATGCATTAATTCACAACTGTAAAATCTCAAAAATACACATTCAAATCAAAATAGCTGACTTCCTGTTGATCGTAGCTTATGACTGTGAATTAGAAAGTTGTCCGTCTTGATAAGAACAATTTAAGTACCGAGTTTGGTGTCTGTAGCTAAAACTAAATAAAATGCATTATTATTATTATTAGCTGTACACTTGCTAAACATTTTTAAATATAAACTTATGCAATTGTGTGTGTGTATATATATATATATATAAATTCAAGTGTACAGTTTTCTTTTATTGCATCTTGAAATAAATATTTATGAGTTCTGTGTTTGTTTATTTTATTTATTTTATTTTTTATTTTACATTTTTTTTAGGGAGATTACAGCCTTTAATCTCCTCAAAATAAATGTGCATATAAACCATGAACAATTTAATTATAGCTGTATTTATAAAATGCTTACTAAAATATAAATTTTGGGAGAAGGCTATATAAAGCATGAACTGACTATTTACTAATGCTTAGCTAAGAATTGCAGCTATTATGAAGTGTTACCAATGCATTTACTAATGTTAACAATTGAGACATTATTTTAAAGTGTTACCAAATCCTTAAATAATTTAAAAGTGTTTTGTTATGATTTCATTAACCTATAAGCATTTGTGAAATAGTTCTGCTTGCATTAAAGCTTAGTCTTCATCTGTGAGCTGAACAGTTTTACTGTTACATCCTTGAGATTATGTAAATTCAAATAAATGTCTTGTCACAGGGTGACAGAGGTCAGTATCAAATGAGTTTGAAATTATTATTTGCAGCACAAATAAGGTTTTTCTAGGATTTTTTTTAATCCCTGAAACTGTCAGAAAAGGATAAGGCCTAAGATATTTCTTAAGATGTAATGATAACAGCACAATTAGCAACAACAACAAAAAAATAACTATTTAAAATACAGTTTTTTTTCTGGTGATTAAAGAGATGTTTAAGTCTCTCTCTCTCTCTCTCTCTCTCTCTCTCTCTGTCTGTCTGCCACTCAGCTCACACCCCTCCCCCACTCACACTCACACACACACACAGAGTCAGCACACAGAGTGACAGAGTGAGATCAGATGTCTGACAGTTTTTTAATTTTCTTTTAATCATACAGTGCTGTAAAGTCATGAAACTATGCATATTTCCTCAGAATCACTGGTTTTCTAAATTAAAAATGTTTTTTAAAGGTTTGGAAGCTGCAATTTAAAAATACAAGACGATTAATGTTTCACTTTTTACTGTCATTTCAAAAAATCACCACGACAAAACCGTTCAAGCTAACCAAAATCTGTTCGCAATTTAAGTTCCTCGATGTTTTTTCTTCATGTAGACAACGTTTGGTGTGTATAGTGTACTTCCCCTGTGAGGAGTATTCATTAATTCACAACTGTAAAATCTCAAAAATACACATTCAAATCAAAATAGCCGACTTCCTGTTGATCGTAGCTGATGACTGTGAATTAGAAAGTTGTCCGTCTTGAAAAGAACAATTTATGTACCAAGTTTGGTGTCTGTAGCTAAAACTAACCCCCCCACTTTTGACAAAAGGTGGCGCTATAGAGTGCCTCCTTCACGCCCTTTTAAAAGCTTTTGCCATTGTCTAGCTATCACTAATACTGATATGTGTTTTGAGTTTCATGTAAATCTGAGCTTGTTGTCTGCCTCAAACTCACCATAACAGAACATTCAAGTTTGACACGTTGCCATGGCAACACTATATCAGATATCAATATCCCCACAACAGATTTACATCGGCCGTGTTTTGTCATTATTCTGATGAAGTTTTAAGTAAATCGAGTAAAAATAAGATGCTGAATTCAAAGCATTTGGAAAATGACACACTTCCTGCTGCCAGTTGGTGGCGCTATAACGTTGACTCTTAATAGCCACATATATACAATCGGTATCATACAACGAACAAACCCATGAAGTTTGATCAAATTCAGGAAATGTATGTGGATGTTATTAGACATTTCCTGTTTCTCATTTCTCGCCATAAGTTCCATGCCTCGCCACGGGCAAACCGTTCGAGATATCAAAAATCCCCTCGCAATTTTTCATCCTCAATGTCTTGAGATCATGTTCACCGAGTTTCGTGGCGAACGGGTTGAAAACCTCAGAGGAGTATTTCAAATTCCAGAGCATGCTTTTTTTAAACAGCCCTGAATAGCTGACTTCCTGTTGGGCGGAGCCTATGACATAAAGTGTGAAAGTTGTTCGGCTCAATGAGATCTATAAGTGTACCGAGTTTGATATAAATACATGCAAGTGTGTGTGAGCTATGGTTCAAGAATTCTGACTGTCTTCCAGGGGGCGCTGTAGAGCCCCTGTGCCACGCCCGGGTCCCAGCCTCTGCGGCGTCCTGATGGCCGCAGATTCCAATGTGTGTGCCAATTTTCAAGAGTTTTTGAGCATGTTAAGGCCCCCAAAACACCCCGGAAGGTTTAATAAAAAATTAAAATAAATATAGCTGCAAGCAGCGATGGCGGGCTCAAGCCACCAATGCCATCGCCACCCCGGTGGCATCAGGTAAACTGTGCCCAGTGGGCACATGCATTCACATTATCCCTCTGGCAGTAAGGTTTTAAAGGATATGGCAGTTAAAGGGTTAATCCGAATCATCTAGACTTTAAAATCACATTCACAGAACAATATATATATATATATATATATATATATATATATATATATATATATATATATATATATATATATATATATATATATATAACTTGAGTAACACTTTACAATAAGATTTCATTCATAAACATTATGTTAACATGAACAATATTTATATAGCATTCATTCATGTCAGTTAATATTCCAAACTTAAACATTAAAACATTGTTTTATTGTGATTTTTTTCCAAGCACATTTTACCAATTCCAAACCATATCAATCTTAATAACTACCATTAATTTTTATTTAATCATTTATGAGTGCTATACAATAGTCCAGGGAAGCTTGAAGAGAAAAACTCCTTATATTCATGTGCAGAATTATTAGGCATGTTTTCTTTTACAGATGAAATGCGCTAAAAAAGAGTTTTAACTCAAACTGTTTTAACTCAAAGTCGAAAATTATAAAAAACCCATGAGAAATATCAAACACAAATGCAATACAGAAATGGATAAGTTAAGACTTGACCATTGTACAAAAAATGCTGACTGGGTCATGAGGTCAGAAAAGAAGAAGAAAAAAACAGGTCAAGAAAAACTGACAAAAAGAATTGCAAAATAATTAGGAATTAATGTGAAGATTAATTTTTAGTCAATTCTGCAAGACAGACTTTCAGGAAAGGAGGTGGAATAAAAATGAGCTCCTAAATCTTAATCCCGGATTCTGGAAGATATATTCCTCATACCATCAGACAAGAGGAGGTGGTGCTGGTCCTTCACGAGTCCCTCTAATCGGTTCATAAAGCCTATATATAAAGTCTTAATATATAGTATTTCACAATACTTCATGGTATTCTAATTAAATAATTTTTTGGAATCTTAGATCTCTCAGAACCTGACACATTGTAATTCTGAGACTCCAGGAAAGTGGCAGTTCTGTAAAATGTTGGCGCTGGAGACTAAATGCTCCCTGATAGTTTCACACCTAATTCATTTAACACACACACACACACACACACACACACATTACCCACAGTGACAGAGGGACAGAGTGACATCAGATGTATGATAGTTTTTTAATTTTCTATCATCCATATAGTCTTGTATAGTCATGAAACTATGCATATTTCCTCAGAATGACTTGTCTTCTATGTGTACATTTTTTTGAAGTGTTTAGAAGCTGCACTTAAAAAAAATAAAAGACATTTACTGGTTACTTTTTTACTGTTATTTCAAAAAATCACCACGACAAGACCATTCAAGCTATTCAAAATTCATCCGCACCTGTACTGTTAGATACATTCTTTAAACAGTGGTAAAAGAGGATGTGGTGCTGATCCTTCAAGAGTCACTCAAAACGTATCTGTCCATAAAGCCTATTATTCTTAATATACAGTTCACAATACTTCAGCTTGTTATTCTAATTAAGTGAGGGTCATTTTATCAGTAAAATACATAAAATTCATATTATTTTTCTTTGAAAGATTTCTATAAATGATTTAAATCATACTTGTTTCTACAATAATTATTTAAAAGTAATCCTATAGCTCCATCTGGTGGCCATTATTGGTACTAAGAATTGCAAGCTTGATTTATAAGTTATGATAGTTTTAATTTTATGCTGGCTCTTGAAAATGATAAAGCTATGAAACTTACTGTGCTTCCTTCAAATGATGACTTCTACGTATATAAAAAATTATGAAGAGTTGGAATGAAAAATTTTAAAGATATAGTAAAGTTATTATAAAGTGTTACCAATGCATTTGCTAATGTTAACAAATTAGACATTATTTTACAGTGTTATCAAATCCCTTAAATGATTTGTAAGTGTTTTGTAATGATTTTATTAAACCTACAAGCATTTGTGAAAGTTCTGCTTGCATTACAGCTTAGTCTTGATCTGTGAGCTGAACAGATTTACTGTTACATCCATGAGATTATGTAAATTCAAATAAATATCATGTCACAGGATGTCAGAGGTCAGTATCAAATTAGTTTGAAATTATTATTTGCAGCACAAATAAGGTTTTTTAGGATTTTTAAAAATCCCTAAAACTGTCAGAAAAGGATAAGGCCTATAAGATTTCTATGTGAGTGGCTAAATTTTTTTGTTTTTATAATTATAATGCATAAACTATGAAACTATACAAAATGTATAAAAAAGTACAAGTTATTCTTTTCCGATGTTTTTTATTTATTTAAATTATTATTATTATTTTTTTGGGGGGGATTTACATTTTAAAACATAAGCCTATGGCAATCATTCTAAACAGCTTGAATAAAACCTGTCAATATTTATTATAGACCACTATAACTGTGTATAATCTAACAAACAAGTTTATTATGAAAATAAAAGCGTGTACACCAGATAAATTGGACGATAAAGAAATTGCTAACAATATATACTAGAGCATTTCTTAGGTTTTTAGGCGTTTAGATGCAGAAATGGACAAATCAAATGTAAAATCAAATGTAACTGATTTAATTAAATATAGATAACGTCTTGTTAGAGCAAAATAATAAATAAATACGTACACACATTAAAAAAGCAGCCAAGATGAATGAGTTTAATTTTTTATATAGATTCAAATTGAAGACAGAAGCAGGTAAATGCAGTCACTTAATATTAAAATCCAGTAGATCCACTTCAGATTTATTTCTCAACAGTTTATGTTCACGTGGCTGTTTTCGTTTATATTAGCCAAGCTATTATGTATTTTGAAATAATCTTGTCCGTGATGTGTTCGTTCTTACGACGCAAGGCAGAATCCTGCAGCTCGAGAGATATGTTATTCTGCCAGTCGCGCTTTCAAATAGTCTTGCACACATAAACGGGTCACAAACACCTGTATTTAGCTCGTGTTGTGTTATAATGGATGTATTGTGTGCATTTATGGCAATAATTTATTTTAAAAAGCTCTTAAACAAGTTCGTTAAATTCGTTAGTTTTGAACTTGTGACACTGTGCGCGCTGATCGGAGGCAGTGATTTCAGATAGGCAGCCGCAAATATTTCATTTTCACACAAACAGTTCAAAAACATCTTAATTTAGCTCTTGGTGTGCTCTAATTGGTGAATTGTGTGATATCGCTGCAATACTTTATTTTTAATAGCTATAAAACAAGAATAATCTCGTTTTTTCTGAGCTCATCATTCCACACGCTCCTGCTCAGAGCGGTGATTCATCTCTCATGTTTCTCACGTATCACTGACCACACATCAATTATTAATGAGCCTTGACCTGATAATAATCACATATGTTGGTTTAGCTTGTCATTGTGAATTAAATCCAAGTATTTATTTGTATTTTAACCGATTTAAAATCGAAACCAAAAGACAGTCTCCTCCCTTTTTTAGTCCGGTAACTGAACCTGTAGGGGCGCTATTTCTCTCAGACAATGGAAGTCTAAGCACACACAGTCAAACAGAGGGACAGAGTGATATGAGATGTCTGACAGTTTTTTAATTTTCTGTTATCCATACAGTGTTGTAAAGTCATGAAACTATGCATATTTACTCAGAATAACTTTTTATCTGTATGAAAAAAGGTTTTGAAGTGTTTGGAATTTAAAAATGCAGGAAAATTAATAATTCCATCTTTATTGTCATTTAAAAAAATCACCACGACAAAACCATCCAAGCTATCCAAAACCCATTCACAATTTAAGTTCCTCAATGTTTTTTCAACATGTAGACCAAGTTTGGTGTGTATAGTGTTACTCTCCTCTGAGCAGTATGCATTAATTCACAGCTAAATGTAAAAAACAATCCACATTCAAATCAAAATAGCCGACTTCCTGTTGGTCGTAGCTGATGACTGTGAATTAGAAAGTTGTCCGTCTTGATAAGAACAATTTTTCTACTGAGTTTGGTGTCTGTAGCTAAAACTAACCCCCTCACTTTTGACAAAAGGTGGCGCTATAGAGTGCCTCTTCCACGCCCTCGTATGAACTTTTGCCAGTGTCTAGCTGTCACTAATACTTACATGTGTTCTGAGTTTGATGAAATTCTAAGCATGTTATATGCCTCAAAATCACCTGAGAAGTATTCCAGTTTGACATGTTGCCACGGCAACAATATTTTTAGATATCAATATCCCCCCAGCAGATTTATATCGGCTGTGTTTTAACATTATTCTGATGAAGTTTGAAGCAAATCGAGTAAAAATAAGATGCTGAATTCAAAGCATTTTGAAAATGACACACTTCCTGCTGCCAGTTGGTGGCGCTATAACTTTGACTCCTAATAGTCACATATATGCGATCGACATCATACAATTAATAATCTGATGAAGTTTGATTAAAATTAGGAAATGTATGTGGATGGTATTAGACACTTCCTGTTTCTCAATTCTCGCCATAAATTCAACGCCTCGCTACGAGCAAACCGTTCGAGATATCAAAAATCCCCTGGCAATTTTTCATCCCCAATGTCTTGAGATCATGTTGACCGAGTTTGGTGGCAATCGAGTAAAAAACCTATGACAAGTATATCAAATTCCAGAGCATGCGCTTTTTACATAACTCTAAATAGCTGACTTCCTGTTGGGCGGAGCCTATGACATGCAATACGCAAGTTGTTCGGCACGATGAGATCTATATGTGTACTGAGTTTCATATTAATACATGCAAGTATGTGTGAGCTATACATCAACATTTATGACTGTGTTCCAGGGGGCGCCGTAGAGCCCCTGTGCCACGCCCGGGTCCCAACCTCTGCAGGCTCCTAAAGGCCACAGATCCAAAGGTGTGTGCAAATTTTCAAGAGTTTTTGAGTATGTTAAGGACTCCAAAAGCCCCCACAACTTTGACGATAAATATGAATAATAAACCCTAAATAGCCAACTTCCTGTTGGGCGGAGCCTATGATATGCAATACGAAAGTTGTTTGTATTGATGAGTTCTATATGTGTACCGAGTTTCGTACGTCTACGTACAAGTATGTATGATATATGGCCCTCCATATTCCAGGGGGCGCTGTAGAGCCCCTGTGCCACGCCCGTGTATCAGTCTCTGCCCGGCCCTAATGGCCGCAGGTTCCAATGTGTGTGCCAATTTTCAAGACTTTTTAAGCATGTTAAGGGCCCCAAAAGCCCCCGTAACGTTAGAAAAAAAAAAAAAAAAAATAATAATAATAATAATAATAATAAAAAATAATCCTAAGGAAAACAATAGGGCTCTCGCCCTCCAGGCTTGAGCCCTAAATATAGCTGCAAGCAGCGATGGCGGGCTCAAGCCACCAATGCCATCGCCACCCCGGTGGCATCAGGTAAACTGTGCCCAGCGGGCACATGCATTCACAATATCCCTCTGGCAGTGAGGTTTTAAAGGATACGGCAGTTAAAGGGTTAATCCGAATCATCTAGACTTTAAAATCACATTCACAGAACAATATATATATTAGTAACACTGTACAATAAGATTTCATTTATAAACATTATGTTAACATGAACAATATTTATATAGCATTCATTCATGTCAGTTAATATTCCAAACTTAAACATGAAAACATTGTTTTATTGTGATTTTTTTCCAAGTACATTTTACCAATTCCAAACCATGTAAATCTTAATAACTACCATTATTTTTTATTTAATCATTTATGAGTGCTATACAATAGTCCAGGAAAGCTGGAAGAGAAAAACTCCTTATATTCATGTGTGCAGAATTATTAGGCATGTTTTCTTTTACAGATGAAATGCGCTAAAATAGACTTTTAACTCAAACTGTAAGGTCGAAAATTATGAAATACCCATGAGAAATATCAAACACAAATGCAATACAGAAATGGATAAGTTAAGACTTGACCATTGTACAAAAAATACTGACTGGGTCATGAGGTCAGAAAAGAAGAAGAAAAAAGCAGGTCAAGAAGAACTGACAAAAATAATTGCTAAATAATTAGTAATTAATGTGAAGATTAATTTTTAGTCAATTCTGCAAGACAGACTTTTCAGGAAAGGAGGTGGAATAAAAATGAGCTCCTAAATCTTAATCCTGGATTCTGGAAGATATATTCCTCAAACCATCGAACAAGAGGAGGTGGTGCTGGTCCTTCACGAGTCACTCTAATCTGTTCATAAAGCCTATATATAAAGACTTAATATATAGTATTTCACAATACTTCATGGTATTCTAATTAAATCATTTTTTGGAATCTTAAGTCTCTCAGAGTCCGACACCGAGTAATTCTGGAGACTCCAGGAAAGTGGCAGTTCTGTAAAATGTTGGCGCTGGAGACTAAATGCGCCCTGATAGTTTCACACCTAATTCACTTAACACACACACACACACACACACACACACACACACACATTACCCACAGTGACAGTGGGACTGAGTGACATCAGATGTATGATAGTTTTTTTATTTTCTATCATCCATATAGTGTTGTATAGTCATGAAACTATGGTCATGAGACCAGTCATTCTGAGGAAATATGCCTCAGAATGACTGGTCTTCTATGTGTACATTTTTTTTTTTTAAAGTGTTTAGAAGCTGCACTTTAAAAAAATAAAAAGACATTTACTGGTTCCTTTTTTACTATTATTTCAAAAAACATCACGGCAAAACCATTCAAGCTATCCAAAATTCATTCACACCTATTCTGTAAGATTAATTCTTTAAACAGTGGTAAAAGAGGATGTGGTGCTGATCCTTCAAGAGTCACTCAAAACGTATCTGTCCATAAAGCCTATAAAGAATTATTCTTAATATACAGTTCAAAATACTTCAGCTTGTTATTCTAATTAAGTGAGGGTCATTTTATCAGTAAAATATATACAATTCATTTTTTTTTTTTGAAAGATTTCTATAAATGATTTAAATCATACTCGTTTCTACAATAATTATTTAAAAGTAATCCTATAGCTCCCTCTGGTGGCCATTATAGGTACTAAGAATTGCAAGCTTGATTTATAAGTTATGATAGTTTAAATTTTATGCTGGCTCTTGAAAGTGATAAAGCTATGAAACTTACTGTGCTTCCTTCAAATGAGGACTTCTACTTATATAAAAAATATGAAAATTTAGAATGAAAAATTGTAAAGATATAGTAAAATAACTATTGTATTTTTTTATGTTACTTTAATAAATCTCTATGGCAACACCATTTAAGCTATCCTAAACCCATTCACAATTTAACATCTCAGTATATTGGCATCATGTTGAAAAAGGAGTATGGAGTAGTATGAGTAGGAGTATGAATTCATTTGCAGGCTTTATCATAAATCCACAATAAAATTTCTGAGTTCTGTATCAATCTGTGTTGTTGTTTGTTTATTTTTATCTTTTATTTTTCATAGGAAGATAACTTACTCTCATTTTTAATAAATGTGCTTATAAACCAAGGACAAGCTATTTATAGCTGTATTTATAAACTGCTTACTACTGACTATTAATATTGGGACAAGGCTTTATAAAGCATGAACTGACTATTTAATAATGAGTGCAGTTATTATAAAGTGTTATCAATGAATTTGCTAATGTTAACAAATTAGACATTATTTTACAGTGTTATCAAATCCTTAAATGACTCATAAGCATTTGTGAAAGTTCTGCTTGTATTACAGCTTAGTATTGATCTGTGAGCTGAACAGATTTACTGTTACATCCATGAGATTATGTAAATTAAAATAAATATAATGTCACAGGATGTCATAGGTCAGTATCAAATGAGTTTGAAATTATTATTTGCAGCACAAATAAGTTTTTTTTTAGGATTTTTAAAAATCCCTAAAACTGTCAGAAAAAGGTTAAGGCCTAAGCTATTTCTATGTGAGTGGCTAATTTTATTTTTGTTTTTATAATTGTAATACACAAACTATGAAATTATACAAAATGTATAAAAAGATAAATAAATAAATACGCACACATTAAAAAAGCAGCCAAGTCGAATGAGTTTCCTTTTTTATATAGATTAAAATTGAAGACAGAAGCAAGTGGTAAATGTGGTCACTTTAATATTCAAATCCAGTAGATCCAGTTTATGTTCACGTGGCTGTTTTCGTTTATATTCGCCAAGCTATTATGTGTTTTGAAATAATCTTGTCCGTTATGTGTTCGTTCGTACGACGAAAGGCAGAATCCTGCAGCTCGAGAGATATATGTTATTCTGCCAGTCGCGCTTTCAAATAGTCTTGCACACTTAAACAGGTCACAAACACCTGCATTTAGCTCTTGTTGTGTTACAATGGGTTTATTGTGTGCATTTGTGGTAATATTTTATTTAAAAAAGCTCTTAAACAAGAATAAATTCGTTTGTTTTGAGCTGGACACTGTACGCGCTGATCGGAGGCGGTGATTTCAGATAGGCAGCTGCAAATATTTCATTTTCACACAAACAGTTCAAAAACATCTTAATTTAGCTCTTGGTGTGTTCTAATTGGTTGATTGTGTGATATCGCTGTAATAATTTATTTTTAAAAGCTTTAAAACAGGAATAAATTCGTTTTCTCTGAGCTCTTTACTCCAGACGCTCGTGGTCACAGCGGTGATTCATCTCTCCTATTTCTCACATATCTCTGGCCAGAAATAATTTATCCATGAGCCCTGAACCGGTAATAATCAGATATGTTGGTTTAGCTTGTCAGTGTGAATTAAATCTAAGTATTTGTTTGTATTTTTAACCGATTTAAAAGTGAAAGTAAAAGTCCGGGAATTGAACCTGTAGGGGCGCTATTTCTCTCAGACAATGGAAGTCTGAAGCACATATACTCAAACAGATGGACAGAGTGAGATGAGATGTCTGACAGTTTTTTTAATTTTCTGTTATCCATACAGTGTTGTAAAGTCGTGAAACTATGCATATTTCCTCAGAATGACTTTTTCATCTGTATGAAAAAATTCTTTGACGTGTTTGGAAGCTGCAATTTAAAAATACAATAATGATTCCCTTTGTAAGGTCATTTAAAAAAATCACCACGGCAAAACCATTCAAGCTATCCAAAATCCATTCACAATTTAAGTTCCTATCAGAAATACTGATGTGTGTTCAGAGTTTTGTGAAATTCTAAGTATGTTATTTGCCTCAAAATCACCTGAGAAGTATTCCAGTTTGACATGTTGCCACGCCAACAATTTTTTAGATATCAATATCCCCCTTGCAGATTTATATCAGCTGTGTTTTAACATTATTCTGATGAAGTTTGAAGCAAATCGAGTAATAATAAGATGCTGAATTCAAATCATTTTGAAAATGACACACTTCCTTCTGCCAGTTGGTGGCGCTATAACTTTGACTCCTAATAGTCACATATATGCGATCGACATAATACATACAACGAATAATCTGATGAAGTTTGATTAAAATCAGGAAATGTATGTGGATGGTATTAGACACTTCCTGTTTCTAATTTTTTGCCATAATTTCAACGCCTCGCCACGAGCAAACCGTTCGAGATATCAAAAATCCCCTGGCAATTTTTCATCCCCAGTGTCTTGAGATCATGTTGACCGAGTTTGGCGGCAATCGAGAAAAAAACCTATGACAAGTATTTCAAATTCCAGAGCATGCGCTTTTTACATAACTCTAAATAGCTGACTTCCTGTTGGGTGGAGCCTATGACATGCAATACGAAAGTTGTTCGGCACGATGAGATCTATATGTGTACTGAGTTTCATATGAATATGTGCAAGTATGTGTGAGCTATACATCAACATTTCTGACTGTGTTCCAGGGGGCGCCGTAGAGCCCCTGTGCCACGCCCGGGTCCCAGCCTCTGCAGGCTCCTAAAGGCCACAGATTCCAAAGTGTGCGCAAATTTTCAAGAGTTTTTGAGTATGTTAAGGACCCCAAAAGCCCCCACAACTTTGACGAAAAATTTGAATACTAAACCCTAAATAGCCAACTTCCTGTTGGGCGGAGCCCATGATATGCAATACAAAAGTTGTTTGGATTGATGAGATTTATATGTGTACCGAGTTTCATACGTCTACGAGCAAGAATGTATGATATATGGCCCTCCATATTCCAGGGGGCGCTGTAGAGCCCCTGTGCCACGCCCGTGTATCAGTCTCTGCCCGGCCCTAATGGCCGCAGGTTCCAATCTGTGTGCCAATTTTCAAGACTTTTTAAGCACGTTAAGGGCCCCAAAAGCCCCCGAGACGTTGGAAAAAAAAAAAAAAAATAATAATAATAATAATAAATATAGCTGCAAGCAGCGATGGCGGGCTCAAGCCACCAGTGCCATCGCCACCCCGGTGGGATCAGGTAAACTGTGCCCAGCGGGCACATGCATTCACAATATCCCTCTGGCAGTGAGGTTTTAAAGGATAGAGGGGAGCGTAGAGGGGAGCGTGCATTTGCAGTGGCTGGGCCACGACTCTGGAATACCCTGCCTTTAGAGATCAGACTGGCCCCTTCCTTGTCTATTTTTAAATCTTTGCTAAAAACTTTTTTATTTTCCTTAGTGTACTGACTACTGTGTTATGCTACATTTTGAAATGGGTGGTTTTAAATTTTTTGTCTGGTCTATTTTTATGTATGTGTAATATTCTTGCTCTTATGTTAAAGCACTTTGGTCAGCCAGGAGGCTGTTGTAAATGCGCTATACAAATAAATTGAACTTGAACTTGAACTTGAACTTGATATGGCAGTTAAAGGGTTAATCCGAATCATCTAGACTTTAAAATCACATTCACAGAACAATATATATATATATATATATATATATATAACTTTAGTAACACTTTACAATAAGATTTCATTTATAAACATTATGTTAACATGAACAATATTTATATAGCATTCATTCATGTCAGTTAATATTCCAAACTTAAACATTAAAACATTGTTTTATTGTGATTTTTTTCCAAGCACATTTTACCAATTCCAAACCATATCAATCTTAATAACTACCATTATTTTTTATTTAATCATTTATGAGTGCTATACAATAGTCCAGGAAAGCTGGAAGAGAAAAACAGGTCAAGAAGAACTGACAAAAGAATTGCAAAAGAATTAGGAATTAATGTGAAGATTAATTTTTAGTCAATTCTGCAAGACAGACTTTCAGGAAAGGAGGTGGAATAAAAATGAGCTCCTAAATCTTAATCCCGGATTCTGGAAGATATACTCCTCAAACCATCGAACAAGAGGAGGTGGTGCTGGTCCTTCACGAGTCACTCTAATCTGTTCATAAAGCCTATATATAAAGCCTTAATATATAGTATTTCACAATACTTCATGGTATTCTAATTAAATCATTTTTTGGAATCTTAGATCTCTCAGAACCTGACACATTGTAATTCTGAGACTCCAGGAAAGTGGCAGTTCTGTAAAATGTTGGCGCTGGAGACTAAATGCTCACTGATAGTTTCACACCTAATTCACTTAAAACACACACAAACACACACACACAGTGACAGAGGGACAGAGTGACATCAGATGTATGTTTTTTAATTTTCTGTCATCCATATAATGTTGTATAGTCATGAAACTATGCATATTTCCTCAGAATGACTTGTCTTCTATGTGTACATTTTTTTTTAAGTGTTTAGAAGCTGCACTTTTTTTTACTGGTTCCTTTTTTACTATTATTTCAAAAAATCACCACGGCAAAACCATTCAAGCTATCCAAAATTCATTCACACCTGTTCTGTAAGATTAATTCTTTAAACAGTGGTAAAAGAGGATGTGGTGCTGAACCTTCAAGAGTCACTTAAAACGTATCTGTCCATAAAGCCTATTAAGAATTATTCTTAATATACAGTTCACAATACTTCAGCTTGTTATTCTAATTAAGTGAGGGTCATTTTATCAGTAAAATTCCTAAAATACATATTATTTTATTTGAAAGATTTCTATAAATTATTTAAATCATACTCGTTTCTCCAATAATTATTTAAAAGTAATCCTATAGCTCCCTCTGGTGGCCATTATAGGTACTAAGAATTGCAAGCTTGATTTATAAGTTATGATAGTTTTAATTTTATGCTGGCTCTTGAAAATGATAAAGCTATGAAACTTACTGTGCTTCCTTCAAATGAGGACTTCTACTTATATAAAAAATTATGAAGAGTTAGAATGAAAAATTTTAAAGATATAGTAAAATAACTATTGTATTTTTTATGTTACTTTAATAAATCTCTATGGCAACACCATTTAAGCTATCCTAAACCCATTCACAATTCAACATCTCAGTATATTGGCATCATGTTGAAAAAGGAGTATGGAGTAGTATGAGTAGGAGTATGAATTCATTTGCAGGCTTTATCATAAATCCACAATAAAATTTCTGAGTTCTGTATCAATCTGTGTTGTTGTTTGTTTATTTTTATATTTTATTTTTCATAGGAAGATAACTTACTCTCATTTTTAATAAATGTGCTTATAAACCAAGGACAAGCTATTTATAGCTGTATTTATAAACTGCTTACTACTGACTATTGATATTGGGACAAGGCTTTATAAAGCATGAACTGACTATTTAATAATGAGTGCAGTTATTATAAAGTGTTATCAATGAATTTGCTAATGTTAACAAATTAGACATTATTTTACAGTGTTATCAAATCCTTAAATGACTCATAAGCATTTGTGAAAGTTCTGCTTGCATTACAGCTTAGTATTGATCTGTGAGCTGAACAGATTTACTGTTACATCCATGCGATTATGTAAATTAAAATAAATATAATGTCACAGGATGTCATAGGTCAGTATCAAATGAGTTTGAAATTATTATTTGCAGCACAAATAAGTTTTTTTTAGGATTTTTAAAAATCCCTAAAACTGTCAGAAAAAGGTTAAGGCCTAAGCTATTTCTATGTGAGTGGCTAATTTTATTTTTGTTTTTATAATTGTAATACACAAACTATGAAATTATACAAAATGTATAAAAAGATAAATAAATAAATACGCACACATTAAAAAAGCAGCCAAGTCGAATGAGTTCCCAGATAGCATACATATCCGGGCCTCATCTGGGCCAACTATGGCACATCTGGCTCAGTTCTGGCAGCGGCAGAGATTATATGGGCCATCTCTGGCCCACACACATCAAGCCGGTTTTAGTTTGAGTTGCGGCATGCTGTTTATGGGCCAGATCTGGCCCGTGTGCAACAAACCGGCTTTAATTTGAGTCGTGGCTTGCTGTGTGTGGGCCAGATCTGGCCCGTGTGCGACAAACCGGCTTTAATTTGAGTCGTGGCTTGCTGTGTGTGGGCCAGATCTGGCCCGTGTGCGACAAACCGGCTTTAATTTGAGTCGTGGCTTGCTGTGTGTGGGCCAGATCTGGCCCGTGTGCGACAAACCGGCTTTAATTTGAGTCGTGGCTTCCTGTGTGTTGGCCAGATCTGGCCCGTGTGCGACAAACCGGCTTTGAGTCGTGGCTTGCTGTGTGTGGGCCAGATTTGGCCCATGTGTGACAAACCGGCTTTAGGCTGAGTTCTGGCTTGTTGTAAGTGGGCCAGATATGGCCTATACCAGGTGACCAGATGTGCCATTTTCTGAAGACACGTCCTGGCAGATCACCTTACTTTACCAGTCAGTGGTTCTAAAACTATTTTGAGTACTGGACGCCCATAATATTTCAGGACACGTAATATAAATAAATACACACATTTATTTGACCTACACGGACCTGTTATGAAGCTGCAATGTTATTCATTTTTTTTTACATTTTTGTACCATGTCCTCTGGTGTGACACCATGTCCTTTGAACTTTTTCGGAACCACTACAAATTTTTTAAGCTTTGTTGTGCATTAATGTGACACCCCTAAATTATATATTTTTTTTATTAAAAAGTGCATGTTAAGCTACATAATCCTAGAAAATTTTGCAAATATGTCTTGCTTGCCACTAATGACAGGTTAGCTTGGATTAGCAAGGTCATTAATTGACAGAAAAGGATGAAACGTCCTTTGGTGTGATAAAAAAAAAAAAAGTCCTCCATTGTGACAACTGTACTGTCACACCACAGGACAAAGTTTCTTTAAAAATCATTTTAAATAATTAAATAATATTTGTTTAACTCCTTTTTTATGCTTTTAAATGCAATAATTACATTCAAATTCAAACATTCAAATTACATTAAAAAAAAAAAAATAATAATAAATTATGAATCTTAGAATATATGACAATTTCACTTTTTAATAAAAAAAGTTACAAAAAATGAACTTTTTTCATGATATTCACATTTCTTCAAGATGCACCTTATACACACACACACACACACACACACACACACACACACACATATATATATATATATATTAATATATATACACGCATACATACATATATGAGTGTTCGTAAAAGCAACAATACAAAATCTTAAACTATAAAAGTGCCACTTTGTCCCACTATTATGTGCAGGCCTGGCATTTTGCACTGGGCTATAGAACTACAAAATGAATTTTAATTCCAATATCATAATTGAATGACATTTTGAATTATGTAGTGATCTAATTCTATCCACCAAACAATTGTATGTGAATGTTTGAGACTTATGGTCATGGTTATAGGGAAATAACAAGAAGAACAAAGTGCAGTAAACGGTAAAACTGTTTGCACTACAAACCAGTACGTTCATAATTAAGACAATACATTAAAAATAACATAGTAAGATACAGCAGTTTGCAACAGTAAACAGCAAAACAAGCTGTTTGTACAGCTATAGCTGGAATGACACCGAAAGCCAGACACATTAAATTTACAAATGGCCGCGCCCCTCTTACAGAAAAAAAATAAGGGGCATATGTTTATTCATATGTTTATTTATGTAACGTAAGCGTGTGACTTTTAATTCGTGACGTGCTTTCATGGGCGTGCGCGCGGACCGGATGGAGTTGCCATGGAAACGGAGCGCAACACTGCAAATGTCACGAGGAAACACCATAGACAGTAAAGGGAAACACCCCGTTTCTCGCTGATTTCACTGTTTTCAGGTGAGTTAAGTCCATAAAATCACACAAATATTACTTATAACTGTTGTTGACACTTCTCTTACTTGTATTTGACTCGCTTCTGTTGTTTATTTACTTTATAGGAATGGTTTAATGTCTTCGAAAAAGTCCGTTAGCATTTCTACCGTTTTCAGACGACGTATCGTCAGGTATGATAACTCTATTGTGCTCTTATTTATGAAAGTTTGGGCTTTTAATAAAATCTTCATCTGTAGATGATAGCTTTTGACTGTTTTGTTGGTAATCTTTCAATGGATGATTGGAAATTGCTTAATTTATTTAACCTTAACATTTACACTTTACTGTTTATCGATGACGTCACGTTATCAAGGAGCGCGAAAATTGGCTGAAAACTAAAGTTGTTTTGATCTTTTATGGTAAACATAAAACTGTTCTGCGATTTCAAGAGTGACAAAATAATCCTTCTACAACAGAAGGGAGTTTTCAAGGTTTCAATATTTCTGAAAGGAGCTGCTGACAGAGATGTAGGAAGCGCTGAAAAGGTTAAGTAACCTAATATGCATTTTTTTCACAACATATATCGCAATGAATCTGTTATTTTATTTATTTATTTTTTGCATCTCACCTGCTCTAGCTTGTTTCCATCTAATAAACCTGGAACTGCAGACTAAATATTGTTGGCTCTGTGTCAAATAGCTTGTTTTGTTCTTAGATTCTTCAGTGCTGACCCAGACAGCAACATAGTGTTGGCCCAGATCCGGCCCACATCTGGCCCGCATGAAATCCATGTGGGCCAGATATGGGCCAGACCTGGGCCGAAACTGCTTGCTGTCTGGGGATGGCCTGCTGCATCCAGCAGAGTCGGAGTGAACCTACTGTAAGACAACATCTCCTAGATACTATTGACCACAAGACTAGTACAGTAAGTCAAACCTCAAATATACAGTACACTAGTGTTCAAAAGCTTGAAGTTGATACAATTTGTAATAATTATCTTCTGCTCACCTCTGTAATAATTATTTGATTAAAATATGTAAAAAGAGTAATATTGTGATATATTATTACAATTTAAAATAGCTGTTTTCTATGTGAATACATTATAAACTTAATTTATTCCTGTTATGTGCAGCTGTACTTTCAGCATCATTCCTCCAGTCTTCAGTGTCAGGTGGATCCCTCAGAAATGCTGATTTGCTGCTCAAGAAACTTATTAACAGCGTTGAAACAGTTGTGCTGCTTCATTTTTTTTGTAGAAACTGTGATGCATTTTATTTTTCAGGATTCACAGATGAATACAAAGTTCAAAAGACCTGCATTTATTTATGCATTTAGCAGAAGCAACTTACAGTGCATTCAGGCTATCAATTTTTACATATCATGTGTTCCCGGGGAATCAAACCCCCAACCTTGCGCTTGTTGCTTGCTAGCGCAGTGCTCTACCAGTTGAGCTACAGGGACACGATGATTTGAACAATTTGATCCATGTAACACTAACATTCAAATGTTTGGAGTCTATGTGACAACGAATCCAACAAAAAAAAATTCAGAACGTATGTATTTTCACATTGATCATAATCAGAAATGTTTCTTGAGCAGTAAATCATCATATTTGAATGATTTCTGAAGATGTGTCACTGAAGACTGGAGGAATGATGCTGAAAATTCAGCTTTGATCAAAGGAATAAATGACATTTTAACATAATATTCACATAGAAAAGATTTGTTTTGAATTGTAATAGTCACAGTGTTACTATTTTACTGTAATTTGATTCAATAAATGGAGCCGTGGTGAGCATAAGAGATTTTTTTATAAAGGCATAAAATATCTTACAGACCCCAAACTCTTGAATGGTTGTGTAAATTACAGTTATGATGTTCCTCCCAGTTAAACTTTATTAAAAAGTATTAAATGTTACTCTGGCATATGCAGTCCATTCTATAGAGACTGTGTCTGTTCCCCAAAAACAGACAACAAATAATATGTTTATTAAGGGATCTAGAAAAATTATTTCAGTTTAAACATACTAGATTAAAAATAGTACTCAATGTACTCCATTGATGAAATAGGAAAAAGTGCACATTGCCTGAAATGATATGAACAGCAGCTATGCTAATCTTTCTCCCTTTGCCTTCCTGTTTCTGCAAATGTCCATTCCAGGGTTATTAGAAACTGCACAGCACAGGACTTGCAGGACTTGTGAGGACTTCAGATGATACCAGTACTCAAAAGACCTTAGATGATGGCAGCTATAGATGGACATACAAACTACCGCCACTGCAAAAAAGGTAATGTTAATTTGAAAGAGCTGTGTCACAGTATCAAGGGCTCCCTTATCAGTTCTGCTTTCAGTACTGGAGAGTAAAAGATACATTTTTTTTGTTTGATGTTTTTATTAGTACATATACGTTATCTTGCACATTTTATCTCCCCAACAGATTCTAATTTGAAAGAAGTTTATAATGCATGTTCGCTACTCCCAATTCAGAAGACTGAATCAGCCTGTGTATCTGAATGTTTCTCATACTCACTCCTCTCTGCCGCGTCTGAATTTGGGATTTTCCTTAGCTGTCAGTTATAAACGTCAAAATTAAAAGAAATAAACATTTGAAATATATCAGTCTGTGTGTAATGAATAAATATAATATACAAGTTTCACTTTTTGAATGGAATTAGAGAAATAAATCAACTTTTTGATGATATTCTAATTATATGACCAGCACCTGTATATCATTGCTCTTTTGTTGATTTTGATTGCTTCCATTGTCCTCATTTGTAAGTTGCTTTGGATAAAAGTGTCTGCTAAATGTAAATGTAATGTTAATGTGTATTTAACTATATTTATAAATATTTATCTGTATTTTTTATTTTGTAATAATGTAAATGTATTTGTTTTATATCTATACATGCAGTTGTATTCATGTATGTATATTTATTTGTCAAATTTTTATATTTTAATAAAGCAGTTTAGACTACATGAGTGTTTTCTTTATTCTGGATTTACATATTCTTTTGTGTCTAGAAAGGGTAAATATGGGCCATATCTAACCCAGAAGTCAGCCACAACTGGGACGGATCTGGGCCACATGTCAGAAATGGCGTGGTTGACATCTGGGCCAGGTGTCGCCCATGCCATTTGTGAGATGCGGCATGGATCTGGTACAGTTGTGGCTGACTTCTGTCAGACAAAACTGGGCCAGATCTGGCCCTGATGTCACCCACACCATTTCTGAGATGTGGCCCAGATCTGGTTCAGTTGTGGCTGACATATGTCAGCCAGACTCAGGTTGAGTCATCGCCGTCATTCCGCGCGGTATGTGGGCCAGAAGAATATGGGAGATGTGGGCCAGAACTGGGCCACATGTCATTTGCTATCTGGGTTTCCTTTTTTATATAGATTAAAATTGAAGACAGAAACAAGTGGTAAATGTGGTCACTTTAATATTCAAATCCAGTAGATCCAGTTTATGTTCACGTGGCTGTTTTCGTTTATATTCGCCAAGCTATTATGTATTTTGAAATAATCTTGTCCGTGATGTGTTCGTTCGTACGACGAAAGACAGAATCCTGCAGCTCGAGAGATACATGTTATTCTGCCAGTTGCACACTTAAACAGGTCACAAACACCTGCATTTAGCTCTTGTTGTGTTACAATGGGTTTATTGTGTGCATTTGTGGTAATATTTTATTTAAAAAAGCTCTTAAACAAGAATAAATTCGTTTGTTTTGAGCTGGACACTGTACGCGCTGATCGGAGGCGTGATTTCAGATAGGCAGCTGCAAATATTTCATTTTCACACAAACAGTTCAAAAACATCTTAATTTAGCTCTTGGTGTGTTCTAATTGGTTGATTGTGTGATATCGCTGTAATAATTTATTTTTAAAAGCTTTAAAACAGGAATAAATTCGTTTTTTCTGAGCTCTTTACTCTAGACTCTCGTGATCACAGCGGTGATTCATCTCTCCTATTTCTCACATATCTCTGGCCAGAAATAATTTATCCATGAGCCCTGAACCGGTAATAATCAGATATGTTGGTTTAGCTTGTCAGTGTGAATTAAATCTAAGTATTTGTTTGTATTTTTAACCGATTTAAAAGTGAAAGTAAAAGTTCGGGAATTGAACCTGTAGGGGCGCTATTTCTCTCAGACAATGGAAGTCTGAAGCACATATACTCAAACAGAGGGACAGAGTGAGATGAGATGTCTGAGAGTTTTTTAATTTTCTGTTATCCATACAGTGTTGTAAAGTCGTGAAACTATGCATATTTCCTCAGAATGACTTTTTCATCTGTATGAAAAAATTATTTGACGTGTTTGGAAGCTGCAATTTAAAAATACAATAATGATTCCCTTTGTAAGGTCATTTAAAAAAATCACCACGGCAAAACCATTCAAGCTATCCAAAATCCATTCACAATTTTAGTTCCTATCAGAAATACTGATGTGTGTTCAGAGTTTTGTGAAATTCTAAGTATGTTATTTGCCTCAAAATCACCTGAGAAGTATTCCAGTTTGACATGTTGCCAAGCCAACAATTTTTTAGATATCAATATCCCCCTTGCAGATTTATATCGGCTGTGTTTTAACATTATTCTGATGAAGTTTGAAGCAAATCGAGTAATAATAAGATGCTGAATTCAAATCATTTTGAAAATGACACACTTCCTTCTGCCAGTTGGTGGCGCTATAACTTTGACTCCTAATAGTCACATATATGCGATCGACATCATACAACGAATAATCTGATGAAGTTTGATTAAAATCAGGAAATGTATGTGGACGGTATTAGACACTTCCTGTTTCTCATTTCTCGCCATAATTTCAACGCCTCGCCACGAGCAAACCGTTCGAGATATCAAAAATCCCCTGGCAATTTTTCATCCCCAGTGTCTTGAGATCATGTTGACCGAGTTTGGCGGCAATCGAGAAAAAAACCTATGACAAGTATTTCAAATTCCAGAGCATGCGCTTTTTACATAACTCTAAATAGCTGACTTCCTGATGGGCGGAGCCTATGACATGCAATACGAAAGTTGTTTGGCACGATGAGATCTATATGTGTACTGAGTTTCATATGAATATGTGCAAGTATGTGTGAGCTATACATCAACATTTCTGACTGTGTTCCAGGGGGCGCCGTAGAGCCCCTGTGCCACGCCCGGGTCCCAGCCTCTGCAGGCTCCTAAAGGCCACAGATTCCAAAGTGTGCGCAAATTTTCAAGAGTTTTTGAGTATGTTAAGGACCCCAAAAGCCCCCACAACTTTGACGAAAAATTTGAATACTAAACCCTAAATAGCCAACTTCCTGTTGGGCGGAGCCTATGATATGCAATACAAAAGTTGTTTGGATTGATGAGATTTATATGTGTACCGAGTTTCATACGTCTACGAGCAAGAATGTATGATATATGGCCCTCCATATTCCAGGGGGCGCTGTAGAGCCCCTGTGCCACGCCCGTGTATCAGTCTCTGCCCGGCCCTAATGGCCGCAGGTTCCAATCTGTGTGCCAATTTTCAAGACTTTTTAAGCACGTTAAGGGCCCCAAAAGCCCCCGAGACGTTGGAAAAAAATAATAATAATAATAATAATAATAATAATAATAAAAAATAATCCTAAGGAAAACAATAGGCCTCTCGCCCTTTGGGCTTGAGCCCTAATAATAATAAAAAATAATCCTAAGGAAAACAATAGGCCTCTCGCCCTTTGGGCTTGAGCCCTAATAAAAAATAATCCTAAGGAAAACAATAGGCCTCTCGCCCTTTGGGCTTGAGCCCTAATTAAAGCTGCAAGCAGCGATGAACGGGCCCTCGCACCCGGGTTCACCGCCATCGTGTTGCTTTAGTAAAAAGGTGAACGTTGAGAAATATGCATTTAATGTCCTAAATATAAGTGGAATATATCAAAGTATATCCCATATATGTGCCAATCTTACCGTTGCCAGCAGGTGGCGCTATCATTATAATGGAATATTGGCCTTCAGATGTGTTCAGGCCAGGACTCTTATCACACATGTGAAGTTTGGGGAAGATTGAACATTTTATGCTTGAGTTACAACAACTTGTGGCAAGACATCAAATTTTGTCATGGCGCCATGGAAACGCCCTTTAACAAAAACTCAAGATCTCCAAAAGTTAACATTGCACAGGTCTTTAGATTAGACTGACCACAAAATATATGTTAATCTCAAAAAAATTATAGGAGTAGTTTTTCGCAGCGTAAAACATGTCACTTCCTGTTGCCAATAGGTGGCGCTATGACTATAACTGAATGTGGGCATGTAGATCTGTTAAGGGCAGAAGTTTTATCTAACATGTGAAGTTTGGGGCAGATTGGACATTGTATGTCTGAGTTACAGCAACTTCCTTTTTCATGGCGAAACATCGAAATTTGTCACGCCGCCATGGACACGCCCTTTAACGAAATCTAAAGATCTTCGCAATTTAACATCGCAAAGGGCTTAAGATTACACTGACCAGGTTTGGTGTTGATCTGAATAAATCTCTAGGAGGAGTTCGTTAAAGTACAACCCCTGAAAATGGCAAAAACAACGCCAATTTTGCAGAGAAAATTCAAAATAACCGACTTCCTGTTGGAATACGGATTTCGTACCAAGAGACTTTTTTGTAGGTATTGGTGTGTTACATGTGTATACCGTTTTTTGTACATGTACGTGAAACATAGCTCGAGGCGCACTCTGTTGAAAGTGTATAGGTGGCGCTATCGAGCCATTTTGCCACAACTGATGGAATTTTGGCCTTCAGATGTGTTCAGGCCAGGACTCTTATCACACATGTGAAGTTTGGGGAAGATCAGACATTTTATGCCTGAGTTATAACAACTTTTATTCCCATGGCGAGACATCGAACTTCGTGACGGCGCCATGGACACGCCTTTTTACGAAAACTCAAGATCTTCACAATTTAACATCGCACAGGCCTTTAGATTAGACTGACCACAAAAAAAAATTGATGTCATAAAATTTCTAGGAGTAGTTCATCGCAGTGTAAAATATGTCACTTCCTGTTGCCAATAGGTGGCGCTATGACTATAACTGAATATGGGCATGTCAATCTGTTCATGTTAGGAGACTCATCAAACATGTGAAGTATGGGGCATATTGGTCATTGTATGTCTGAGTTATAGCAACTTCCTGTTTCATGGCGAATCATCGAAATTCGCCAGGCCGCCACGGACACGCCCATTAACGAAAACTCAAAAGCTTCGCAATTTAACATTGCAAAGGCCTTCAGATTAGGCATACCAAATTTGGTGTTGATCTGAATGAATCTCTAGGAGGAGTTCGTTAAAATACAACGCATGGAAATGACAAAAATGACACAAAATTTGCTCATAATATTAGTAATATCCGACTTCCTGTTGGGTTTTGGATTTTGCTCCAAGAGACTTTTTTGTAGGTATTGGAGAGTTACATGTGTATACCGATTTTCATACATGTACATGAAACGTAGCTCGAGGCGCACACCGTTGAACGTTTATAGGTGGCGCTGTTGAGCCATTTTGCCACACCCACTTCTGAAACCCATATCAGACGTAAATTTTCGCCAGTTCTGAGGTGTGTGCAAAGTTTCATGACTTTTCGAGCATGTTTAGGCCCTCAAAAATGCGATTCATTTTGGAGAAGAAGAATAATAATAATAAATATAGCTGCAAGCAGCGATGTCGGGCTCAAGCCATCAGTGCAACGCCACCCTGGTGGCATCGGGAAAACTGTGCCCAGCGGGCATAAGCATTTACAGTAACCCTCTGACAATCAAGTTTTAAGGGATGTGGCAGTTAAAGGGTTAATCCGACCAATCTAGACTTTGAAATCACATACACAGAACAATATATATAACTTTAGTAACACTTTATTTTAAAATGTATAAAAAATGTATAAGGTGTGCATTGTAGCTGACACCTATATGAACACATTACAATTGTTTTGTGACTACAAGTCTTTCTTCTCAAATGCTATTGAGTGGTCGCGAACGCGGATGGGAGAATGGCGCATATTTGTTTTGTTTTTTTTGAGCAACTGGTGCCCCCTCTGGGAGTTGGTGCTCTACGAAGACTGCATACTCTGCATATAGGGAGCGGCGGTACTATCTGGAAGATATATTCCTCAAACCATCGTACAAGTGAAGGTGATGCTAGTCCTTCAAGAATCGCTCAAAACCTTTTCAAGTGTACAGTTTCCTTTTATTGCATCTTGAAATAAATATTTCTGAATTCTGAATCAAACTGGGTTGTGTTTATTGATTTATTTTATAAGACAACTGAAACTTTAATCTCCTTTGTAATATATGTGCTTTTAAACCAAGAACAATGTAATTAGAGATGTATTCCTGCTTAATAATGACTATTATTAAGGGAAAAGGCTTTATAATCATGAACTATTTACTAATGCTTAGCTAATGAGTGCAGTTATTATAAAGTGTTACCAATGCATTTACTAATGTTAACAAATTAGACATTATTATACAGTGTTACCAAACCTTTTAATAATTTATTAGTGTTTTGTAATGATTTTAATGACCTATAAGCATTTGTGAAATAGTTTTGCTTGCATTGCAGCTTAATCTGTCAGTTGAAGAGTTTTACTGTTACATCCATGAGATTAATAAATGTCATGTCACGTCACAGGTTGTCATAGGTCAGTATCAAATGAGTTTGAAATTATAATTTGCAGCACAAATAAGGCTTCTTAGGATGTTTTTAAATCCCAAAAACTGTCAGAAAAGGATAAGGCCTAAGAGATTTCTTAACCTGTAATGAAAGGAAAAAAACACCACCATTAGCAACAACAAAAACAATAACAATTTAAAATATAGATTTTTTTTTCCTGATTATTAAAGGAATGATTAGGTCTCTCTCTCTCTCTCTCTCTCTCTCTCTCTCTCTCTCTCTCTCTCTCTCTCTCTCTCTCTCTCTCTGCCAGACAGCCCCTCCCTACAATCCACACACACTGTCAGTCACCAAAGATTCACAGTCACCAACCCCCTCACACTCACACTCCCCCTCCCTCTCCCCCTCCCTTTCCTCACACAGACGGAGTGGCCAGAGTGAGATCATGTCAGTTGAGAAGTCTGACAGTTTTTTCTTTTCTTTTATCCATACAGTGTTGTAAAGTCATGAAACTATGCATATTTCCTCATAATGATTTGATCTCTGTACATGCCTTGAAGTGTTTGGAAGCTGCAATTTAGACATACAATACAATTAATGTTTCCCCTTCTTACTGTCATTTCAAAAAATCACCACGTCAAAACCGTTCAAGCTAACCAAAATCCGTTCGCAATTTAAGTTCCTCGATGTTATTTCTTCATGTAGTCAAAGTTTGGTGTGTATAGTGTACTTCCCATGTGAGGAGTATGCATTAATTCACAACTGTAAAATCTCAAAAATACACATTCAAATCAAAATAGCTGACTTCCTGTTGATCGTAGCTTATGACTGTGAATTAGAAAGTTGTCCGTCTTGATAAGAACAATTTAAGTACCGAGTTTGGTGTCTGTAGCTAAAACTAAATAAAATGCATTATTATTATTATTAGCTGTACACTTGCTAAACATTTTTAAATATAAACTTATGCAATTGTGTGTGTGTGTGTATATATATATATATATATATATATATATATAAATAAATTCAAGTGTACAGTTTTCTTTTATTGCATCTTGAAATAAATATTTATGAGTTCTGTGTTTGTTTATTTTATTTATTTTATTTTTTATTTTACATTTTTTTAGGGAGATTACAGCCTTTAATCTCCTCAAAATAAATGTGCATATAAACCATGAACAATTTAATTATAGCTGTATTTATAAAATGCTTACTAAAATATTAATTTTGGGAGAAGGCTATATAAAGCATGAACTGACTATTTACTAATGCTTAGCTAAGAATTGCAGCTATTATGAAGTGTTACCAATGCATTTACTAATGTTAACAATTGAGACATTATTTTAAAGTGTTACCAAATCCTTAAATAATTTAAAAGTGTTTTGTTATGATTTCATTAACCTATAAGCATTTGTGAAATAGTTCTGCTTGCATTAAAGCTTAGTCTTCATCTGTGAGCTGAACAGTTTTACTGTTACATCCTTGAGATTATGTAAATTCAAATAAATGTCATGTCACAGGGTGACAGAGGTCAGTATCAAATGAGTTTGAAATTATTATTTGCAGCACAAATAAGGTTTTTTAGGATTTTTTTTAATCCCTGAAACTGTCAGAAAAGGATAAGGCCTAAGATATTTCTTAAGATGTAATGATAACAGCACAATTAGCAACAACAACAAAAAAATAACTATTTAAAATACAGTTTTTTTTCTGGTGATTAAAGAGATGTTTAACTCTCTCTCTCTCTCTCTCTCTCTCTCTGTCTGTCTGCCACTCAGCTCACACCCCTCCCCCACTCACACTCACACACACACACAGAGTCAGCACACAGAGTGACAGAGTGAGATCAGATGTCTGACAGTTTTTTAATTTTCTTTTAATCATACAGTGCTGTAAAGTCATGAAACTATGCATATTTCCTCAGAATCACTGGTTTTCTAAATTAAAAATGTTTTTTAAAGGTTTGGAAGCTGCAATTTAAAAATACAAGACGATTAATGTTTCACTTTTTACTGTCATTTCAAAAAATCACCACGACAAAACCGTTCAAGCTAACCAAAATCTGTTCGCAATTTAAGTTCCTCGATGTTTTTTCTTCATGTAGACAACGTTTGGTGTGTATAGTGTACTTCCCCTGTGAGGAGTATTCATTAATTCACAACTGTAAAATCTCAAAAATACACATTCAAATCAAAATAGCCGACTTCCTGTTGATCGTAGCTGATGACTGTGAATTAGAAAGTTGTCCGTCTTGAAAAGAACAATTTATGTACCAAGTTTGGTGTCTGTAGCTAAAACTAACCCCCCCACTTTTGACAAAAGGTGGCGCTATAGAGTGCCTCCTTCACGCCCTTTTAAAAGCTTTTGCCATTGTCTAGCTATCACTAATACTGATATGTGTTTTGAGTTTCATGTAAATCTGAGCTTGTTGTCTGCCTCAAACTCACCATAACAGAACATTCAAGTTTGACACGTTGCCATGGCAACACTATATCAGATATCAATATCCCCACAACAGATTTACATCGGCCGTGTTTTGTCATTATTCTGATGAAGTTTTAAGTAAATCGAGTAAAAATAAGATGCTGAATTCAAAGCATTTGGAAAATGACACACTTCCTGCTGCCAGTTGGTGGCGCTATAACGTTGACTCTTAATAGCCACATATATACAATCGGTATCATACAACGAACAAACCCATGAAGTTTGATCAAATTCAGGAAATGTATGTGGATGTTATTAGACATTTCCTGTTTCTCATTTCTCGCCATAAGTTCCATGCCTCGCCACGGGCAAACCGTTCGAGATATCAAAAATCCCCTCGCAATTTTTCATCCTCAATGTCTTGAGATCATGTTCACCGAGTTTCGTGGCGAACGGGTTGAAAACCTCAGAGGAGTATTTCAAATTCCAGAGCATGCTTTTTTTAAACAGCCCTGAATAGCTGACTTCCTGTTGGGCGGAGCCTATGACATAAAGTGTGAAAGTTGTTCGGCTCAATGAGATCTATAAGTGTACCGAGTTTGAAATAAATACATGCAAGTGTGTGTGAGCTATGGTTCAAGAATTCTGACTGTCTTCCAGGGGGCGCTGTAGAGCCCCTGTGCCACGCCCGGGTCCCAGCCTCTGCGGCGTCCTGATGGCCGCAGATTCCAATGTGTGTGCCAATTTTCAAGAGTTTTTGAGCATGTTAAGGCCCCCAAAACACCCCGGAAGGTTTAATAAAAAATAAAAATAATAATAACAAGAATAATCCTTAGAAGAACAATAGGGCTCTTCGCCCCTTCGGGCTTGAGCCCTAATTAAAGCTGCAAGCAGCGATGAACGGGCCCTCGCACCCGGGCTCCCCGCCAGCGAGTGGCATTAGTAAAAAGGTGAACGGCGAGAAATATGCATTTAAAGTCATAAATATAATTGGAATATATCAAATTATATTCCATATATGTTCCAATCTTCCTGTTGCCAGCAGGTGGTGCTATCATTTTAATGGAATATTGGCCTTCAGATGTGTTTAGGGAAGGACTCTTATCGAATATGTGAAGTTTTGGGAAGATCGAACATTTTATGCCTGAGTTACAACAACTTTTCTTGCTGTGGCGAGACATCAAATTGTGCCAAGGCGTTATGGACACGCCCTTTAACAAAAACTCAAGATCTCCATAATTTAACATTGCACAGGTCTTTAGATTAGACTGACCACAAAAAAATTACATTTCTGTCAAAAGATTTCTAGGAGTAGCTTGTGGCAGCATAAAACATGTCACTTCCTGTTGCCAGCAGGTGGCGCTATGACTATAACTGAATATGGGCATGTAGATCTGTTAAGGGCAGAAGTCTTATCTAACATGTGAAGTTTGGGGCAGATTGGACATTGTATGTCTGAGTTACAGCAACTTCCTTTTTCATGGTGAAACATCGTAATTTGTCAGGCCGCCATGGACACGCCCTTTATCGAAACCTCAAGATCTTCGCAATTTAACATTGCAAAGGTCTTTAGATTTAACTGACCAAGTTTGGTGTTGATCGGAATAAATTTCTAGGAGGAGTTCGTTAAAGTACAACCCCTGAAAATGGCAAAAAAAACGCCAATTTTGCAGAGAAAATTCTAAATAACCGACTTCCTGTTGGGATTCGGATTTCGTACCAAGAGACTTTTTTGTAGGTATTGGTGTGTTACATGTGTGTACTGATTTTTGTAAATGCACGTGAAACATAGCTCGAGGTGCACTCCATTGAAAATGTATAGGTGGCGCTATGGAGCCATTTCGCCACACCCAATGGAATATTGGCCTTCAGTTGTGTTCAGGCCAGGACTCTTATCAAACATGTGAAGTTTGGGGAAGATCAGACATTTTATGCCTGAGTTACAAATTTTATTCTCATGGCGAGACATCAAACTTTGTCACGTCGCCAAGGACACACCCTTTATCGAAAACTCAAGATAATCACAATTCACTATCGCAAAGGCCTTTAGATTAAACTGACCATAACACAATTTAGATTTTATTAGATTTCTAGGAGTAGTTCATTGCAGCATAAGGCATTCACTTCCTGTTGCCAGCAGGTGGCGCTATGACTATAACTAAATTTGGGAATGTTGATCTGTTCAGGTCAGGAGTCTTATCAAACATGTGAAGTTTGGTGCAGATTGGACATTTTATGTCTAAGTTATAGCAACTTCATTTTTCATGGCGAAACATCGAAATTCGCCAAGCCGCCACAGACACGCCCTCAAACGAAAACTCTAGATCTTCGCAATTTAACATCGCAAAGGCCTTTAGATTACACTGACAAACTTTGGTGTTGATCTGAATAAATCTCTAGGAGGAGTTCGTTAAAGTACAACCTCCGGAAATGGCAAAAATGACAAAATTTTGGATGAGAAAAAAAATAATAACTGACTTCCTGTTGGAATTTGGATTTCGTACCAAGAGACTTTTTTGCAGATATTGGTGTGTTACATGTGTGTACCGATTTTCATACAAGTACGTGAAACGTAGCTCAAGATGCACTTCGTTGAAAATTTATAGGTGGCGCTGTCGAGCCATTTTGCCACACCCACCTTAGCAAACCATTGCATACCTAATATTTTTCCAGCTCTGACGTGTGTGCCAAGTTTCATGACTTTTCGAGAAAGTTTCAGAAAAATAATAATAATAATAATAATAATAAACAACACAGAAACAAGAGGGTCCTCACACCATCGGTGCTCGGGCCCTAATTAAAGCTGCAAGCAGCGATGAACGGGCCCTCGCACCCGGGCTCACCGGCAGCGAGTGGCTTTAGTTAATAGGTGAACGGTGAGAAATATGCGTTTAAACTCATAAATATAAGTAGAATATATCAATGTTTATTCCATATATGTGCCAATCTTCCTGTTGCCAGCAGGTGGCGCTATCATTATAATGGAATATTGGCCTTCAGATGTGTTCAGGGCAGGACTTTTATCGAACATGTGAAGTTTGGGGAGGATTGGACATTTTATGCCTGAGTTACAACAACATCCTATTTCATGGCGAAACATCGAAATTTGTCAGGCCGCCATGGACACGCCCCTTTAACGAAACCTCAAGATCTTCGCACTTTAAGATCGCAAAAGGCTTTAGATTACACTGACCAAGTTTGGTGTTGATCTGAATAAATCTCTAGGAGGAGTTCGTTAAAGTACAACCCCTGAAAATGGCCAAAACAACACTAATTTTGCAGAGAAAATTCGAAATAACTGACTTCCTGTTGGGATTCGGATTTCGTACCAAGAGACTTTTTTGTAGATATTGGTGTGTTACATGTGTGTACCGATTTTTTGTACATGTACGTGAAACATAGCTCGAGGCGCACTCCGTTTAAAGTGTATACGCACTCCGTTGAAAGTGTGTAGGTGGCGCTATCGAGCCATTTTGCCACACTCGATGGAATATTGGCCTTCAGATCTGTTCAGGCCAGGACCCTTATCACACAAGTGAAGTTTGGGCAAGATCGGACATTTTATGCCTGAGTTATAACATCTTTTATTCCCATGGTGAGACATCGAACTTCATCACGGCGCCATGGACACACCTTTTAACAAAAACTCAAGATCTTCACAACTAAACATCACACAGGTCTTTAGATTAGACTGACCACAAAAAATACATTGATGTCATAAAATTTCTAGGAGTAGTTTGTCGCAGTGTAAAATATGTAACTTCCTGTTGCCAATAGGTGGCGCTATGATTATAACTGAATATTGGCATGTAGATCTGTTCAGGTCAAGAGTCTTATCCAACATGTGAAGTTTGGGGCAGATTGGACATTGTATGTCTGAGTTACAGCAACTTCCTTTTTCATGGCGAAACATCGAAATTTGTCAGGCCACCATGGACCCGCCCTTTAAAGAAACCTCAAGTCCTTCGCAATTTATTATCGCAAAGGGCTTTAGATTACACTGACCAAGTTTGGTGTTGATCTGAATAAATCTCTAGGAGGAGTTCGTTAAAGTACAACCCCTGAAAATGGCAAAAACAACACCAATTTTGAAAGGAAAATTCAAAATAACCGACTTCCTGTTGGGATCCGGATATCGTACCAAAAGACTTTTTTGTAGGTATTGGAGTGTTACATGTGTGTACCGATTTTTGTACATGTACGTGAAACATAGCTCGAGACGCACTCCATTGAAAGTGTATAGGTGGCGCTATAGAGCCATTCTGCCACACCCGGTGGAATATTGGCCTGCAGATCTGTTCAGGCCAGGACTCTTATCACACATGTGCAGTTTGGGGAAGATCGGACATTTTATGCCTGAGTTATAACATCTTTTATTCCCATGGCGAGACATCGAACTTTGTGATGGCGCCATGGACACGCCTTTTAACGAAAACTCAAGATCTTCACAACTTAACATCGCACAGGCCTTTAGATTAGACTGACCACATAAAATACATTGATGTCATAAAATTTCTAGGACTAGTTCATCGCAGTGTAAAATATGTCACTTCCTGTTGCCAATAGGTGGCGCTATGACTATAACTGAATATGGGCATGTCAATCTGTTCAGGTCAGGAGTCTCATCAAACATGTGAAGTTTGGGGCAGATTGGTCATTGTATGTCTGAGTTATAGCAACTTCCTGTTTCATGGCGAATCATCAAAATTCGCCAGGCCGCCACGGACACGCCCTTCGATGAAAACTCAAAATCTTCGCAATTTAACATCGCAAAGGCCTTTAGATTAGGCATACCAAACTTGGTGTTGATCTGAATAAGTCTCTAGGAGGAGTTCGTTAAAATACAATGCATGGAAATGGCAAAAATGACACAAAATTTGCTCATAATATTAAAAATAACCGACTTCCTGTTGGGTTTAGAATTTTGCTCTAAGAGACTTTTTTGTAGGTACTGGAGAGTTACACATGTGTACCGATTTTCATACATGTACGTGAAACATAGCTCGAGGCGCACACCGTTGAACGTGTATAGGTGGCGCTGTCGAGCCATTTTGCCACACCCACTTCTGAAACCCATATCAGATGTAAATTTTCGCCAGTTCTGAGGGTTGTGGAAAGTTTCATGACTTTTTGAGTATGTTTAGGCCCTCAAAAATGCGATTCATTTTGGAGAAGTATAATAATAATAATAATAATAATAATAAACGGAGCAATTCCAAGAGGGTCCTCACACCATCGGTGCTCGGGCCCTAATTAAAGCTGCAAGCAGCGATGAACGGGCCCTCGCACCCGGGCTCACCGGCAGCGAGTGGCTTTAGTAAATAGGTGAGCGGTGAGAAATATGCATTTAAACTCATAAATGTAAGTGGAATATATCAAAGTTATTCCATATATGTGCCAATCTTCCTGTTGCCAGCAGGTGGCGCTATCATTATAATGGAATATTGGCCTTCAGTTGTGTTCAGGGCAGGACTTTTATCGAACATGTGAGGTTTGGGGAGGATTGGACATTTTATGCCTGAGTTACAACAACATCCTATTTCATGGCGAAACAACTAAATTTGTCAGGCCGCCATGGACACGCCCTTTAACGAAACCTCAAGATCTTCGCAATTTAAGATCGCAAAAGGCTTTAGATTACACTGACCAAGTTTGGTGTTGATCTGAATAAATATCTAGGAGGAGTTCGTTAAAGTACAACCCCTGAAAATGGCCAAAACAACACTAATTTTGCAGAGAAAATTCGAAATAACTGACTTCCTGTTGGGATTTGGATTTCGTACCAAGAGACTTTTTCGTAGATATTGTTGTGTTACATGTGTGTACCGATTTATGTACATGTACGTGAAACATAGCTCGAGGCGCACTCCGTTTAAAGTGTATACGCACTCCGTTAAAAGAGTATAGGTGGCGCTATCGAGCCATTTTGCCACACTCGATGGAATATTGGCCTTCAGATCTGTTCAGGCCAGGACCCTTACCATACAAGTGAAGTTTGGGCAAGATCAGACATTTTATGCCTGAGTTATAACATCTTTTATTCCCATGGCGAGACATCGAACTTCATCACGGCGCCATGGACACACCTTTTAACAAAAACTCAAGATCTTCACAACTAAACATCACACATGTCTTTAGATTAGACTGACCACAAAAAAGACATTGATGTCATAAAATTTCTAGGAGTAGTTTGTCGCAGTGTAAAATATGTAACTTCCTGTTGCCAATAGGTGGCGCTATGACTATAACTGAATATTGCCATGTAGATCTGTTCAGGTCAAGAGTCTTATCCAACATGTGAAGTTTGGGGCAGATTGGACATTGTATGTCTGAGTTACAGCAACTTCCTTTTTCAAGGCGAAACATCGAAATTTGTCAGGCCGCCATGGACCCGCCCTTTAACGAAACCTCAAGTCCTTCGCAATTTATTATCGCAAAGGGCTTTAGATTACACTGACCAAGTTTGGTGTTGATCTGAATAAATCTCTAGGAGGAGTTCGTTAAAGTACAACCCCTGAAAATGGCAAAAACAACACCAATTTTGATGGGAAAATTCAAAATAACCGACTTCCTGTTGGGATCCGGATTTCGTACCAAGAGACTTTTTTGTAGGTATTAGAGTGTTACATGTGTGTACCAATTTTTGTACATGTACGTGAAACATAGCTCGAGGCGCACTCCGTTGAAAGTGTATAGGTGGCGCTATAGAGCCATTCTGCCACACCCGGTGGAATGTTGGCCTGCAGATCTGTTCAGGTCAGGACTCTTATCACACATGTGAAGTTTGGGGAAGATCGGACATTTTATGCCTGAGTTATAACATCTTTTATTCCCATGGCGAGACATCGAACTTCGTCGCGGCGCCATGAACAAGCCTTTTAACGAAAACTCAAGATCTTCACAACTGAACATCGCACAGGCCTTTAGATTAGACTGACCACAAAAAAGACATTGATGTCATAAAATTTCTAGGAGTAGTTCGTCGCAGCGTAAAATATGTCACTTCCTGTTGCCAATAGGTGGCGCTATGACTATAACTGAATATGGTCATGTCAAACCGTTCAGGACAGGAGTCTCATCAAACATGTGAAGTTTGGGGCAGATTGGTCATTGTATGTCTGAGTTATAGCAACTTCCTGTTTCATGGCGAATCATCGAAATTCGCCAGGCCGCCACACACAGGCCCTTCAACGAAAACTCAAAAGCTTCGCAATTTAACATCGCAATGGCCTTCAGAGTAGGCATACCAAATTTGGTGTTGATCTGAATTAATCTCTAGGAGGAGTTCGTTAAAATACAACGCATGGAAATGACAAAAATGACACAAAATTTGCTCATAATATTAGAAATAACCGACTTCCTGTTGGGTTTCGGATTTTGCTCCAAGAGACTTTTTTGTAGGTATTGGAGAGTTACATGTGTATACCGATTTTCATACATGTACATGAAACGTAGCTCGAGGCGCACACCGTTGAACGTGTATAGGTGGCGCTGTTGAGCCATTTTGGCACACCCACTTCTGAAACCCATATCAGACGTAAATTTTCGCCAGTTCTGAGGTGTGTGCAAAGTTTCATGACTTTTCGAGCATGTTTAGGCCCTCAAAAATGCGATTCATCTTAGAGAAGAATAATAATAATAATAATAATAATAATAATAAACGGAGCAATTCCAAGAGGGTCCTCACACCATCGGTGCTCGGGCCCTAATAATAATAATAAATTAAAGCTGCAAGCAGCGATGAACGGGCCCTCGCACCCGGGCTCACCGCCATCGTGTGGCTTTAGTAAAAAGGTGAACGTTGAGAAATATGCATTTAATGTCCTAAATATAAGTGGAATATATCAAAGTATATCCCATATATGTGCCAATCTTACCGTTGCCAGCAGGTGGCGCTATCATTATAATGGAATATTGGCCTTCAGATGTGTTCAGGCCAGGACTCTTATCAAACAAGTGAAGTTTGGGGAAGATTGAACATTTTATGCTTGAGTTACAACAACTTCTCTTGCTGTGGCAAGACATCAAATTTTGTCATGGCGCCATGGAAACGCCCTTTAACAAAAACTCAAGATCTTCAAAAGTTAACATTGCACAGGCCTTTAGATTAGACTGACCACAAAATATATGTTAATCTCAAAAAAATTATAGGAGTAGTTTGTCGCAGTGTAAAATATGTAACTTCCTGTTGCCAATAGGTGGCGCTATGACTATAACTGAATATTGGCATGTAGATCTGTTCAGGTCAAGAGTCTTATCCAACATGTGAAGTTTGGGGCAGATTGGACATTGTATGTCTGAGTTACAGCAACTTCCTTTTTCATGGCGAAACATCGAAATTTGTCAGGCCGCCATGGACCCGCCCTTTAACGAAACCTCAAGTCCTTCGCAATTTATTATCGCAAAGGGCTTTAGATTACACTGACCAAGTTTGGTGTTGATCTGAATAAATGTCTAGGAGGAGTTCGTTAAAGTACAACCCCTGAAAATGGCAAAAACAACAGAAATTTTGAAGGGAAAATTCAAAATAACCGACTTCCTGTTGGGATCCGGATTTCGTACCAAGAGACTTTTTTGTAGGTATTGGAGTGTTACATGTGTGTACCAATTTTTGTACATGTACATGAAACATAGCTCGAGGCGCACTCCGTTGAAAGTGTATAGGTGGCGCTATAGAGCCATTCTGCCACACCCGGTGGAATATTGGCCTGAAGATCTGTTCAGGCCAGGACTCTTATCACACATGTGAAGTTTGGGGAAGATCGGACATCTTATGCCTGAGTTATAACATCTTTTATTCGCATGGCGAGACATCGAAATTCGTCGCGGCGCCATGAACAAGCCTTTTAACGAAAACTCAAGATCTTCACAACTGAACATCGCACAGGCCTTTAGATTAGACTGACCACAAAAAAGACATTGATGTCATAAAATTTCTAGGAGTAGTTCGTCGCAGCGTAAAATATGTCACTTCCTGTTGCCAATAGGTGGCGCTATGACTATAACTGAATATGGGCATGTCAATCTGTTCAGGTTCGGAGTCTCATCAAACATGTGAAGTTTGGGGCAGATTGGTCATTGTATGTGTGAGTTATAGCAACTTCATTTTTCATGGCGAATCATCGAAATTCGCCAGGCCGCCACGGACACGCCCTTCAACGAAAAGTCAGGATCTTCGCAATTTAACATCGCAAAGGCCTTTAGATTAGGCATACCAAATTTGGTGTTGATTTGAAGAACTCTCTAGGAGGAGTTCGTTAAAATACAACACATGGAAATGACCAAAATTACACAAAATATGCTCATAATATTAAAAATAACCGACTTCCTGTTGGGTTTAGAATTTCGCTCCAAGAGTCTTTTTTGTAGGTATTGGTGTGTTACATATGTGTGCCAATTTTCGTGCATGTACGTGAAACATAGCTGGAAGGCTGTTGATTTTCTTGGTATAGGTGGCGCTGTCGAGCCATTTTGCCACACCCTCTTCTGAATCCTATATCAGACGAAAATTTTCACCAGGTTTGACGAGTGTGCAAAGTTTCATGACTTTTTGAGCATGTTAAAGCCCTCAAAAATGCGATTCATTCGGGAGAAGAAGAAGAAGAAGAAGAATAATAATAATAATTAAAGCTGCAAGCAGCGATGAACGGGCCCTCGCACCCAGGCTCACCGGCAGCGAGTGGCTTTAGTTAATAGGTGAACGGTGAGAAATATGCGTTTAAACTCATAAATATAAGTAGAATATATCAATGTTTATTCCATATATGTGCCAATCTTCCTGTTGCCAGCAGGTGGCGCTATCATTATAATGGAATATTGGCCTTCAGATGTGTTCAGGGCAGGACTTTTATCGAACATGTGAAGTTTGGGGAGGATTGGACATTTTATGCCTGAGTTACAACAACATCCTATTTCATGGCGAAACATCGAAATTTGTCAGGCCGCCATGGACACGCCCTTTAACGAAATCTAAAGATCTTCGCAATTTAACATCGCAAAGGGCTTAAGATTACACTGACCGGGTTTGGTGTTGATCTGAATAAATCTCTAGGAGGAGTTCGTTAAAGTACAACCCCTGAAAATGGCAAAAACAACGCCAATTTGCAGAGAACATTCTAAATAACCGACTTCCTGTTGGGATTCGGATTTCGTACCAAGAGACTTTTTTGTATGTATTGGTGTGTTACATGTGAATACCGATTTTTGTACATGTACGTGAAACATAGCTCGAGGCGCACTCTGTTTAAAGTGTATAGGTGGCGCTATCGAGCCATTCTGCCACACCTGATGGAATTTTGGCCTTCCGATGTGTTCAGGCCAGGACTCTTATCACACATGTGCAGTTTGGGGAAGATCGGACATTTTATGCCTGAGTTATAACATCTTTTATTCCCATGGCGAGACATCGAACTTCGTGATGGCGCCATGGACACGCCTTTTAACGAAAACTCAAGATCTTCACAACTAAACATCGCACAGGCCTTTAGATTAGACTGACCACAAAAATACATTGATGTCATAAAATTTCTCGGAGTAGTTCTTCGCAACGTAAAATATGACACTTCCTGTTGCCAATAGGTGGCGCTATGACTATAACTGAATATGGGCATGTCAATCTGTTCAGTTTGGGAGTCTCATCAAACATGTGAAGTTTGGGGCAGATTGGACATTGTATGTCTGAGTTATAGCAACTTCATTTTTCATGGCGAATCATCGAAATTCGCCAGGCCGCCACGGACACGAACTTGAACGAAAACTCAAGATCTTCGCAATTTAACATCGCAAAGGCCTTTAGATTAGGCATACCAAATTTGGTATTGATCTGAATTAATCTCTAGGAGGAGTTCGTTAAAATACAACGCATGGAAATGGCAAAAATGACAAAATATTTCGTCATAAAATAAAAAATATCTGACTTCCTGTTGGGTTTAGAATTTTGCTCCAAGAGTCTTTTTCGTAGGTCTTGGTGTGTTACATGTGTGTACCGATTTTCATACATGTGTGTGAAACGTAGCTTGAGGCGCACACCGCTGAACGTGTATAGGTGGCGCTATCGAGCCATTTTGCCACGCCCACTTCTGAAACCCATATCAGACGTAAATTTTCGCCAGTTCGGAGGTGTGTGCAAATTTTCCTCACTTTTTGAGTATGTTTAGGCCTTCAAAAAGGCGATTCATTTGGCACCGTAATAATAATAATAATAATAATAATAATAATAATAATAAACGAAGCAGATACAATAGGGTCCTCACACCTTCGGTGCTCGGGCCCTAAAAAACAAAGCAGATACAAGAGGGTCCTCGCACCTCGGTGCTCGGGCCCTAATTAAAGCTGCAAGCAGCGATGAACGGGCCCTCGCACCCGGGCTCACCGCAATCGTGTGGCTTTAGTAAAAAGGTGAAGGTGAGAAATATGCATTTCAAATCGTTAATATAAGTGGAATATGTCAAAGTATATCCCATATATGTGCCAATCTTACCGTTGCCAGCAGGTGGCGCTATCATTATAATGGAATATTGGCCTTCAGATGTGTTCAGGCCAGGACTCTTATCGAACATGTGAAGTTTGGGGAAGATTGAACATTTTATGCTTGAGTTACAACAACTTCTCTTGCTGTGGCAAGACATCAAATTTTGTCATGTCGCCATGGAAACGCCCTTTAACAAAAACTCAAGATCTCCAAAAGTTAACATTGCACAGGCCTTTAGATTAGACTGACCACAAAATATATGTTAATCTCAAAAAAATTATAGGAGTAGTTTGTCGCATTGTAAAACATGTCACTTCCTGTTGCCAATAGGTGGCGCTATGACTATAACTGAATGTGGGCATGTAGATCTGTTAAGGGCAGAAGTTTTATCTAACATGTGAAGTTTGGGGCAGATTGGACATTGTATGTCTGAGTTACAGCAACTTCCTTTTTCATGGCGAAACATCGAAATTTGTCAGGCCACCATGGACACGCCCTTTAACGAAATCTAAAGATCTTCGCAATTTAACATCGCAAAGGGCTTAAGATTACACTGACCAGGTTTGGTGTTGATCTGAATAAATCTCTAGGAGGAGTTCGTTAAAGTACAACCCCTGAAAATGGCAAAAACAACGCCAATATTGCAGAGAAAATTCTAAATAACCGACTTCCTGTTGGGATTCGGATTTCGTACCAAGAGACTTTTTTGTAGGTATTGGTGTGTTACATGTGTGTACCAATTTTTGTACATGTACGTGAAACATAGCTCGAGGCGCACTCTGTTGAAAGTGTATAGGTGGCGCTATCGAGCCATTTTGCCACACCTGATGGAATTTTGGCCTTCAGATGTGTTCAGGCCAGGACTCTTATCACACATGTGAAGTTTGGGGAAGATCGGACATTTTATGCCTGAGTTATAACATCTTTTATTCCCATGGCGAGACATTGAACTTCGTGACGGCGCCATGGACACGCCTTTTAACGAAAACTCAAGATCGTCACAACTTAACATCGCACAGGGCTTTAGATTAGACTGACCACAAAAAATACATTGATGTCATAAAATTTCTAGGAGTAGTTCATCGCAGTGTAAAATATGTCACTTCCTGTTGCCAATAGGTGGCGCTATGACTATAACTGAATATGGGCATGTCAATCTGTTCAGGTCAGGAGTCTCATCAAACATGTGAAGTTTGGGGCAGATTGGTCATTGTATGTCTGAGTTATAGCAACTTCCTGTTTCATGGCGAATCATCGAAATTCGCCAGGCCGCCACGGACACGCCCATTAACGAAAACTCAAAAGCTTCGCAATTTAACATCGCAAAGGCCTTCAGATTAGGCATACCAAATTTGGTGTTGATCTGAATGAATCTCTAGGAGGAGTTCGTTAAAATACAACGCATGGAAATGACAAAAATTTCACAAAATTTGCTCATAATATTAGTAATAACCGACTTCCTGTTGGGTTTCGGATTTTGCTCCAAGAGACTTTTTTGTAGGTATTGGAGAGTTACATGTGTATACCGATTTTCATACATGTACATGAAACATAGCTCGAGGCGCACACCGTTGAACGTGTATAGGTGGCGCTGTTGAGCCATTTTGCCACACCCACTTCTGAAACCCATATCAGACGTAAATTTTCGCCAGTTCTGAGGTGTGTGCAAAGTTTCATGACTTTTCGAGCATGTTTAGGCCCTCAAAAATGCGATTCATTTTGGAGAAGAAGAATAATAATAATAAATATAGCTGCAAGCAGCGATGGTGGGCTCAAGCCACCAATGCCATCACCACCCCGGTGGCATCAGGTAAACTGTGCCCAGCGGGCACATGCATTCACAATATCCCTCTGGCAGTGAGGTTTTAAAGGATAGAGGGGAGCGTAGAGGGGAGCGTGCATTTGCAGTGGCTGGGCCACGACTCTGGAATACCCTGCCTTTAGAGATCAGACTGGCCCCTTCCTTGTCTATTTTTAAATCTTTGCTAAAAACTTTTTTATTTTCCTTAGTGTACTGACTACTGTGTTATGCTACATTTTGAAATGGGTGGTTTTAAATTTTTTGTCTGGTCTATTTTTATGTATGTGTAATATTCTTGCTCTTATGTTAAAGCACTTTGGTCAGCCAGGAGGCTGTTGTAAATGCGCTATACAAATAAATTGAACTTGAACTTGAACTTGAACTTGATATGGCAGTTAAAGGGTTAATCCGAATCATCTAGACTTTAAAATCACATTCACAGAACAATATATATATATATATATATATATATATATATATATATATATATATATATATATATATATATATATATATATATATATATATATATAACTTTAGTAACACTTTACAATAAGATTTCATTTATAAACATTATGTTAACATGAACAATATTTATATAGCATTCATTCATGTCAGTTAATATTCCAAACTTAAACATTAAAACATTGTTTTATTGTGATTTTTTTCCAAGCACATTTTACCAATTCCAAACCATATCAATCTTAATAACTACCATTATTTTTTATTTAATCATTTATGAGTGCTATACAATAGTCCAGGAAAGCTGGAAGAGAAAAACAGGTCAAGAAGAACTGACAAAAGAATTGCAAAAGAATTAGGAAATAATGTGAAGATTAATTTTTAGTCAATTCTGCAAGACAGACTTTCAGGAAAGGAGGTGGAATAAAAATGAGCTCCTAAATCTTAATCCCGGATTCTGGAAGATATATTCCTCAAACCATCAAACAAGAGGAGGTGGTGCTGGTCCTTCACGAGTCAGTCTAATCTGTTCATTAAGCCTATATATAAAGTCTTAATATATAGTATTTAACAATACTTCATGGTATTCTAATTAAATATTTTTTTGGAATCTTAGATCTCTCAGAACCTGACACATTGTAATTCTGAGACTCCAGGAAAGTGGCAGTTCTGTAAAATGTTGGCGCTGGAGACTAAATGCACCCTGATAGTTTCACACCTAATTCACTTAAAACACACACAAACACACACACACAGTGACAGAGGGACAGAGTGACATCAGATGTATGTTTTTTAATTTTCTGTCATCCATATAATGTTGTATAGTCATGAAACTATGCATATTTCCTCAGAATGACTTGTCTTCTATGTGTACATTTTTTTGAAGTGTTTAGAAGCTGCACTTTTTTTTACTGGTTCCTTTTTTACTATTATTTCAAAAAATCACCACGACAAAACCATTCAAGCTATCCAAAATTCATTCACACCTGTTCTGTAAGATTAATTCTTTAAACAGTGGTAAAAGAGGATGTGGTGCTGAACCTTCAACAGTCACTTAAAACGTATCTGTCCATAAAGCCTATTAAGAATTATTCTTAATATACAGTTCACAATACTTCAGCTTGTTATTCTAATTAAGTGAGGGTCATTTTATCAGTAAAATTCCTAAAATACATATTATTTTATTTGAAAGATTTCTATAAATTATTTAAATCATACTAGTTTCTCCAATAATTATTTAAAAGTAATCCTATAGCTCCCTCTGGTGGCCATTATAGGTACTAAGAATTGCAAGCTTGATTTATAAGTTATGATAGTTTTAATTTTATGCTGGCTCTTGAAAATGATAAAGCTATGAAACTTACTGTGCTTCCTTCAAATGAGGACTTCTACTTATATAAAAAATTATGAAGATTTAGAATGAAAAATTGTAAAGATATAGTAAAATAACTATTGTATTTTTTTATGTTACTTTAATAAATCTCTATGGCAACACCATTTAAGCTATCCTAAACCCATTCACAATTTAACATCTCAGTATATTGGCATCATGTTGAAAAAGGAGTATGGAGTAGTATGAGTAGGAGTATGAATTCATTTGCAGGCTTTATCATAAATCCACAATAAAATTTCTGAGTTCTGTATCAATCTGTGTTGTTGTTTGTTTATTTTTATCTTTTATTTTTCATAGGAAGATAACTTACTCTCATTTTTAATAAATGTGCTTATAAACCAAGGACAAGCTATTTATAGCTGTATTTATAAACTGCTTACTACTGACTATTAATATTGGGACAAGGCTTTATAAAGCATGAACTGACTATTTAATAATGAGTGCAGTTATTATAAAGTGTTATCAATGAATTTGCTAATGTTAACAAATTAGACATTATTTTACAGTGTTATCAAATCCTTAAATGACTCATAAGCATTTGTGAAAGTTCTGCTTGTATTACAGCTTAGTATTGATCTGTGAGCTGAACAGATTTACTGTTACATCCATGAGATTATGTAAATTAAAATAAATATAATGTCACAGGATGTCATAGGTCAGTATCAAATGAGTTTGAAATTATTATTTGCAGCACAAATAAGGTTTTTTTAGGATTTTTAAAAATCCCTAAAACTGTCAGAAAAAGGTTAAGGCCTAAGCTATTTCTATGTGAGTGGCTAATTTTATTTTTGTTTTTATAATTGTAATACACAAACTATGAAATTATACAAAATGTATAAAAAGATAAATAAATAAATACGCACACATTAAAAAAGCAGCCAAGTCGAATGAGTTTCCTTTTTTATATAGATTAAAATTGAAGACAGAAGCAAGTGGTAAATGTGGTCACTTTAATATTCAAATCCAGTAGATCCAGTTTATGTTCACGTGGCTGTTTTCGTTTATAGTCGCCAAGCTATTATGTGTTTTGAAATAATCTTGTCCGTGATGTGTTCGTTCGTACGACGAAAGGCAGAATCCTGCAGCTCGAGAGAGAAATGTTATTCTGCCAGTCGCGCTTTCAAATAGTCTTGCGCACTTAAACAGGTCACAAACACCTGCATTTAGCTCTTGTTGTGTTACAATGGGTTTATTGTGTGCATTTGTGGTAATATTTTATTTAAAAAAGCTCTTAAACAAGAATAAATTCGTTTGTTTTGAGCTCGACACTGTACGCGCTGATCGGAGGCGGTGATTTCAGATAGGCAGCTGCAAATATTTCATTTTCACACAAACAGTTCAAAAACATCTTAATTTAGCTCTTGGTGTGTTCTAATTGGTTGATTGTGTGATATCGCTGTAATAATTTATTTTTAAAAGCTTTAAAACAGGAATAAATTCTTTTTCTCTGAGCTCTTTACTCCAGACGCTCGTGGTCACAGCGGTGATTCATCTCTCCTATTTCTCACATATCTCTGGCCAGAAATAATTTATCCATGAGCCCTGAACCGGTAATAATCAGATATGTTGGTTTAGCTTGTCAGTGTGAATTAAATCTAAGTATTTGTTTGTATTTTTAACCGATTCAAAAGTGAAAGTAAAAGTTCGGGAATTGAACCTGTAGGGGCGCAATTTCTCTCAGACAATGGAAGTCTGAAGCACATATACTAAAACAGAGGGACAGAGTGAGATGAAATGTCTGACAGTTTTTTTAATTTTCTGTTATCCATACAGTGTTGTAAAGTCGTGAAACTATGCATATTTCCTCAGAATGACTTTTTCATCTGTATGAAAAAATTCTTTGACGTGTTTGGAAGCTGCAATTTAAAAATACAATAATGATTCCCTTTGTAAGGTCATTTAAAAAAATCACCACTGCAAAACCATTCAAGCTATCCAAAATCCATTCACAATTTAAGTTCCTATCAGAAATACTGATGTGTGTTCAGAGTTTTGTGAAATTCTAAGTATGTTATTTGCCTCAAAATCACCTGAGAAGTATTCCAGTTTGACATGTTGCCACGCCAACAATTTTTTAGATATCAATATCCCCCTTGCAGATTTATATCAGCTGTGTTTTAACATTATTCTGATGAAGTTTGAAGCAAATCGAGTAATAATAAGATGCTGAATTCAAATCATTTTGAAAATGACACACTTCCTTCTGCCAGTTGGTGGCGCTATAACTTTGACTCCTAATAGTCACATATATGCGATCGACATCATACAACGAATAATCTGATGAAGTTTGATTAAAATCAGGAAATGTATGTGGATGGTATTAGACACTTCCTGTTTCTAATTTCTCGCCATAATTTCAACGCCTCGCCACGAGCAAACCGTTCGAGATATCAAAAATCCCCTGGCAATTTTTCATCCCCAGTGTCTTGAGATCATGTTGACCGAGTTTGGCGGCAATCGAGAAAAAAACCTATGACAAGTATTTCAAATTCCAGAGCATGCGCTTTTTACATAACTCTAAATAGCTGACTTCCTGTTGGGTGGAGCCTATGACATGCAATACGAAAGTTGTTCGGCACGATGAGATCTATATGTGTACTGAGTTTCATATGAATATGTGCAAGTATGTGTGAGCTATACATCAACATTTCTGACTGTGTTCCAGGGGGCGCCGTAGAGCCCCTGTGCCACGCCCGGGTCCCAGCCTCTGCAGGCTCCTAAAGGCCACAGATTCCAAAGTGTGCGCAAATTTTCAAGAGTTTTTGAGTATGTTAAGGACCCCAAAAGCCCCCACAACTTTGACGAAAAATTTGAATACTAAACCCTAAATAGCCAACTTCCTGTTGGGCGGAGCCTATGATATGCAATACAAAAGTTGTTTGGATTGATGAGATTTATATGTGTACCGAGTTTCATACGTCTACGAGCAAGAATGTATGATATATGGCCCTCCATATTCCAGGGGGCGCTGTAGAGCCCCTGTGCCACGCCCGTGTATTAGTCTCTGCCCGGCCCTAATGGCCGCAGGTTCCAATCTGTGTGCCAATTTTCAAGACTTTTTAAGCACGTTAAGGGCCCCAAAAGCCCCCGAGACGTTGGAAAAAAATAATAATAATAATAATAATAATAATAATAATAATAATAATAATAAAAAATAATCCTAAGGAAAACAATAGGCCTCTCACCCTTTGGGCTTGAGCCCTAATTAAACTGCAAGCAGCGATGAACGGGCCCTCGCACCCGGGCTCACCGCCATCGTGTGGCTTTAGTAAAAAGGTGCACGTTGAGAAATATGCATTTAAACTCATAAATATAAGTGCAATATATCAAAGTTTATTCCATATGTGTGCCAATCTTCCTGTTGCCAGCAGGTGGCGCTATCGTTATAATGGAATATTGGCCTTCAGATGTGTTCAAGCCAGGACCCTTATCACACATGTGAAGTTTGGGCAAGATCGGACATTTTATGCCTGAGTTATAACATCTTTTATTCCCATGGCGAGACATCGAACTTCGTCATGGCGACATGGACATGCCTTTTAACAAAAACTCAAAATCTTCACAACTAAACATCACACAGGTCTTTAGATTAGACTGACCACAAAAAAGACATTGATGTCATAAAATTTCTAGGAGTAGTTTGTCACAGTGTAAAATATGTCACTTCCAGTTGCCAATAGGTGGCGCTATGACTATAACTGAATATTGGCATGTAGATCTGTTCAGGTGAAGAGTCTTATCAAAAATGTGAAGTTTGGGGCGGATTGGACATTGTATGTGTGAGTTATAGCACCATCATTTTTCATGGCGAATCATCGAAATTTGTCAGGCCGCCATGGACACGCCCTTTAACGAAACCTCAATTCCTTCGCAATTTAACATGGCAAAGGGCTTTAGATTACACTGACCAAGTTTGGTGTTGATCTGAATAAATCTCTAGGAGGAGTTCGTTAAAATACAACCCCTGAAAATGACAAAAACAACACCAATTTTGCAGGGAAAATTAAAAATAACCGACTTCCTGTTGGGATTCGGGTTTCGTACCAAGAGACTTTTTTGTAGCTATTGGTGTGTTACATATGTTTACCGATTTTCGTACATGTATATGACATGTAGCTCGAGGCGCACTCCATTGAAAATGTATAGGTGGCGCTATCGAGCCATTTTGCCACACCCAATGGAATATTAGCCTCCAGATGTGTTCAGGTCAGTACTCTTATCAAACATTTGAAGTTTGGGCAAGATCTGATATTTTATGACTGAGTTACAACAACTTCTACTCCCATGGCGAGACATCGAACTTTGACATGGCGCCATGGACACGCCCTTTAACGAAAACTCAAGATCTTCTCAATTTAACATCGTACAGGCCTTTAGATTCGACTGACGACAAAAAAGACATTGATTGTCAAAAATTTCTAGGAGTAGTTTGTCGCAGCGTAAAATATGTCACTTCCTGTTGCCAATAAGTGGCGCTATGACTATAACTGAATATGGTCATGTCAAACTGTTCAGGACAGGAGTCTCATCAAACATGTGAAGTTTGGGGCAGATTGGTCATTGTATGTCTGAGTTATAGCAACTTCCTGTTTCATGGCGAATCATCGAAATTCGCCAGGCCGCCACACACAGGCCCTTTAACGAAAACTCAAAAGCTTCGCAATTTAACATCGCAAAGGCCTTTAGATTAGGCATACCAAATTTGGTGTTGATCTGAATTAATCTCTGGGAGGAGTTCGTTAAAATACAACGCATGGAAATGACAAAAATGACACAAAATTTGCTCATAATATTAGAAATAACCGACTTCCTGTTGGGTTTCGGATTTTGCTCCAAGAGACTTTTTTGTAGGTATTGGAGAGTTACATGTGTATACCGATTTTCATACATGTACATGAAATGTAGCTCGAGGCGCACACCGTTGAACGTGTATAGGTGGCGCTGTTGAGCCATTTTGCCACACCCACTTCTGAAACCCATATCAGACGTAAATTTTCGCCAGTTCTGAGGTGTGTGCAAAGTTTCATGACTTTTCGAGCATGTTTAGGCCCTCAAAAATGCGATTCATCTTAGAGAAGAAGAATAATAATAAATATAGCTGCAAGCAGCGATGGCGGGCTCAAGCCACCAATGCCATAACCCCCCCGTGGCATCAGGTAAACTGTGCCCAGCGGGCACATGCATTCACAATATCCCTCTGGCAGTGAGGTTTTAAAGGATACGGCAGTTAAAGGGTTAATCCGAATCATCTAGACTTTAAAATCACATTCACAGAACAATATATATATATATATATATATATATATATATATATATATATATATATATATATATATATATATATATATATATATATATATATATATATATAACTTTAGTAACACTGTACAATAAGATTTTATTTATAAACATTATGTTAACATGAACAATATTTATATAGCATTCATTCATGTCAGTTAATATTCCAAACTTAAACATGAAAACATTGTTTTATTGTGATTTTTTTCCAAGTACATTTTACCAATTCCAAACCATATCAATCTTAATAACTACCATTATTTTTTATTTAATCATTTATGAGTGCTATACAATAGTCCAGGAAAGCTGGAAGAGAAAAACTCCTTGGGCCCTATCTTGCACCCAGCGCAATTGACTTTGTACACCGACGCATGTGTCATTCCTATTTTGCACCTGCGCAAAGCGCGCTTTTCCCTCCACAGAAGCACGTCGCTAAACTAGTGAATGAACTTGCGCTCCCTGGGCGGTTCAGCGCAAAAAAGGAGGCTTGTTCCGGCGCAAACAATCCCTGGTGCTATTTTTCTGTTCCATTAAACAATTGCGCCACTGACCAGAAAAAACCTAGTCTAAAGTCAAACGCGTTGTTCATTATGCTATTTTAAGGGCGCATGCTTGACCATAATGTATAGCGTGCACAACGCGCATACACTTTGCTCATGTAATCTACACAGATGCAACAGTTATTTTTGCAAATCATAAATTGTTACACTAAAAAAATATTAACACATGAGATGACGGAAATCATGACGCTATTTTGGGTGGGTTTCTCCCATCCCCATACAACACAACTTCTCTGTCTTTCACTGCTCTTACAAGAACATCAGTCTCCTGGGCTGTGAACCGCTCCTGGCGTGCGCCTGGTAAATACGCCATAATAATAGCAATCCATAATGGAACTTGCGCACCTGCTTTTAAAGGGAATGTTGGATGACGCTCTGATTGGTTTATTTCACGTTACGCCCAAACCACACCTATGAATAATGAAGCTACTTCAGACCAACCCATTTTAGATTTGCGCCGGGCGCAAGAGCCATTTATCCCGCCGGGAAAATAGCAACAGCGCCGAGACCCGCCCACAAAGTTACTTGCGCTTCGCGCTTTGACACTTGCGTTTCAGATCGTTTAAATAGGGCCCTTATATTCATGTGTGCAGAATTATTAGGCATGTTTTCTTTTACAGATGAAATGCGCTAAAATAGAGTTTTAACTCAAACTGTAAGGTCGAAAATTATGAAATACCCATGAGAAATATCAAACACAAATGCAATACAGAAATTGATAAGTTAAGACTTGACCATTGTACAAAAAATGCTGACTGGGTCATGAGGTCAGAAAAGAAGAAGAAAAAAGCAGGTCAAGAAGAACTGACAACACACACACACACACACACACACACACACACATTACCCACAGTGACAGTGGGACTGAGTGACATCAGATGTATGATAGTTTTTTAATTTTCTATCATCCATATAGTGTTGTATAGTCATGAAACTATGCATATTTCCTCAGAATAACTTGTCTTCTATGTGTACATTTTTTTTTAAGTGTTTAGAAGCTGCACTTTAAAAAAATAAAAAGACATTTACTGGTTACTTTTTTACTGTTATTTCAAAAAATCACCACGACAAAACCATTCAAGCTATCCAAAATTCATTCACACCTGTTGTGTAAGATTAATTCTTTAAACAGTGGTAAAAGAGGATGTGGTGCTGAACCTTCAAGAGTCACTCAAAACGTATCTGTCCATAAAGCCTATAAAGAATTATTCTTAATATACAGTTCACAATACTTCAGCTTGTTATTCTAATTAAGTGAGGGTCATTTTATCAGTAAAATACATAAAATTCATATTATTTTTTTGAAAGATTTCTATAAATGATTTAAATTATACTCGTTTCTACAATAATTATTTAAAAGTAATCCTATAGCTCCCTCTGGTGGCCATTATTGGTACTAAGAATTGCAAGCTTGATTTATAAGTTATGATAGTTTTAATTTTATGCTGGCTCTTGAAAGTGATAAAGCTATGAAACTTACTGTGCTTCCTTCAAATGAGGACTTCTACTTATATAAAAAATTATGAAGAGTTAGAATGAAAATGTTTAAAGATATAGTAAAAATAACTATTGTATTTTTTATGTTACTTTAATAAATCTCTATGGCAACACCATTTAAGCTATCCTAAACCCATTCACAATTTCAGTATATTGGCATCATGTTGAAAAAGGAGTATGGAGTAGTATGAGGAGGAGTATGAATTCATTTACAGGCTGATTTTTTCATAAATCCACAATAAAATTTCTGATTTCTGTATCAATCTGTGTTGTTTGTTTATTTTTATCTTTTATTTTTCATAGGAAGATAACTGACCCTTTACTCTCCTTTTTAATAAATGTGCTTATAAACCAAGGACAAGCTATTTATAGCTGTATTTATAAACTGCTTACTAATGACTATTAATATTGGGACAAGGCTTTATAAAGCATGAACTGACTATTTACTAATGAGTGCAGTTATTATAAAATGTTATCAATGCATTTGCTAATGTTAACAAATTAGACATTATTTTACAGTTATCAAATCCTTAAATGACTCATAAGCATTTGTGAAAGTTCTGCTTGCATTACAGCTTAGTATTGATCTGTGAGCTGAACAGATTTACTGTTACATCCATGAGATTATGTAAATTAAAATAAATATAATGTCACAGGATGTCATAGGTCAGTATCAAATGAGTTTGAAATTATTATTTGCAGCACAAATAAGGTTATTTTTAGGATTTTTAAAAATCCCTAAAACTGTCAGAAAAAGGATAAGGCCTAAGCTATTTATATGTGAGTGGCTAAATTTATTTTTGTTTTTATAATTGTAATACACAAACTATGAAATTATACAAAATGTATAAAAAGGTAAATAAATAAATACGCACACATTAAAAAAGCAGCCAAGTCGAATGAGTTTCCTTTTTTATATAGATTAAAATTGAAGACAGAAGCAAGTGGTAAATGTGGTCACTTTAATATTCAAATCCAGTAGATCCAGTTTATGTTCACGTGGCTGTTTTCGTTTATATTCGCCAAGCTATTATGTATTTTGAAATAATCTTGTCCGTGATGTGTTCGTTCTTACGACGAAAGGCAGAAACCTGCAGCTCGAGAGAAATGTTATTCTGCCAGTCGCGCTTTCAAATAGTCTTGCACACTTAAACGGGTCACAAACACCTGCATTTAGCTCTTGTTGTGTTATAATCGGTGTATTGTGTGCATTGGTGGCAATATTTTATTTAAAAAAGCTCTTAAACAAGAATAAATTCGTTTGTTTTCAGCTCGTAACACTATGCGCTGATCGGAGCGGTGATTTCAGATAGGCAGCCGCAAATATTCAATTTTTACACAAACAGTTCAAAAACATCTGAATTTAGCTCTTGGTGTGTTTTAATTGGTGAATTGTGTAATATCGCTGCAATATTTTATTTGTAAAAGCTATAAAACAAGAATAAACTCGTTTTTTCTGAGCTCATCATTCCACACGCTGGTGCTCAGAGCAGTGATTCATCTCTCGTGTTTCTCACGTATCACTGACCATACATCAATTATTAATGAGCCCTGACCCGGTAATAATCAGATATGTTGGTTTAGCTTGTCAGTGTGAATTAAATCTAAGTATTTATTTGTATTTTAACCGATTTAAAAGAGAAACTAAATCTCCGGTAATTGCACCTGTAGGGGCGCAATTTCTCTCAGACAATGGAAGTCTGAAGCACATATACTCAAACAGAGGGACAGAGTGATATGAGATGTCTGACAGTTTTTTAATTTTCTGTTATCCATACAGTGTTGTAAAGTTGTGAAACTATCCATATTTACTCAGAATGACTTTTTTTCTGTATGAAAAAAGGTTTTGAAGTGTTTGGAATTTAAAAATGCAGGAAAATTAATAATTCCATTTTTACTGTCATTTAAAAAAATCACCAAGACAAAACCGTTCAAGCTATCCAAAATCCATTGGCAATTTAAGTTGTTTAAAATGTTTTGGCATCATGTAGACAAAGTTTGGTGTGTATAGTGTTGCTCTCCTCTGAGCAGTATGCATTAATTCACAGCTAAATGTAAAAAAAAAATCCACATTCAAATCAAAATAGCTGACTTCCTGTTGATCGTAGCTGATGACTGTGAATTAGAAAGTTGTCCGTCTTGATAAGAACAATTTATGTACCAAGTTTGGTGTCTGTAGCTAAAACTAACCCCCCCACTTTTGACAAATGGTGGCGCTATAGAGTGCCTCCTTCATGCCCTTTTAAAAGCTTTTGCCATTGTCTAGCTATCACTAATACTGATATGTGTTTTGAGTTTCATGTAAATCTGAGGTTGTTGTCTGCCTCAAACTCACCATAACAGAACATTCAAGTTTGACACGTTGCCATGGCAACACTATATCAGATATCAATATCCCCACAACAGATTTACATCGGCCGTGTTTTGTCATTATTCTGATGAAGTTTTAAGTAAATCGAGTAAAAATAAGATGCTGAATTCAAAGCATTTGGAAAATGACACACTTCCTGCTGCCAGTTGGTGGCGCTATAACGTTGACTCTTAATAGTCACATATATACAATCAGTATCATACAACGAACAAACCCATGAAGTTTGATCAAATTCAGGAAATGTATGTGGATGTTATTAGACATTTCCTGTTCCTCATTTCTCGCCATAAGTTCCACACCTCGCCACGGGCAAACCGTTCGAGATATCAAAAATCCCCTCGCAATTTTTCATCCACAATGTCTTGAGATCATGTTCACCGAGTTTCGTGGCGAACGGGTTGAAAACCTCAGAGGAGTATTTCAAATTCCAGAGCATGCTTTTTTTAAACAGCCCTGAATAGCTGACTTCCTGTTGGGCGGAGCCTATGACATAAAGCGCGAAAGTTGTTCAGCTCAATGAGATCTACAAGTGTACTGAGTTTCATATAAATATATGCAAGTGTGTGTGAGCTATGGTTCAAGATTTCTGACTGTGTTCCAGGGGGCGCTGTAGAGCCCCTGTGCCACGCCCGGGTCCCAGCCTCTGCGGCGTCCTGATGGCCGCAGATTCCAATGTGTGTGCCAATTTTCAAGAGTTTTTGAGCATGTTAAGGCCCCCAAAAACCCCCGGAAGGTTTAATAAAAAATAAAAAAAATAATAATAAGAATAATCCTTAGAAGAACAATAGGGCTCTTCGCCCCTTCGGGCTTGAGCCCTAATTAAAGCTGCAAGCAGCGATGATCGGGCCCTCGCACCCGGGCTCACCGCCAGCAAGCGGCTTTAGTAAAAAAAGCGAACGGCGAGAAATATGCATTTAAAGTCGTAAATATAAGTGGAATATGTCAAAGTCATTTATATGTGCCAATCTTCTTTTTCCCAGCAGGTGGCGCTATCATTATAATGGAATATTTTCCTTCAGATGTGTTCAGGCCAAGACTCTTATCAAACATTTGAAGTTTGGGGAAGATCGAATATTTTATGCCTGAGTTACAACAACTTCTCTTCCTATGGCGAGACATCAATTTTGTCATGGCGCCATGGACACGACCCTTAACAAAAACTCAAGATAGACTGACCACGAAAAAGACATTAATGTCAAAAAATTTCTAGGAGTAGTTTGTCGCAGTGTAAAATATGACACTTCCTGTTGCCAATAGGGGGCACTATATATCTTTGTTGTTCTGTCCTTTCATCTGCTCACTGCATTTGTTAACTGTGTCTTACAAGTGGTTTTTAAAAGTAAAAATTACTTCAATTTCAGTCTCTTTCAATATAAGTGTTTATATAAATGTTAATTAAAGCTTAGTTAAAATATTTTAATACATTATTAATAATATTTTTTTTATTACATTTTTATTTTAAAATTAGTTTATGTACTGTGAAAAAACATAAATAATAATATTTTTAATGATAGGAATAACTAACATAAAAAAGATTAATAAATTATCTGAAAAATAGATTGTTCATTGTTAGTTCATGTTAGTTAATGCATTAACTAATGTAAACCAAAGAGAGCTTATTCGCACTTTTCATGATCTATAACCATTTTTAAAAATACTTTTATTGATCTATAAACATTTCTGAAATTATTATATAAAACTATATTACCAGTAAAATTCATTAGCTTTTAAAAAAACATATTGTTTTACTTTGAAAGATTTTTATAAATGATTTAAATGCTTTATAGACGTTTCTAAAACAATTATTTAAAAGTAATCCTATAGCTCCATCTGGTGGTGGCCATGATAGGTATTACACACTGCAAGTTTGGTGTTGCTATCTGAACCAGTCCGAATGAAGCGTTCCTAAATGGAGCAGGAGAACAGGACAGACTGTGCATATACCTATGCAAGGCCAGGTTCACAAGCTCTATCTGTAATGCATATTTTTTTCAGAGCCCATGTTAATGGATCAGAGCATTCACACTGCACATGGTAAAAGATGTGAACAGAAAAGGTTAGAAGTAGAAAGGTGTGAAAAGAATGAATATCTAGCGCATGAGCATAGAGAGAGTTGTGAGTGCACAGGACACAGTTTGAGCAGAGGAAACGAGTTTTAAGTGCGCGCACGCTCTCCGAGCAAAAGCAGCATGTATCAGAGGACGCGTTTTTTGTCAAAGTAAAGGAAATGTGCATGCAAGCGGAGAGATTCATGCTCGCACATTATTTTAATGTGTTTTTGCGTAACAATAACATGCTCTCGCTACTGCGTCTGCACCACATACACATACTGTATACACTCTTCAAACAGTGAACCTGTATAATCTATAACAAATCTATTTCAACACCTGAAGCATCGCTACAATGAGCTCAATGACCAATGCATGACAAGAAGACATGCCTAAAAATTCAGCACTCCTGAATATGAGTATTTCACTTCCAGCCTTCGAGGACAATTATATATATCATTCATAAATCATGAAATACCAGATCTATAGTATTTATTAAGATTGATGTGATTTGAAATTGGTAAAATGTACTTGGAAAAAAATGTCATCAGAATATCAACGTGCCTTATTATTATGTACTTTGTGAAAAAGCATTTTTAACAATTTTATTGATCTATAAGCATTTGTAAAATATGTTTGCCTGCATTACAGCTTAGTCTTTATCTGTGAGCTGAACTGTTTTACTGTTAAATCAGCAAGATTACAAATTGTACTAGGTTTTTTTCGTCCCTAAAAATGATAGAAAATGATAGAGAGATTTCTTAAGCTGTAATGATGAAAAAAATCAACAACACACAATTACAGTTTTTTTTCTGGTGATTAAAGAGATGTTAACTCTCTCTCTCTCTCCCTATCTCTCTCTCTCTCTGTCAGGCAGGTCCTCAAGCACCCCCCCCCCCTTTCCCTCACACAGAGACAATGCCAGAGAGTGAGATCAGATGTCTGACAGTTTTATAATTTTATTTTAATCTTACAGTGTTGTAAAGTTGTGAAACTATGCATATTTCCTCAGAATCGCATGTTCTCTAAATGAAAAATGGTTTTGAAATGTTTGGAAGCTGCAATTTAAAAATACCAGACAATTAATGTTTCCCTTTTTACTGTTATTTCAAAAAATCACCACGGCAAAACCGTTCAAGCTATCCAAAATCCATTCGCAATTTAAGTTCCTCAATGTTTTTTCAACATGTAGACAAAGTTTGGTGTGTATAGTGCACTTCCCCTGTGAGGAGTATGCATTAATTCACAGCCGAATTTGCCAAAAATACATATTCAAATCAAAATAGCTGACTTCCTGTTGGTCGTAGCTTATGACTGTGAATTAGAAAATTGTCCGTCTTGATAAGAACAATTTATGTACCAAGTTTGGTGTCTGTAGCTAAAACTAACCCCCCCACTTTTGACAAAAGGTGGCGCTATAGAGTGCCTCTATCACGTCCTTTTAAAAGCTTATGCCATTGTCTAGATATCATTAATACGGATATGTGTTCTGAGTTTAATGTAAATCTGAGCTTGTTGTCTGCCTCAAAATCACCATAACAGAATATTCAAGTTTGACACGTTGCCATGGCAACACTATATTAGATATCAGTATACCCACAACAGATTTACATCAGCTGTATTTTGTCATTATTCTGATGAAGTTTGAAGCAAATCGAGTAAAAATAAGACGCTGAATTAAAAGAATTTTGAAAATGACACACTTCCTGCTGCCAGTTGGTGGCGCTGTAACTTTGACACCTTATAGTTACATATATGCGAGTAACATATTACAATAAACAAACCGATGAAGTTTGATGAAACTCAGGAAATGTACGCAGATGTTATTAGGCACTTCCTGTTTCAAATTTTGTGCCCTAATTTCAACGCCTCACCACGGGCGAACCGTTCGAGATATCAAAAATCCCCTCGCAATTTTTCATCCTCAATGTCTTGAGATCATGTTCACCAAGTTTTGTGGCGAACGGGTGGAAAACCTCAGAGGAGTATTTCAAATTCCAGAGCATGCTTTTTTTAAACAGCCTTGAATAGCTGACTTCCTGTTGGGCGGAGCCTATGACATAGAGTGTGAAAGTTGTTCGGCTCAGTGAGATCTATAAGTGTACTGAATTTCATATAAATACATGTAAGTATGTGTGAGCTATGGTTCAGGATTTTCTAACGGTGTTCCAGGGGGCGCTGTAGAGCTCCTATGCCATGCCCGGGTTCCAGTCTCTGCGGCGACCTGATGGCCGCAGGTTCCAATGTGTATGCCAATTTTCAAGAGTTTTTGAGTATGTTAAGGCCCCCAAAAACCCCCGGAAGGTTAAAAAAAAAATAAAAATAATAAGAATAATCCTTAGGGGAACAATAGGGCCCTGCGCCCATTGGCTCGGGCCCTAATAATAATAAGAATAATCCTTAGGGGAACAATAGGGCTCTTCGCCCCTTCGGGCTTGAGCCCTAAATATAGCTGCAAGCAGCGATGGCGGGCTCAAGCCACCAATGCCATCGCCACCCCCGGTGGCATCAGGTAAAGTGTGCCCAGCGGGCACATGCATTCATAATATCCCTCTGGCAGTGAGGTTTTAAAGGATATGGCAGTTAAAGGGTTAATCCGAATCATCTAGACTTTAAAATTACATTCACAGAACAATATATATATATATATATATATATATATATATATATATATATATATATATATATATATATATATATATATATATATATATATTTATAACTTTAGTAACACTTTACAATAAGATTTCATTTATAAACATTATGTTAACATGAACAATATTTATATAGCATTCATTCATGTCAGTTAATATTCCAAACTTAAACATTAAAACATTGTTTTATTGTGATTTTTTTCCAAGAACATTTTACCAATTCCAAACCATATCAATCTTAATAACTACCATTATTTTTATTTAATCATTTATAAGTGCTATACAATAGTCCAGGAAAGCTGGAAGAGAAAAACACTTTATATTCATGTGTGTAGAATTATTAGGCATGTTTTCTTTTGCAGATGGAATGCGCTAAAAAAGAGTTTTAACTCAAACTGTAAAGTCAAAAATTATGAAATACCCATGAGAAATATCACACACAAATGCAATACAGAAATGGATAAGTTAAGACTTGACCATTATACAAAAAATGCTGACTGGGTCATGAGGTCAGAAAAGAAGAAGAAAAAAACAGGTCAAGAAGAACTGACAAAAAGAATTGCAAAATAATTAGGAATTAATGTGAAGATTAATTTTTAGTCAATTCTGCAAGACAGACTTTCAGGAAAGGAGGTGGAATAAAAATTAGCTCCTAAATCTTAATCCCGGATTCTGGAAGATATATTCCTCAAACCATCGGACAAGAGGAGGTGGTGCTGGTCCTTCACGAGTCACTCTAATCTGTTCATGAAGCCTATATATAAAGTCTTAATATATAGTATTTCACAATACTTCATGGTATTCTAATTAAATCATTTTTTGGAATCTTAGATCTCTCAGAACCTGACACATTGTAATTCTGAGACTCCAGGAAAGTGGCAGTTCTGTAAAATGTTGGCACTGGAGACTAAATGCTCCCTGATAGTTTCACACCTAATTCACTTAACACACACACACACACACACACACGTTACCCACAGTGACAGTGGGACTGAGTGACATCAGATTTATGATAGTTTTTTAATTTTCTATCATCCATATAGTGTTGTATAGTCATGAAACTATGCATATTTCCTCAGAATGACTTGTCTTCTATGTGTACATTTTTTTGAAGTGTTTAGAAGCTGCACTTTAAAAAAATAAAAGACATTTACTTGTTACTTTTTTACTGTTATTTCAAAAAATCACCACGACAAAACCATTCAAGCTATCCAAAATTCATTCGCATCTGTTCTGTAAGATAAATTCTTTAAACAGTGGTAAAAGAGGATGTGGTGCTGAACCTTCAAGAGTCACTCAAAACTTATCTGTCCATAAAGCCTATAAAGAATTATTCTTAATATACAGTTCACAATACTTCAGCTTGTTATTCTAATTAAGTGAGGGTCATTTTATCAGTAAAATACATAAAATTCATATTATTTTTCTTTGAAAGATTTCTATAAATGATTTAAATCATACTTGTTTCTACAATAATTATTTAAAAGTAATCCTATAGCTCCCTCTGGTGGCCATTATTGGTACTAAGAATTGCAAGCTTCATTTATAAGTTATGATAGTTTTAATTTTTTGCTGGCTCTTGAAAATGATAAAGCTTTGAAACTTACTGTGGTTCCTTCAAATGATGACTTCTACGTATATAAAAAATTATGAAGAGTTTGGAATTAAAAAATTTAAAGATATAGTAAAATAACTATTGTATTTTTTTATGTTACTTTAATAAATCGCTATGGCCACACCATTTAAGGTATCCTAAACCCATTCGCAATTTAACATCTTCAGTATATTGGATTCATGTTAAAAAAAAAGTTTGGTGTGAACTACTTGTGTCTTCTTGGAGGAGTATGAATTCATTTACAGGCTGATTTTATCATAAATCCACAATAGAATTTCTGAGTTCTGTATCAATCTGTGTTGTTGTTTGTTTATTTTTATTTTTTTATTTTTCATAGGAAGATAACTGATCCTTTACTCTCCTTTTTAATAAATGTGCTTATAAACCAAAAACAAGCTATTTATAGCTGTATTTATAAACTGCTTACTACTGACTATTAATATTGGGACAAGGCTTTATAAAGCATGAACTGACTATTTACTTTTTGAGTTTGAAATTATTATTTGCAGCACAAATAAGGTTTTTTACGATTTTTTAAAATTCCTAAAACTGTAAGAAAAGGATAAGGCCTAAGATTTCTATGTGAGTGGCTAAATTTATTTGTTTTTATAACTATAATGCATAAACTATGAAATTATACAAAATATATAAAAAAGTACAACAGTTATTGTTTTCCAATGTTTTTTAGCCTACTGCAATCATTCTAAACAGCTTGAATAAAACCTGTTAATATTTAATATAGACCACTGTAACTGTGTATAATCTAACAAACAAGTTTATTATGAAAATAAAAGTGTGTACACCAGATAAATTGGACGATAAAGAAATTGCTAACAATAGTATAATAGAGCATGTTTTATGTTTTTAGGCGTTTAGATGCAGAAATGGACAAATCAAATGTAAAATAAAATGTAATTGATTTAATTAAATATAGATTAATTCTTGTTAGAGCAAAATAATAAATAAATAAATAAATACGTACACACATTAAAAACGCAGCCAAGATGAATGAATTACATTTTTTATATAGATTAAAATTGAAGACAGAAGCAGCTGGTATACGCGGTCACTTAATATTAAAATCCGATCCACTTCAGATTTATTTCTCAACGGTTTACGTTCACGTGGCTGTTTTCGTTTATATTCGCCAAGCTATTTTGAAATAATCTTGTCCGTGATGTGTTCGTTCGTACGACGAAAGCCAGAATCCTGCAGCTCGAGAGATATATGTTATTCTGCCAGTCGCGCTTTCAAATAGTCTTGCACACTTAAACGGGTCACAAACACCTGCATTTAGCTCTTGTAGTGTTACAATGGGTTTATTGTGTGCATTTGTGGTAATATTTTATTTAAAAAAGCTCTTAAACAAGAATAAATTCGTTTGTTTTGAGCTCGACACTGTACGCGCTGATCGGAGGCGTGATTTCATATAGGCAGCCTCAACTATTTCATTTTCACACAAACAGTTCAAAAACATCTTAATTTAGCTCTTGGTGTGTTCTAATTGGTGAATTGTGTGATATCGCTGCAATACTTTATTTTTAATAGCTATAAAACAAGAATAAACTCGTTTTTTCTGAGCTCATCATTCCACACGCTCCTGCTCAGAGCGGTGATTCATCTCTCGTGTTTCTCACGTATCACTGACCACACATCCATTATTAATGAGCCCTGACCTGATAATAATCAGATATGTTGGTTTAGCTTGTCAGTGTGAATTAAATCCAAGTATTTATTTGTATTTTAACCGATTTAAAAGAGAAACTAAATCTCCGGTAATTGCACCTGTAGGGGCGCAATTTCTCTCAGACAATGGAAGTCTGAAGCACATATACTCAAACAGAGGGACAGAGTGATATGAGATGTCTGACAGTTTTTTAATTTTCTATTATCCATACAGTGTTGTAAAGTCGTGAAACTATCCATATTTACTCAGAATGACTTTTTGTCTGTATGAAAAAAGGTTTTGAAGTGTTTGGAATTTAAAAATGCAGGAAAATTAATAATTCCAGTTTTACTGTCATTAAAAAAAATCACCACGACAAAACCGTTCAAGCTATCCAAAATCCATTGGCAATTTAAGTTGTTTAAAATGTTTTGGCATCATGTAGACAAAGTTTGGTGTGTATAGTGTTACTCTCCTCTGAGCAGTATGCATTAATTCACAACTAAATGTAAAAAAAAAATCCACATTCAAATCAAAATAGCTGACTTCCTGTTGATCGTAGCTGATGACTGTGAATTAGAAAGTTGTCCGTCTTGATAAGAACAATTTTTTTACCAAGTTTGGTGTCTGTAGCTAAAACTAACCCCCCCACTTTTGACAAAAGGTGGCGCTATAGAGTGCCTTTTCCACGCCCTCTTATGAACTTTTGCCAGTGTCTAGTTATCATAAATACTGAAATGTGTTCTGAGTTTGATGAAATTCTAAGCATGTTATATGCCTCAAAATCACCTGAGAAGTATTCCAGTTTGACATGTTGCCACGGCAACAATATTTTTATCTATCCAATTTCCCCCAGCAGATTCATATCGGCTGTGTTTTAACATTATTCTGATGAAGTTTGAAGCAAATCGAGTAAAAATAAGATGCTGAATTCAAAGCATTTTGAAAATGACACACTTCCTGCTGCCAGTTGGTGGCGCTATAACTTTGACTCCTAATAGTCACATATATGTGATCGACATCATACAATGAATAATCTGATGAAGTTTGATTGAAATCAGGAAATGTATGTGGATGGTATTAGACACTTCCTGTTTCTCAATTCTCGCCATAATTTCAACGCCTCGCCACGAGCAAACCGTTCGAGATATCAAAAATCCCCTGGCAATTTTTCATCCCCAATGTCTTGAGATCATGTTGACCGAGTTTGGTGGTAAACGAGTAAAAAACCTATGACAAGTATATCAAATTCCAGAGCATGCGCTTTTTACATAACTCTAAATAGCTGACTTCCTGTTGGGCGGAGCCCAATGACATGCAATACGAAAATTGTTCGGCACAATGAGATCTATATGTGTACTGAGTTTCATATGAATATGTGCAAGTATGTGTGAGCTATACATCAACATTTATGACTGTGTTCCAGGGGGCGCCATAGAGCCCCTGTGCCACGCCCGGGTCCCAACCTCTGCAGGCTCCTAAAGGGCACAGATTCCAAAGTGTGCGCAAATTTTCAAGAGTTTTTGAGTATGTTAGGGACCCCAAAAGCCCCCACAACTTTGATCAAAAATATGAATAATAAACCCTAAATAGCCAACTTCCTGTTGGGCAGAGCCTATGACATGCAGTACGAAAGTTGTTTGGTTTAATGAGATCTACATGTGTACCGAGTTTCATGTGTCTACGTGCAAGTATGTATGATATATGGCCCTCAGTATTCCAGGGGGCGCTGTAGAGCCCCTGTGCCACGCCCGTGTATCAGTCTCTGCCCGACCCTAATGGCCGCAGGTTCCAATCTGTGTGCCAATTTTCAAGAGTTTTCGAGCATGTTAAGGACCCCAAAAGCCCCCGTAACGTTAGAAAAAAATAATAATAATAATAATAATAATAAAAAATAATCCTAAGGAAAACAATAGGGCTCTCGCCCTCCAGGCTTGAGCCCTAATAATAATAATAACAAATAATCCTAAGGAAAACAATAGGGCTCTCGCCCTCCAGGCTTGAGCCCTAATAATAACAAATAATCCTAAGGAAAACAATAGGGCTCTCGCCCTCCAGGCTTGAGCCCTAATAATAATAATTAAAGCTGCAAGCAGCGATGAACGGGCCCTCGCACCCGGGCTCACCGCCATCGTGTTGCTTTAGTAAAAAGGTGAACGTTGAGAAATATGCATTTAATGTCCTAAATATATGTGCCAATCTTACCGTTGCCAGCAGGTGGCGCTATCATTATAATGGAATATTGGCCTTCAGATGTGTTCAGGCCAGGACTCTTATCGAACATGTGAAGTTTGGGGAAGATTGAACATTTTATGCTTGAGTTACAACAACTTCTCTTGCTGTGGCAAGACATCAAATTTTGTCATTGCGCCATGGAAACGCCCTTTAACAAAAACTCAAGATCTCCAAAAGTTAACATTGCACAGGCCTTTAGATTAGACTGACCACAAAATATATGTTAATCTCAAAAAAATTATAGGAGTAGTTTGTCGCAGCGTAAAACATGTCACTTCCTGTTGCCAATAGGTGGCGCTATGACTATAACTGAATGTGGGCATGTAGATCTGTTAAGGGCAGAAGTTTTATCTAACATGTGAAGTTTGGGGCAGATTGGACATTGTATGTCTGAGTTACAGCAACTTCCTTTTTCATGGCGAAACATCGAAATTTGTCAGGCCACCATGGACACGCCCTTTAACGAAATCTAAAGATCTTCGCAATTTAACATCGCAAAGAGCTTAAGATTACACTGACCAGGTTTGGTGTTGATCTGAATAAATCTCTAGGAGGAGTTCGTTAAAGTATAACCCCTGAAAATGACCAAAACAACGCCAATTTTGCAGAGAAAATTCTAAATAACCGACTTCCTGTTGGGATTCGGATTTCGTACCAAGAGACTTTTTTGTAGGTATTGGTGTGTTACATGTGTATACCGATTTTTGTACATGTACGTGAAACATAGCTCGAGGCGCACTCTGTTGAAAGTGTATAGGTGGCGCTATCGAGCCATTTTGCCACACCTGATGGAATTTTGGCCTTCAGATGTGTTCAGGCCAGGACTCTTATCACACATGTGAAGTTTGGGGAAGATCGGACATTTTATGCCTGAGTTATAACATCTTTTATTCCTATGGCGAGACATCGAACTTTGTGACGGCGCCATGGACACGCCTTTTAACGAAAACTCAAGATCTTCACAACTTAACATCGCACAGGGCTTTAGATTAGACTGACCACAAAAAATACATTGATGTCATAAAATTTCTAGGAGTAGTTCATCGCAGTGTAAAATATGTCACTTCCTGTTGCCAATAGGTGGCGCTATGACTATAACTGAATATGGGCATGTCAATCTGTTCAGGTCAGGAGTCTCATCAAACATGTGAAGTTTGGGGCAGATTGGTCATTGTATGTCTGAGTTATAGCAACTTCCTGTTTCATGGCGAATCATCGAAATTCGCCAGGCCGCCAAGGACACGCCCATTAACGAAAACTCAAAAGCTTCGCAATTTAACATCGCAAAGGCCTTCAGATTAGGCATACCAAATTTGGTGTTGATCTGAATAAATCTCTAGGAGGAGTTCGTTAAAATACAACGCATGGAAATGACAAAAATGACACAAAATTTGCTCATAATATTAGTAATAACCGACTTCCTGTTGGGTTTCGGATTTTGCTCCAAGAGACTTTTTTGTAGGTATTGGAGAGTTACATGTGTATACCGATTTTCATACATGTACATGAAACGTAGCTCGAGGCGCACACCGTTGAACGTGCATAGGTGGCGCTGTTGAGCCATTTTGCCACACCCACTTCTGAAACCCATATCAGACGTAAATTTTCGCCAGTTCTGAGGTGTGTGCAAAGTTTCATGACTTTTCGAGCATGTTTAGGCCCTCAAAAATGCGATTCATTTTGGAGAAGAATAATAATAAATATAGCTGCAAGCAGCGATGGCGGGCTCAAGCCACCAATGCCATCGCCACCCCGGTGGCATCAGGTAAACTGTGCCCAGCGGGCACATGCATTCACAATATCCCTCTGGCAGTGAGGTTTTAAAGGATATGGCAGTTAAAGGGTTAATCCGAATCATCTAGACCAGTGGTTCCCAACCACATTCCTGGAGGCCCCCCAACACTGCACATTTTGCATCTCTCCTTTGTCTAACACAACCATGTCCAGTCTTGGAGTCTGTACTAATGAGCTGACGAACTGAATCATGTGTGTTTGATTAAGGAGACATGGAAAACATGCAGTGTTGGGGGGCCTCCAGGAACGTGGTTGGGAACCACTGATCTAGACTTTAAAATCACATTCACAGAACAATATATATATATAACTTTAGTAACACTTTACAATAAGATTCCATTCATAAACATTATGTTAACATGAACAATATTTATATAGCATTCATTCATGTCAGTTAATATTCCAAACTTAAACATTAAAACATTGTTTTATTGTGATTTTTTTCCAAGCACATTTTACCAATTCCAAACCATATCAATCTTAATAACTACCATTATTTTTTATTTAATCATTTATGAGTGCTATACAATAGTCCAGGAAAGCTGGAAGAGAAAAACAGGTCAAGAAGAACTGACAAAAAGAATTGCAAAATAATTAGGAAATAATGTGAAGATTAATTTTTAGTCAATTCTGCAAGACAGACTTTCAGGAAAGGAGGTGGAATAAAAATGAGCTCCTAAATCTTAATCCCAGATTCTGGAAGATATACTCCTCAAACCATCGAACAAGAGGAGGTGGTGCTGGTCCTTCACGAGTCACTCTAATCAGTTCATAAAGCCTATATATAAAGACTTAATATATAGTATTTCACAATACTTCATGGTATTCTAATTAAATCATTTTTTGGAATCTTAAGTCTCTCAGAACATGACACAGAGTAATTCTGGAGACTCCAGGAAAGTGGCAGTTCTGTAAAATGTTGGCGCTGGAGACTAAATGCTCTCTGATAGTTTCACACCTAATTCACTTAACACACACACACACACACACACACTACCCACAGTGACAGTGGGACTGAGTGACATCAGATGTATGATAGTTTTTTAATTTTCTATCATCCATACAGTGTTGTATAGTCATGAAACTATTGTCATGAGACCAGTCATTCTGAGGAAATATGCCTCAGAATGAATTGTCTTCTATGTGTACATTTTTTTTTTTGAAGTGTTTAGAAGCTGCACTTTAAAAAAATAAAAAGACATTTACTGGTTCCTTTTTTACTATTATTTCAAAAAATCACCACGACAAAACCATTCAAGCTATCCAAAATTCATTATACAGTTCACAATACTTCAGCTTGTTATTCTAATTAAGTGAGGGTCATTTTATCAGTAAAATTCCTAAAATACATATTATTTTATTTGAAAGATTTCTATAAATGATTTAAATCAAACTAGTTTCTACAATAATTATTTAAAAGTAATCATATAGCTCCCTCTGGTGGCCATTATAGGTACTAAGAATTGCAAGCTTGATTTATAAGTTATGATAGTTTTAATTTTATGCTGGCTCTTGAAAAAAATAAAGCTATGAAACTTACTGTGCTTCCTTCAAATGAGGACTTCTACTTATATAAAAAATTATGAAGAGTTAGAATGAAAATTTGTAAAGATATAGTAAAATAACTATTGTATTTTTTTATGTTACTTTAATAAATCTCTATGGCAACACCATTTAAGCTATCCTAAACCCATTCACAATTTAACATCTCAGTATATTGGCATCATGTTGAAAAAGGAGTATGGAGTAGTATGAGGAGGAGTATGAATTCATTTACAGGCTGATTTTATCATAAATCCACAATAAAATTTCTGAGTTCTGTATCAATCTGTGTTGTTGTTTGTTTATTTTTTATCTTTTATTTTTCATAGGAAGATAACTTACTCTCCTTTTTAATAAATGTGCTTATAAACCATTGACAAGCTATTTATAGCTGTATTTATAAACTGCTTACTACTGACTATTAATATTGGGACAAGGCTTTATAAAGCATGAACTGACTATTTACTAATGAGTGCAGTTATTATAAAGTGTTATCAATGCATTTGCTAATGTTAACAAATTAGAAATTATTTTACAGTGTTATCAAATCCTTAAATGACTCATAAGCATTTGTGAAAGTTCTGCTTGCATTACAGCTTAGTATTGATCTGTGAGCTGAACAGATGTACTGTTACATCCATGAGATTTTGTTTTTATTGTAATACACAAACTATGAAATTATACAAAATGTATAAAAAGATAAATAAATAAATACGCACACATTAAAAAAGCAGCCAAGTCGAATGAGTTTCCTTTTTTATATAGATTAAAATTGAAGACAGAAGCAAGTGGTAAATGTGGTCACTTTAATATTCAAATCCAGTAGATCCAGTTTATGTTCACGTGGCTGTTTTCGTTTATAGTCGCCAAGCTATTATGTGTTTTGAAATAATCTTGTCCGTTATGTGTTCGTTCGTACGACGAAAGCCAGAATCCTGCAGCTCGAGAGATATATGTTATTCTGCCAGTCGCGCTTTCAAATAGTCTTGCACACTTAAACAGGTCACAAACACCTGCATTTAGCTCTTGTTGTGTTACAATGGGTTTATTGTGTGCATTTGTGGTAATATTTTATTTAAAAAAGCTCTTAAACAAGAATAAATTCGTTTGTTTTGAGCTGGACACTGTACGCGCTGATCGGAGGCGGTGATTTCAGTTAGGCAGCGACAAATATTTCATTTTCACACAAACAGTTCAAAAACATCTTAATTTAGCTCTTGGTGTGTTCTAATTGGTTGATTGTGTGATATCGCTGTAATAATTTATTTTTAAAAGCTTTAAAACAGGAATAAATTCGTTTTCTCTGAGCTCTTTACTCCAGACGCTCGTGATCACAGCGGTGATTCATCTCTCCTATTTCTCACGTATCTCTGGCCAGAAATAATTTATCCATGAGCCCTGAACCGGTAATAATCAGATATGTTGGTTTAGCTTGTCAGTGTGAATTAAATCTAAGTATTTGTTTGTATTTTTAACCGATTTAAAAGTGAAAGTAAAAGTTCGGGAATTGAACCTGTAGGGGCGCTATTTCTCTCAGACAATGGAAGTCTGAAGCACATATACTCAAACAGAGGGACAGAGTGAGATGAGATGTCTGACAGTTTTTTAATTTTCTGTTATCCATACAGTGTTGTAAAGTCGTGAAACTATGCATATTTCCTCAGAATGACTTTTTCATCTGTATGAAAAAATTCTTTGACGTGTTTGGAAGCTGCAATTTAAAAATACAATAATGATTCCCTTTGTAAGGTCATTTAAAAAAATCACCACGGCAAAACCATTCAAGCTATCCAAAATCCATTCACAATTTAAGTTCCTATCAGAAATACTGATGTGTGTTCAGAGTTTTGTGAAATTCTAAGTATGTTATTTGCCTCAAAATCACCTGAGAAGTATTCCAGTTTGACATGTTGCCACGGCAACAATTTTTTAGATATCAATATCCCCCTTTACAGATTTATATCAGCTGTGTTTTAACATTATTCTGATGAAGTTTGAAGCAAATCGAGTAATAATAAGATGCTGAATTAAAATCATTTTGAAAATGACACACTTCCTTCTGCCAGTTGGTGGCGCTATAACTTTGACTCCTAATAGTCACATATATGCGATCGACATTATACAACGAATAATCTGATGAAGTTTGATTAAAATCAGGAAATGTATGTGGATGGTATTAGACACTTCCTGTTTCTCATTTCTCGCCATAATTTCAACGCCTCGCCACGAGCAAACCGTTCGAGATATCAAAAATCCCCTGGCAATTTTTCATCCCCAGTGTCTTGAGATCATGTTGACCGAGTTTGGCGGCAATCGAGAAAAAAACCTATGACAAGTATTTCAAATTCCAGAGCATGCGCTTTTTACATAACTCTAAATAGCTGACTTCCTGTTGGGTGGAGCCTATGACATGCAATACGAAAGTTGTTCGGCACGATGAGATCTATATGTGTACTGAGTTTCATATGAATATGTGCAAGTATGTGTGAGCTATACATCAACATTTCTGACTGTGTTCCAGGGGGCGCCGTAGAGCCCCTGTGCCACGCCCGGGTCCCAGCCTCTGCAGGCTCCTAAAGGCCACAGATTCCAAAGTGTGCGCAAATTTTCAAGAGTTTTTGAGTATGTTAAGGACCCCAAAAGCCCCCACAACTTTGACGAAAAATTTGAATACTAAACCCTAAATAGCCAACTTCCTGTTGGGCGGAGCCCATGATATGCAATACAAAAGTTGTTTGGATTGATGAGATTTATATGTGTACCGAGTTTCATACGTCTACGAGCAAGAATGTATGATATATGGCCCTCCATATTCCAGGGGGCGCTGTAGAGCCCCTGTGCCACGCCCGTGTATCAGTCTCTGCCCGGCCCTAATGGCCGCAGGTTCCAATCTGTGTGCCAATTTTCAAGACTTTTTAAGCACGTTAAGGGCCCCAAAAGCCCCCGAGACGTTGGAAAAAAATAATAATAATAATAATAATAATAATAAAAAATAATCCTAAGGAAAACAATAGGCCTCTCGCCCTTTGGGCTTGAGCCCTAATAATAATTAAAGCTGCAAGCAGCGATGAACGGGCCCTCGCACCCGGGCTCACTGCCATCATGTGGCTTTAGTAAAAAGGTGAACGTTGAGAAATATGCATTTAAACTCATAAATATAAGTGCAATATATCAAAGTTTATTCCATATGTGTGCCAATCTTCCTGTTGCCAGCAGGTGGCGCTATCGTTATAATGGAATATTGGCCTTCAGATGTGTTCAAGCCAGGACTCTTATCACACATGTGAAGTTTGGGCAAGATCGGACATTTTATGCCTGAGTTATAACATCTTTTATTCCCATGGCGAGACATCGAACTTCGTCATGGCGACATGGACATGCCTTTTAACAAAAACTCAAGATCTTCACAACTAAACATCACACAGGTCTTTAGATTAGACTGACCACAAAAAAGACATTGATGTCATAAAATTTCTAGGAGTAGTTTGTCTCAGTGTAAAATATGTCACTTCCAGTTGCCAATAGGTGGCGCTATGACTATAACTGAATATTGGCATGTAGATCTGTTCAGGTGAAGAGTCTTATCAAAAATGTGAAGTTTGGGGCAGATTGGACATTGTATGTGTGAGCTATAGCACCATCATTTTTCATGGCGAATCATCGAAATTTGTCAGGCCGCCATGGACACGCCCTTTAACGAAACCTCAATTCCTTCGCAATTTAACATCGCAAAGGGCTTTAGATTACACTGACCAAGTTTGGTGTTGATCTGAATAAATCTCTAGGAGGAGTTCGTTAAAATACAACCCCTGAAAATGACAAAAACAACACCAATTTTGCAGGGAAAATTAAAAATAACCGACTTCCTGTTGGGATTCGGATTTCGTACCAGGAGACTTTTTTGTAGCTATTGGTGTGTTACATATGTTAACCGATTTTCGTACATGTACATGACATGTAGCTCGAGGCGCACTCCATTGAAAATGTATAGGTGGCGCTATCGAGCCATTTTGCCACACCCAATGGAATATTAGCCTCCAGATGTGTTCAGGTCAGGACTCTTATCAAACATTTGAAGTTTGGGCAAGATCTGATATTTTATGACTGAGTTACAACAACTTCTACTCCCATGGCGAGACATCGAACTTTGACATGGCGCCATGGACACGCCCTTTAACGAAAACTCAAGATCTTCTCAATTTAACATCTTACAGGCCTTTAGATTAGACTGACGACAAAAAAGACATTGATGTCAAAAATTTCTAGGAGTAGTTTGTCGCAGCGTAAAATATGTCACTTCCTGTTGCCAATAGGTGGCGCTATGACTATAACTGAATATGGTCATGTCAAACTGTTCAGGACAGGAGTCTCATCAAACATGTGAAGTTTGGGGCAGATTGGTCATTGTATGTCTGAGTTATAGCAACTTCCTGTTTCATGGCGAATCATCGAAATTCGCCAGGCCGCCACACACAGGCCCTTCAACGAAAACTCAAAAGCTTCGCAATTTAACATCGCAAAGGCCTTTAGATTAGGCATACCAAATTTGGTGTTGATCTGAATTAATCTCTAGGAGGAGTTCGTTAAAATACAACGCATGGAAATGACAAAAATGACACAAAATTTGCTCATAATATTAGAAATAACCGACTTCCTGTCTGGTTTCGGATTTTGCTCCAAGAGACTTTTTTGTAGGTATTGGAGAGTTACATGTGTATACCGATTTTCATACATGTACATGAAACGTAGCTCGAGGCGCACACCGTTGAACGTGTATAGGTGGCGCTGTTGAGCCATTTTGCCACACCCACTTCTGAAACCCATATCAGACGTAAATTTTCGCCAGTTCTGAGGTGTGTGCAAAGTTTCATGACTTTTCGAGCATGTTTAGGCCCTCAAAAATGCGATTCATCTTAGAGAAGAAGAATAATAATAATAAATATAGCTGCAAGCAGCGATGGCGGGCTCAAGCCACCAGTGCCATCGCCACCCCGGTGGCATCAGGTAAACTGTGCCCAGCGGGCACATGCATTCACAATATCCCTCTGGCAGTGAGGTTTTAAAGGATATGGCAGTTAAAGGGTTAATCCGAATCATCTAGACTTTAAAATCACATTCACAGAACAATATATATGTATAACTTTAGTAACACTTTACAATAAGATTCCATTCATAAACATTATGTTAACATGAACAATATTTATATAGCATTCATTCACGTCAGTTAATATTCCAAACTTAAACATTAAAACATTGTTTTATTGTGATTTTTTTCCAAGCACATTTTACCAATTCCTAACCATATAAATCTTAATAACTACCATTATTTTTTATTTAATCATTTATGAGTGCTATACAATAGTCCAGGAAAGCTGGAAGAGAAAAACTCCTTATATTCATGTGTGCAGAATTATTAGGCATGTTTTCTTTTACAGATGAAATGCGCTAAAATAGACTTTTAACACAAACTGTAAGGTCGAAAATTATGAAATACCCATGAGAAATATCAAACACAAATGCAATACAGAAATGGATAAGTTAAGACTTGACCATTGTACAAAAAATGCTGACTGGGTCATGAGGTCAGAAAAGAAGAAGAAAAAAGCAGGTCAAGAAGAACTGACAAAAAGAATTGCAAAATAATTAGTAATTAATGTGAAGATTAATTTTTAGTCAATTCTGCAAGACAGACTTTTCAGGAAAGGAGGTGGAATAAAAATGAGCTCCTAAATCTTAATCCCGGATTCTGGAAGATATATTCCTCAAACCATCGAACAAGAGGAGGTGCTGCTGGTCCTTCACGAGTCACTCTAATCTGTTCATAAAGCCTATATATAAAGACTTAATATATAGTATTTCACAATACTTCATGGTATTCTAATTAAATCATTTTTTGGAATCTTAAGTCTCTCAGAGTCCGACACCGAGTAATTCTGGAGACTCCAGGAAAGTGGCAGTTCTGTAAAATGTTGGCGCTGGAGACTAAATGCACCCTGATAGTTTCACACCTAATTCACTTAACACACACACACACACACACACACACATTACCCACAGTGACAGTGGGACTGAGTGACATCAGATGTATGATAGTTTTTTTTAATTTTCTATCATCCATACAGTGTTGTATAGTCATGAAACTATGGTCATGAGACCAGTCATTCTGAGGAAATATGCCTCAGAATGACTGGTCTTCTATGTGTACATTTTTTTTTTTTAAGTGTTTAGAAGCTGCACTTTAAAAAAATAAAAAGACATTTACTGGTTCCTTTTTTACTATTATTTCAAAAAATCATCACGGCAAAACCATTCAAGCTATCCAAAATTCATTCACACCTATTCTGTAAGATTAATTCTTTAAACAGTGGTAAAAGAGGATGTGGTGCTGAACCTTCAAGAGTCACTCAAAACGTTATCTGTCCATAAAGCCTATAAAGAATTATTCTTAATATACAGTTCAAAATACTTCAGCTTGTTATTCTAATTAAGTGAGGGTCATTTTATCAGTAAAATATATACAATTCATTTTTTTTTTGAAAGATTTCTATAAATGATTTAAATCATACTCGTTTCTACAATAATTATTTAAAAGTAATCATATAGCTCCCTCTGGTGGCCATTATAGGTACTAAGAATTGCAAGCTTGATTTATAAGTTATGATAGTTTTAATTTTAGGCTGGCTCTTGAAAGTGATAAAGCTATGAAACTTACTGTGCTTCCTTCAAATGAGGACTTCTACTTATATAAAAAATTATGAAGATTTAGAATGAAAAATTGTAAAGATATAGTAAAATAACTATTGTATTTTTTTATGTTACTTTATAAATCTCTATGGCAACACCATTTAAGCTATCCTAAACCCATTCACAATTTAACATCTCAGTATATAGGCATAATGTTGAAAAAGGAGTATGGAGTAGTATGAGGAGGAGTAGGAATTCATTTACAGGCTGATTTTATCATAAATCCACAATAAAATTTCTGAGTTCTGTATCAATCTGTGTTGTTGTTTGTTTATTTTTATCTTTTATTTTTCATAGGAAAATAACTTACTCTCCTTTTTAATAAATGTGCTTATAAACCAAGGACAAGCTATTTATAGCTGTATTTATAAACTGCTTACTACTGACTATTGATATTGGGACAAGGCTTTATAAAGCATGAACTGACTATTTACTAATGAGTGCAGTTATTATAAAGTGTTATCAATGCATTTGCTAATGTTAACAAATTAGACATTATTTTACAGTGTTATCAAATCCTTAAATGACTCATAAGCATTTGTGAAAGTTCTGCTTGCATTACAGCTTAGTATTGATCTGTGAGCTGAACAGATTTACTGTTACATCCATGAGATTATGTAAGTTAAAATAAATATAATGTCACAGGATGTCATAGGTCAGTATCAAATGAGTTTGAAATTATTATTTGCAGCACAAATAAGGTTTTTTTAGGATTTTTAAAAATCCCTAAAACTGTCAGAAAAAGGTTAAGGCCTAAGCTATTTCTATGTGAGTGGCTAAATTTATTTTTGTTTTTATAATTGTAATACACAAACTATGAAATTATACAAAATGTATAAAAAGGTAAATAAATAAATACGCACACATTAAAAAAGCAGCCAAGTCGAATGAGTTTCCTTTTTTATATAGATTAAAATTGAAGACAGAAGCAAGTGGTAAATGTGGTCACTTTAATATTCAAATCCAGTAGATCCAGTTTATGTTCACGTGGCTGTTTTCGTTTATAGTCGCCAAGCTATTATGTGTTTTGAAATAATCTTGTCCGTTATGTGTTCGTTCGTACGACGAAAGGCAGAATCCTGCAGCTCGAGAGATATATGTTATTCTGCCAGTCGCGCTTTCAAATAGTCTTGCACACTTAAACAGGTCACAAACACCTGCATTTACCTCTTGTTGTGTTACAGTGGGTTTATTGTGTGCATTTGTGGTAATATTTTATTTAAAAAAGCTCTTAAACAAGAATAAATTCGTTTGTTTTGAGCTCGACACTGTAAGCGCTGATCGGAGCGGTGATTTCAGATAGGCAGCCACAAATATTTCATTTTCACACAAACAGTTCAAAAACATCTTAATTTAGCTCTTGGTGTGTTCTAATTGGTTGATAGTGTGATATCGCTGTAATAATTTATTTTTAAAAGCTTTAAAACAGGAATAAATTCGTTTTCTCTGAGCTCTTTACTCCAGACGCTCGTGATCACAGCGGTGATTCATCTCTCCTATTTCTCACATATCTCTGGCCAGAAATAATTTATCCATGAGCCCTGAACCGGTAATAATCAGATATGTTGGTTTAGCTTGTCAGTGTGAATTAAATCTAAGTATTTATTTGTATTTTTAACGGATTTAAAAGTGAAAGTAAAAGTTCGGGAATTGAACCTGTAGGGGCGCTATTTCTCTCAGACAATGGAAGTCTGAAGCACATATACTCAAACAGAGGGACAGAGTGAGATGAGATGTCTGACAGTTTTTTAATTTTCTGTTATCCATACAGTGTTGTAAAGTCGTGAAACTATGCATATTTCCTCAGAATGACTTTTTCATCTGTATGAAAAAATTATTTGACGTCTTTGGAAGCTGCAACTTAAAAATACAATAATGATTCCCTTTGTAAGGTCATTTAAAAAAATCACCACGGCAAAACCATTCAAGCTATCCAAAATCCATTCACAATTTAAGTTCCTATCAGAAATACTGATGTGTGTTCAGAGTTTTGTGAAATTCTAAGTATGTTATTTGCCTCAAAATCACCTGAGAAGTATTCCAGTTTGACATGTTGCCACGGCAACAATTTTTTAGATATCAATATCCCCCTTGCAGATTTATATCGGCTGTGTTTTAACATTATTCTGATGAAGTTTGAAGCAAATCGAGTAATAATAAGATGCTGAATTCAAATCATTTTGAAAATGACACACTTCCTTCTGCCAGTTGGTGGCGCTATAACTTTGACTCCTAATAGTCACATATATGCGATCGACATCATACAACGAATAATCTGATGAAGTTTGATTAAAATCAGGAAATGTATGTGGACGATATTAGACACTTCCTGTTTCTCATTTCTCGCCATAATTTCAACGCCTCGCCACGAGCAAACCGTTCGAGATATCAAAAATCCCCTGGCAATTTTTCATCCCCAGTGTCTTGAGATCATGTTGACCGAGTTTGGCGGCAATCGAGAAAAAAACCTATGACAAGTATTTCAAATTCCAGAGCATGCGCTTTTTACATAACTCTAAATAGCTGACTTCCTGATGGGCGGAGCCTATGACATGCAATACGAAAGTTGTTTGGCACAATGAGATCTATATGTGTACTGAGTTTCTTATGAATATGTGCAAGTATGTGTGAGCTATACATCAACATTTCTGACTGTGTTCCAGGGGGCGCCGTAGAGCCCCTGTGCCACGCCCGGGTCCCAGCCTCTGCAGGCTCCTAAAGGCCACAGATTCCAAAGTGTGCGCAAATTTTCAAGAGTTTTTGAGTATGTTAAGGACCCCAAAAGCACCCACAACTTTGACGAAAAATTTGAATACTAAACCCTAAATAGCCAACTTCCTGTTGGGCGGAGCCTATGATATGCAATACAAAAGTTGTTTGGATTGATGAGATTTATATGTGTACCGAGTTTCATACGTCTACGAGCAAGAGTGTATGATATATGGCCCTCCATATTCCAGGGGGCGCTGTAGAGCCCCTGTGCCACGCCCGTGTATCAGTCTCTGCCCGGCCCTAATGGCCGCAGGTTCCAATCTGTGTGCCAATTTTCAAGACTTTTTAAGCACGTTAAGGGCCCCAAAAGCCCCCGAGACGTTGGAAAAAAATAATAATAATAATAAATATAGCTGCAAGCAGCGATGGCGGGCTCAAGCCACCAATGCCATCGCCACCCCGGTGGCATCAGGTAAACTGTGCCCAGCGGGCACATGCATTCACAATATCCCTCTGGCAGTGACGTTTTAAAGGATATGGCGGTTAAAGGGTTAATCCGAATCATCTAGACTTTAAAATCACATTCACAGAACAATATATATATATATTCCCCAAACATATATATATATATATATTTAGTAACACTTTACAATAAGATTTCATTTATAAACATTGTTAACATGAACAATATTTATATAGCATTAATTTATGTCAGTTAATATTCCAAACTTAAACATTAAAACATTGTTTTATTGTGATTTTTTTCCAAGCACATTTTACCAATTCCAAACCATATCAATCTTAATAACTACCATTATTTTTTATTTAATCATTTATGAGTGCTATACAATAGTCCAGGAAAGCTGTAAGAGAAAAACTCCTTATATTCATGTGCAGAATTATTAGGCTGTTTTCTTTTACAGATGAAATGCGCTAAAAAAGAGTTTTAACTCAAACTGTTTTAACTCAAAGTCGAAAATTATGAAATACCCATGAGAAATATCAAACACAAATGCAATACAGAAATGGATAAGTTAAGACTTGACCATTGTACAAAAATGCTGACTGGGTCATGAGGTCAGAAAAGAAGAAGAAAAAAAAAAAACAGGTCAAGAAGAACTGACAAAAATAATTGCAAAATAATTAGGAATTAATGTGAAGATTAATTTTTAGTCAATTCTGCAAGACAGACTTTCAGGAAAGGAGGTGGAATAAAAATGAGCTCCTAAATCTTAATCCCGGATTCTGGAAGATATATTCCTCAAACCATCGGACAAGAGGAGGTGGTGCTGGTCCTTCATGAGTCACTCTAATCTGTTCATAAAGCCTATATATAAAGTCTTAATATATAGTATTTCACAATACTTCATGGTATTCTAATCAAATCATTTTTTGGAATCTTAGATCTCTCAGAACCTGACACCGAGTAATTCTGAGACTCCAGGAAAGTGGCAGTTCTGTAAAATGTTGGCGCTGGAGACTAAATGCTCCCTGATAGTTTCACACCTAATTCACTTAACACACACACACACACACACATACACACACACACACACACACACACACACACACACACACACACACACACACACATTACCCACAGTGACAGAGGGACAGAGTGACATCAGATGTATGATAGTTTTTTAATTTTCTATCATCCATATAGTGTTGTATAGTCATGAAACTATGCATATTTCCTCAGAATGACTTGTCTTCTATGTGTACATTTTTTTGAAGTGTTTAGAAGCTGCACTTAAAAAAATAAAAGACATTTACTGGTTACTTTTTTACTGTTATTTCAAAAAATCACCATGACAAAACCATTCAAGCTATCCAAAATTCATCCACACCTGTTCTGTAAGATAAATTCTTTAAACAGTGGTAAAAGAGGATGTGATGCTGATCCTTCAAGAGTCACTCAAAACTTATCTGTCCATAAAGCCTATAAAGAATTATTCTTAATATACAGTTCACAATACTTCAGCATGTTGTTCTAATTAAGTGAGGGTCATTTTATCAGTAAAATACATAAAATTCATATTATTTTTCTTTGAAAGATTTCTATAAATGATTTAAATCATACTTGTTTCTACAATAATTATTTAAAAGTGATCCTATAGCTCCATCTGGTGGCCATTATTGGTACTAAGAATTGCCAGCTTGATTTATGATATGATTATTTTATGATAGTTTTAATTTTATGCTGGCTCTTGAAAATGATAAAGCTATGAAACTTACTGTGCTTCCTTCAAATGATGACTTCTAGGTATATAAAAAATTATGAAGAGTTGGAATTAAAAATTTTAAAGATATAGTAAAATAACTATGGTATTTTTTTATGTTACTTTAATAAATCTCTATGGCCACACCATTTAAGGTATCCTAAACCCATTCGCAATTTAACATCTTCAGTATATGGCTTCATGTTAAAAAAGTTTGGTGTGAACTACTTGTGTCTTCTTGGAGGAGAATGAATTAATTTACAGGCTGAGTTTATCATAAATCCACAATAACATTTCTGAGTTCTGTATCAATCAGTGTTGTTGTTTGTTTATTTTTATTTTTTTATTTTTCATAGGAAGATAACTGACCCTTTACTCTCCCTTTTAATAAATGAGCTATTTATAGCTGTATTTATAAACTGCTTACTACTGACTATTAATATTGGGACAAGGCTTTATGAAGCATGAACTGACTATTTACTAATGAGTGCAGTTATTATAAAGTGTTATCAATGCATTTGCTAATGTTAACAAATTAGACATTATTTTACAGTGTTATCAAATCCCTTAAATGATTTGTAAGTGTTTTGTAATGATTTTATTGACCTAAAAGCATTTGTGAAAGTTCTGCTTACATTACAGCTTAGTCTTGATCTGTGAGCTGAACAGATTTACTGTTACATCCATGACATTATGTAAATTCAAATAAATATCATGTCACAGGATGTCAGAGGTCAGTATCAAATTAGTTTGAAATTATTATTTGCAGCACAAATAAGGTTTTTTAGGATTTTTAAAAATCCCTAAAACTGTCAGAAAAGGATAAGGCCTAAGATTTCTATGTGAGTGGCTAAATTTGTTTGTTTTTATAACTATAATGCATAAACTATGAAACTATACAAAATGTATAAAAAAGTACAAGTTATTCTTTTCCAATGTTTTTTATTTATTTACATTTTTTTTTTTTTTTGGGATTTACATTTTTAAAAATTAGCCTACTGCAATCATTCTAAACAGCTTGAATAAAACCTGTCAATATTTATTATAGACCACTATAACTGTGTATAATCTAACAAACGAGTTTATTATGAAAATAAAGTGTGTACACCAGATAAATTGGACGATAAAGAAATTGCTAACAATAGTATAATAGAGCATGTTTTAGGTTTTTAGGCGTTTAGATGCAGAAATGGACAAATCAAATGTAAAATCAAATGTAATTGATTTAATTAAATATAGATTAAGTCTTGTTAGAGCAAAATAATAAATAAATACGTACACACATTAAAAAAGCAGCCAAGATGAATGAGTTAAATTTTTTATATAGATTAAAATTGAAGACAGAAGCAGCTGGTATATGCGGTCACTTAATATTAAAATCCAGTAGATCCACTTCAGATTTATTTCTCAACAGTTTATGTTCACGTGGCTGTTTTCGTTTATATTAGCCAAGCTATTATGTATTTTGAAATAATCTTGTCCGTGATGTGTTCGTTCTTACGACAAAAGGCAGAATCCTGCAGCTCGAGAGATATATGTTATTCTGCCAGTCGCGCTTTCAAATAGTCTTGCACACTTAAACGGGTCACAAACACCTGCATTTAGCTTGTGTAGTGTTATAATGGATGTATTGTGTGCATTTATGGCAATAATTTATTTTGAAAAGCTCTTAAACAAGAATAAATTCGTTTGTTTTGAACTTGTGACACTGTGCGCGCTGATCGGAGGCAGTGATTTCAGATAGGCAGCCGCGAATATTTCATTTTCACACAAACAGTTCAAAAACATCTTAATTTAGCTCTTGGTGTGCTCTAATTGGTGAATTGTGTGATATCGCTGCAATACTTTATTTTTAATAGCTATAAAACAAGAATAAACTCGTTTTTTTCTGAGCTCATCATTCCACACGCTCCTGCTCAGAGCGGTGATTCATCTCTCGTGTTTCTCACGTATCACTGACCACACATCAATTATTAATGAGCCCTGACCTTATAATAATCATATATGTTGGTTTAGCTTGTCAGTGTGAATTAAATCCAAGTATTTATTTGTATTTTAACCGATTTAAAATCGAAACCAAAAGACAGTCTCCTCCCTTTTTTATTCCGGTAACTACACCTGTAGGGGCGCTATTTCTCTCAGACAATGGAAGTCTAAGCACACACACTCAAACAGAGGGACAGAGTGATATGAGATGTCTGACAGTTTTTTAATTTTCTGTTATCCATACAGTGTTGTAAAGTCATGAAACTATGCATATTTACTCAGAATAACTTTTTTTCTTTATGAAAAAAGGTTTTGAAGTGTTTGGAATTTAAAAATGCAGGAAAATTAATAATTCCATCTTTATTGTCATTTTAAAAAATCCCCACGACAAAACCATCCAAGCTATCCAAAACCCATTCACAATTTAAGTTCCTCAATGTTTTTTCAACATGTACACCAAGTTTGGTGTGTATAGTGTTACTCTCCTCTGAGCAGTATGCATTAATTCACAGCTAAATGTAAAAAACAATCCACATTCAAATCAAAATAGCCGACTTCCTGTTGGTCGTAGCTGATGACTGTGAATTAGAAAGTTGTCCGTCTTGATAAGAACAATTTTTGTACTGAGTTTGGTGTCTGTAGCTAAAACTAACCCCCCCACTTTTGACAAAAGGTGGCGCTATAGAGTGCCTCTTCCACGCCCTCTTATGAAATTTTGCCAGTGTCTAGCTGTCACTAATACTGATATGTGTTCTGAGTTTGATGAAATTCTAAGCATGTTATATGCCTCAAAATCACCTGAGAAGTATTCCAGTTTGACATGTTGCCATGGCAACAATATTTTTTAGATATCAATACCCCCCTTGCAGATTTATATCGGCTGTGTTTTAACATTATTCTGATGAAGTTTGAAGCAAATCGAGTAAAAATAAGATGCTGAAATCAAAGCATTTTGAAAATGACACACTTCCTGCTGCCAGTTGGTGGCGCTATAACTTTGACTCCTAATAGTCACATATATGCGATCGACATCATACAATGAATAATCTGATGAAGTTTGATTAAAATCAGGAAATGTATGTGGATGGTATTAGACACTTCCTGTTTCTCATTTCTCGCCATAATTTCAAAGCCTCGCCACGAGCAAACCGTTTGAGATATCAAAAATCCCCTGGCAATTTTTCATCCCCAATGTCTTGAGATCATGTTGACCGAGTTTGGCGGCAATCGAGTAAAAAACCTATGACAAGTATTTCAAATTCCAGAGCATGCACTTTTTACATAACTCTAAATAGCTGACTTCCTGTTGGGCGGAGCCTATGATATGCAATACGAAAGTTGTTCGGCACGATGAGATCTATATGTGTACTGAGTTTCATATGAATATGTGCAAGTATGTGTGAGCTATACATCAACATTTATAACTGTGATCCAGGGGGCGCCGTAGAGCCCCTGTGCCACGCCCAGGTCTCAGCCTCTGCAGGCTCCTTCAGGCCACAGATTCCAAAGTGTGCGCAAATTTTCAAGAGTTTTTGAGTATGTTAAGGACCCCAAAAGCCCCCACAACTTTGACGACAAAAATGAATAATAAACCCCAAATAGCCAACTTCCTGTTGGGCGGAGCCTATGATATGCAATACGAAAGTTGTTTGTATTGATGAGATTTATATGTGTACCGAGTTTCGTATGTCTATGTGCAAGTATGTATGATATATGGCCCTCCATATTCCAGGGGGCGCTGTAGAGCCCCTGTGCCACGCCCGTGTATCAGTCTCTGCCCGGCCCTAATGGCCGCAGGTTCCAATCTGTGTGCCAATTTTCAAGACTTTTTAAGCATGTTAAGGGCCCCAAAAGCCCCCGAAACCTTGAAGAAAAATAATAATAATAAATAATAATAATAATAATAATAATAATAACAAATAATCCTAAGGAAAACAATAGGGCTCTCGCCCTCCAGGCTTGAGCCCTAATTAAAGCTGCAAGCAGCGATGAACGGGCCCTCGCACCCGGCTCACCGCAATCGTGTGGCTTTAGTAAAAAGGTGAAGGTGAGAAATATGCATTTCAAATCGCAAATATAAGTGGAATATGTCAAAGTCAATTATATGTGCCAATTTTCCTGTTGCCAAATAGGTGGCGCTATCATTATAATGGAATATTGGCCTTCAGATGTGTTCAGGCCAGGAGTCTTATCAAACATGTGAAGTTTGGGGAATATCGAACATTTCATGCCTGAGTTACAACAACTTCTTTTCCTATGGCAAGACATCAAATTTTGTCATGGCGCCATGGACACGCCCTTTAACAAAATCTAAAGATCTCCACAATTTAACATTGCAAAGACCTTTAGATTAGAATGACCAAAATAAAATGTTGATGTCATAAAATTTATTGGAGTAGTTCCTTGCAGTGTAAAACATGACACTTCCTGTTGCCAGCAGGTGGCGCTATGACTATGGCTGAATATGGGCATGTAGATCTGTTTAGGGCAGAAGTCTTATCTAACATGTGATGTTTGAGGCAGATTGGACATTGTATGTCTGAGTAACAGCAACTTCCTTTTTCATGGCGAAACATCAAAATTTGTCAGGCCGCCATGGACACGCCCTTTAACGAAACCTCAAGATCTTCGCAATTTAACATCGCAAAGGGCTTAAGATTACACTGACCAAGTTTGGTGTTGATCTGAATAAATCTCTAGGAGGAGTTCGTTAAAGTACAACCCCTGAAAATGGCAAAAACAACACCAATTTTGGAAGGAAAATTCAAAATAACCAACTTCCTGTTGGGATTCGGATTTCGTACCAAGAGACTTTTTTTTAGATATTGGTGTGTTACATATGTGTACCGATTTTCGTACATGTACGTGACACGTAGCTCGAGGCGCACTCCATTGAATGTGTATAGGTGGCGCTATCGAGCCATTTTGCCACACCCAATGGAATATTGGCCTCCAGATGTGTGCAGGTCAGTACTCTTATCAAACATGTGAAGTTTGGGCAAGATCTGATATTTTATGCCTGAGTTACAACAACTTCTACTCCCATGGCGAGACATCGAACTTAGTCACGGCGCCATGGACACGCCCTTTAACGAAAACTCAAGATCTTCACAATTTAACATTGCATAGGCCTTTAGATTAGACTGACCACAAAAAGACATTGATGTCATAAAATTTCTAGGAGTAGTTCTTCGCAGCATAAAATATGACACTTCCTGTTGCCAATAGGTGGCGCTATGACTATAAGTGAATATGGTCATGTCAAACTGTTCAGGTCAGGAGTCTAATCAAACATGTGAAGTTTGGGGCAGATTGGTCATTGTATGTCTGAGTTATAGCAACTTCCTGTTTCATGGCGAATCATCGAAATTCGCCAGGCCGCCACACACAGGCCCTTCAACGAAAACTCAAAAGCTTCGCAATTTAACATCGCAAAGGCCTTTAGATTATGCATATCAAATTTGGTGTTGATCTGAATGAATCTCTAGGAGGAGTTCGTTAAAATACAACGCATGGAAATGACAAAAATGACACAAAATTTGCTCATAATATTAGAAATAACCGACTTCCTGTTGGGTTTCGGATTTTGCTCCAAGAGACTTTTTTGTAGGTATTGGAGAGTTACATGTGTACACTGATTTTCATACATGTACATGAAACGTAGCTCGAGGCGCACACCGTTGAACGTGTATAGGTGGCGCTGTTGAGCCATTTTGCCACACCCACTTCCGAAACCCATATCAGACGTAAATTTTCGCCAGTTCTGAGGTGTGTGCAAAGTTTCATGACTTTTCGAGCATGTTTAGGCCCTCAAAAATGCGATTCATTTTGGAGAAGAATAATAATAATAATAATAATAATAATAATAATAATAATAATAATAATAATAAACGGAGCAATTCCAAGAGGGTCCTCACACCATCGGTGCTCGGGCCCTAATAATATAGCTGCAAGCAGCGATGGCGGGCTCAAGCCACCAATGCCATCGCCACCCCGGTGGCATCAGGTAAACTGTGCCCAGTGGGCACATGCATTCACAATATCCCTCTGGCAGTGAGGTTTTAAAGGATACGGCAGTTAAAGGGTTAATCTGAATCATCTAGACTTTAAAATCACATTCACAGAACAATATATATATATATATATATATATATATATATATATATATATATTTAGTAACACTTTACAATAAGATTTCATTTATAAACATTATGTTAACATGAACAATATTTATATAGCATTCATTCATGTCAGTTAATATTCCAAACTTAAACATTAAAATATTGTTTTATTGTGATTTTTTTCCAAGCACAATTTACCCATTCCAAACCATATCAATCTTAATAACTACCATTATTTTTTATTTAATCATTTATGAGTGCTATACAATAGTCCAGGAAAGCTGGAAGAGAAAAACTCCTTATATTCATGTGCAGAATTATTAGGCATGTTTTCTTTTACAGATGAAATGCGCTAAAAAAGAGTTTTAACTCAAACTGTTTTAACTCAAAGTCGAAAATTATAAAAAACCCATGAGAAATATCAAACACAAAATCAATACAGAAATGGATAAGTTAAGACTTGACCATTGTACAAAAATGCTGACTGGGTCATGAGGTCAGAAAAGAAGAAAAAAAAAAAAAAAACAGGTCAAGAAGAACTGATAAAAATAATTGCAAAATAATTAGAAATTAATGTGAAGATTAATTTTTAGTCAATTCTGCAAGACAGACTTTCAGGAAAGGAGGTGGAATAAAAATGAGCTCCTAAATCTTAATCCCAGATTCAGGAAAATATATTCCTCAAACCATCGGACAAGAGGAGGTGGTGCTGGTCCTTCACGAGTCACTCTAATCTGTTCATAAAGCCTATATATAAAGTCTTAATATATAGTATTTCACAATACTTCATGGTATTCTAATTAAATCATTTTTTGGAATCTTTGATTTCTCAGAACCTGAAACATTGTAATTCTGAGACTCCAGGAAAGTGGCAGTTCTGTAAAATGTTGGCACTGGAGACTAAATGCTCCCTGATAGTTTCACACCTAATTCACTTAACACACCACACACACACACACACACACACACACACACACACACACACACACACACACACATTACCCACAGTGACAGAGGGACAGAGTGACATCAGATGTATGATAGTTTTTTAATTTTCTATCATCCATATAGTGTTGTATAGTCATGAAACTTTGCATATTTCCTCAGAATGACTTGTCTTCTATGTGTAAATTTTTTTGAAGTGTTTAGAAGCTGCACTTAAAAAAATAAAAGACATTTACTGGTTACTTTTTTACTGTTATTTAAAAAAATCACCACGACAAAACCATTCAAGCCATTCAAAATTCATCCGCACCTGTTCTGTAAGATACATTCTTTAAACATTGGTAAAAGAGGATGTGGTGCTGATCCTTCAAGAGTCACTCAAAACGTATCTGTCCATAAAGCCTGTAAAGAATTATTTCTTAATTTACAGTTCACAATACTTCAGCTTGTTATTCTAATAAAGTGAGGGTCATTTTATCAGTAAAATACATAAAATTCATATTATTTTTCTTTGAAAGATTTCTATAAATGATTTAAATCATACTTGTTTCTACAATAATTATTTAAAAGTGATCATATAGCTCCATCTGGTGGCCATTATTGGTACTAAGAATTGCAAGCTTGATTTATATGTTATGATAGTTTTAATTTTATGCTGGCTCTTGAAAATGATAAAGCTATGAAACTTACTGTGCTTCCTTCAAATGATGACTTCTACGTATAAAAAAATTATGAAGAGTTGGAATTAAAAATTTTAAAGATATAGTAAAATAACTATTGTATTTTTTTATGTTACTTTAATAAATCTCTATGGCCACACCATTTAAGGTATCCTAAACCCATTCGAAATTTAACATCTTCAGTGTATGGCTTCATGTTAAAAAAGTTTGGTGTGAACTACTTGTGTCTTCTTGGAGGAGTATGAATTCATTTACAGCTGATTTTATCATAAATACACAATAACATTTCTGAGTTCTGTATCAATCTGTGTTGTTGTTTGTTTATTTTTATTTTTTTTATTTTTCATAGGAAGATAACTGACTCTTTACTCTCCTTTTTAATAAATGAGCTATTTATAGCTGTATTTATAAACTGCTTACTACTGACTATTAATATTGGGACAAGGCTTTATGAAGCATGAACTGACTATTTACTAATGAGTGCAGTTATTATAAAGTGTTTTCAATGCATTTGCTAATTTTAACAAATTAGACATTATTTTACAGTGTTATAAAACCCCTTAAATGATTTTTAATACATAAACTATGAAATTATACAAAATGTATAAAAAAGTACAACAGTTATTCTTTTCCAATGTTTTTTTATTTTTTATTTATTTATTCATTTATTTTTGGATTTACATTTAAAAAAATTAGCCTACGGCAATCATTCTAAACAGCTTGAATAAAACCTGTCAATATTTATTATAGACCACTATAACTGTGTATAATCTAACAAACAAGTTTATCATGAAAATAAAAGTGTACACCAGATAAATTGGACGATAAAGAAATTGCTAACAATAGTATAATAGAGCATGTTTTAGGTTTTTAGGAGTTTAGATGCAGAAATGGACAAATCAAATTTAAAATAAAATGTATTTGATTTAATTAAATATAGATTAAGTCTTGTTAGAGCAAAATAATAAATAAATACGTACACACATTAAAAAAGCAGCCAAGATGAATGAGTTTAATTTTTTATATAGATTAAAATTGAAGACAGAAGCAGCTGGTATATGCGGTCACTTAATATTAAAATCCAGTAGATCCACTTCAGATTTATTTCTCAACAGTTTATGTTCACGTGGCTGTTTTCGTTTATATTAGCCAAGCTATTATGTATTTTGAAATAATCTTGTCCGTGATGTGTTCGTTCTTACGACGAAAGGCAGAATCCTGCAGCTCGAGAGATCAATGTTATTCTGCCAGTCGCGCTTTCAAATAGTCTTGCGCACTTAAACGGGTCACAAACACCTATATTTAGCTCGTGTTATGTTATAATGGATGTATTGTGTGCATTTATGGCAATAATTTATTTTAAAAAGCTCTTAAACAAGAATAAATTCGTTAGTTTTGAACTTGTGACACTGTGCGGGCTGATCGGAGGCAGTGATTTCAGATAGGCAGCCGCGAATATTTCATTTTCACACAAACAGTTCAAAAACATCTTAATTTAGCTCTTGGTGTGTTCTAATTGGTGTATTGTGTGATATCGCTGCAATAATTTATTTTTAATAGCTATAAAACAAGAATAAACTCGTTTTTTTCTGAGCTCGTCATTCCACACGCTCCTGCTCAGAGCGGTGATTCATCTCTCGTGTTTCTCACATATCACTGACCACACATCCATTATTGATGAGCCCTGACCTGATAATAATCATATATGTTGGTTTAGCTTGTCAGTGTGAATTAAATCCAAGTATTTATTTGTATTTTAACCGATTTAAAAGTGAAACCAAAAGACAGTCTCCTCCCTTTTTAAGTCCGGTAACTGCACCTGTAGGGGCGCTATTTCTCTCAGACAATGGAAGTCTAAGCACACTCACTCAAACAGAGGGACAGAGTGATATGAGATGCCTGACAGTTTTTTAATTTTCAGTGTTGTAAAGTCATGAAACTATGCATATTTACTCAGAATGACTTTTTTTCTGTATGAAAAAAGGTTTTGAAGTGTTTGGAATTTAAAAATGCAGGAAAATTAATAATTCCATCTTTATTGTCATTTAAAAAAATCACCACGACAAAACCATCCAAGCTATCCAAAACCCATTCACAATTTAAGTTCCTCAATGTTTTTTCAACATGTACACCAAGTTTGGTGTGTATAGTGTTACTCTCCTCTGAGCAGTATGCATTAATTCACAGCTAAATGTAAAAAACAATCCACATTCAAATCAAAATAGCCGACTTCCTGTTGGTCGTAGCTGATGACTGTGAATTAGAAAGTTGTCCGTCTTGATAAGAAAAATTTTTGTACCGAGTTTGGTGTCTGTAGCTAAAACTAACCCCCCCACTTTTGACAAAAGGTGGCGCTATAGAGTGCCTCTTCCACGCCCTCTTATGAACTTTTGCCAGTGTCTAGTTATCATAAATACTGATATGTGTTCTGAGTTTGATGAAATTCTAAGCATGTTATATGCCTCAAAATCACCTGAGAAGTAGTCCAGTTTGACATGTTGCCACGGCAACAATATTTTTAGATATCAATATCCCCCCAGCAGATTTATATCGGCTGTGTTTTAACATTATTCTGATGAAGTTTGAAGCTAATCGAGTAAAAATAAGTTGCTGAAATCAAAGCATTTTGAAAATGACACACTTCCTGCTGCCAGTTGGTGGCGCTATAACTTTGACTCCTAATAGTCACATATATGCGATCGACCTCATACAATGAATAATCTGATGAAGTTTGATTAAAATCAGGAAATGTATGTGGATGGTATTAGACACTTCCTGTTTCTCATTTCTCGCCATAATTTCAGCGCCTCGCCACGAGCAAACCGTTTGAGATATCAAAAATCCCCTGGCAATTTTTCATCCCCAATGTCTTGAGATCACGTTGACCGAGTTTGGTGGCAATCGGCAAAAAAACCTATGACAAGTATTTCAAATTCCAGAGCATGCGCTTTTTACATAACTCTAAATAGCTGACTTCCTGTTGGGTGGAGCCTATGACAAGCAATACGAAAGTTGTTCGGCACGATGAGATCTATATGTGTACTGAGTTTCATATGAATATGTACAAGTATGTGTGAGCTATACATCAACATTTCTGACTGTGATCCAGGGGGCGCCGTAGAGCCCCTGTGCCACGCCCGGGCCCCAGCCTCTGCAGGCTCCTAAAGGCCACAGATTGCAAAGTGTGTGCAAATTTTCAAGAGTTTTTGAGTATGTTAAGGACCCCAAAAGCCCCCACAACTTTGACGACAAATATGAATAATAAACCCCAAATAGCCAACTTCCTGTTGGGCGGAGCCTATGACATGCAATACGAAAGTTGTTTGTATTGATGAGTTCTATATGTGTACCGAGTTTCGTACGTCTACATGCAAGTATGTATGATATATGGCCCTCCATATTCCAGGGGGCGCTGTAGAGCCCCTGTGCCACGCCCGTGTATCAGTCTCTGCCCGGCCCTAATGGCCGCAGGTTCCAATGTGTGTGCCAATTTTCAAGACTTTTTAAGCATGTTAAGGGCCCCAAAAGCCCCCGAAACCTTGAAGAAAAATAATAATAATAAATAATAATAATAACAAATAATCCTAAGGAAAACAATAGGGCTCTCGCCCTCCAGGCTTGAGCCCTAAATAATAATAATTAAAGCTGCAAGCAGCGATGAACGGGCCCTCGCACCCGGGCTCACCGTTGTGTGGCTTTAGTAAAAAGGTGAACGTTGAGAAATATGCATTTAATGTCCTAAATATAAGTTGAATATATCAAAGTATATCCCATATATGTGCCAATCTTACCGTTGCCAGCAGGTGGCACTATCATTATAATGGAATATTGGCCTTCAGATGTGTTCAGGCCAGGACTCTTATCAAACATGTGAAGTTTGGGGAAGATTGAACATTTTATGCTTGAGTTACAACAACTTCTCTTGCTGTGGCAAGACATCAAATTTTGTCATGGCGCCATGGAAACACCCTTAAACAAAAACTCAAGATCTCCAAAAGTTAACATTGCACAGGCCTTTAGATTAGACTGACCACAAAATATATGTTAATTTCAAAAAAATAATAGGAGTAGTTTGTCGCAGCGTAAAACATGTCACTTCCTGTTGCCAATAGGTGGCGCTATGACTATAACTGAATGTGGGCATGTAGATCTGTTAAGGGCAGAAGTTTTATCTAACATGTGAAGTTTGGGGCAGATTGGACATTGTATGTCTGAGTTACAGCAACTTCCTTTTTCATGGCGAAACATCGAAATTTGTCAGGCCGCCATGGACACGCCCTTTAAAGAAATCTAAAGATCTTCGCAAATTAACATCACAAAGGGCTTAAGATTACACTGACCAGGTTTGGTGTTGATCTGAATAAATCTCTAGGCGGAGTTCGTTAAAGTACAACCCCTGAAAATGGCAAAAACAACGCCAATTTTGCAGAGAAAATTCTAAATAACCGACTTCCTGTTGGGATTCGGATTTCGTACCAAGAGACTTTTTTGTAGGTATTGGTGTGTTACATGTATATACCGATTTTTGTACATGTACGTGAAACATAGCTCGAGGCGCACTCTGTTGAAAGTGTATAGGTGGCGCTATCGAGCCATTTTGCCACACCTGATGGAATTTTGGCCTTCAGATGTGTTCAGGCCAGGACTCTTATCACACATGTGCAGTTTGGGGAAGATCGGACATTTTATGCCTGAGTTATAACATCTTTTATTCCCATGGCGAGACATCGAACTTCGTGACGGCGCCATGGACACGCCTTTTAACGAAAACTCAAGATCTTCACAACTTAACATCGCACAGGCCTTTAGATTAGACTGACCACAAAAAATACATTGATGTCATAAAATTTCTAGGAGTAGTTAATCGCAGTGTAAAATATGTCACTTCCTGTTGCCAATAGGTGGCGCTATGACTATAACTGAATATGGGCATGTCAATCTGTTCAGGTCAGGAGTCTCATCAAACATGTGAAGTTTGGGGCAGATTGGCCATTGTATGTCTGAGTTATAGCAACTTCGTGTTTCATGGCGAATCATCAAAATTCGCCAGGCCGCCACGGACACGCCCATTAACGAAAACTCAAAAGCTTCGCAATTTAACATCGCAAAGGCCTTCAGATTAGGCATACCAAATTTGGTGTTGATCTGAATGAATCTCTAGGAGGAGTTCGTTAAAATACAACGCATGGAAATGACAAAAATGACACAAAATTTCCTCATATTATTAGAAATAACCGACTTCCTGTTGGGTTTCGGATTTTGCTCCAAGAGACTTTTTTGTAGGTATTGGAGAGTTACATGTGTATACCGATTTTCATACATGTACATGAAACGTAGCTCGAGGCGCACACCGTTGAACGTGTATAGGTGGCGCTGTTGAGCCATTTTGCCACACCCACTTCTGAAACCCATATCAGACGTAAATTTTCGCCAGTTCTGAGGTGTGTGCAAAGTTTCATGACTTTTCGAGCATGTTTAGGCCCTCAAAAATGCGATTCATTTTGGAGAAGAAGAATAATAATAATAATAATAATAATAATAATAATAATAATAATAATAAACGGAGCAATTCCAAGAGGGTCCTCACACCATCGGTGCTCGGGCCCTAATAAACGGAGCAATTCCAAGAGGGTCCTCACACCATCGGTGCTCGGGCCCTAATAATAATAATAATAATAATAAACGGAGCAATTCCAAGAGGGTCCTCACACCATCGGTGCTCGGGCCCTAATAATAATAATAATAATAATAATAATAATAATAATAAACGGAGCAATTCCAAGAGGGTCCTCACACCATCGGTGCTCGGGCCCTAATAAATATAGCTGCAAGCAGCGATGGCGGGCTCAAGCCACCAGTGCCATCGCCACCCCGGTGGCATCAGGTAAACTGTGCCCAGCGGGCACATGCATTCACAATATCCCTCTGGCAGTGAGGTTTTAAAGGATATGGCAGTTAAAGGGTTAATCCGAATCATCTAGACTTTAAAATCACATTCACAGAACAATATATATATATATATATATATATATATATATATAACTTTAGTAACACTTTACAATAAGATTCCATTCATAAACATTATGTTAACATGAACAATATTTATATAGCATTCATTCATGTCAGTTAATATTCCAAACTTAAACATTAAAACATTGTTTTATTGTGATTTTTTTCCAAGCACATTTTACCAATTCCAAACCATATCAATCTTAATAACTACCATTATTTTTTATTTAATCATTTATGAGTGCTATACAATAGTCCAGGAAAGCTGGAAGAGAAAAACAGGTCAAGAAGAACTGACAAAAAGAATTGCAAAATAATTAGGAAATAATGTGAAGATTAATTTTTTGTCAATTCTGCAAGACAGACTTTCAGGAAAGGAGGTGGAATAAAAATGAGCTCCTAAATCTTAATCCCAGATTCTGGAAGATATACTCCTCAAACCATCGAACAAGAGGAGGTGCTGCTGGTCCTTCACGAGTCACTCTAATCTGTTCATAAAGCCTATATATAAAGTCTTAATATATAGTATTTCACAATACTTCATGGTATTCTAATTAAATCATTTTTTGGAATCTTAACTCTCAGAGCCTGACACCGAGTAATTCTGGAGACTCCAGGAAAGTGGCAGTTCTGTAAAATGTTGGCGCTGGAGACTAAATGCTCTCTGATAGTTTCACACCTAATTCACTTAACACACACACACACACACACACACACACTACCCACAGTGACAGTGGGACTGAGTGACATCAGATGTATGATAGTTTTTTAATTTTCTATCATCCATATAGTGTTGTATAGTCATGAAACTATTGTCATGAGACCAGTCATTCTGAGGAAATATGCCTCAGAATGAATTGTCTTCTATGTGTACATTTTTTTTTTTTGAAGTGTTTAGAAGCTGCACTTTAAAAAAATAAAAAGACATTTACTGGTCCCTTTTTTACTATTATTTCAAAAAATCACCACGACAAAACCATTCAAGCTATCCAAAATTCATTCACACCTGTTCTGTAAGATTAATTCTTTAAACAGTGGTAAAAGAGGATGTGATGCTGAACCTTCAAGAGTCACTCAAAACGTATCTGTCCATAAAGCCTATAAAGAATTATTCTTAATATACAGTTCACAATACTTCAGCTTGTTATTCTAATTAAGTGAGGGTCATTTTATCAGTAAAACTCCTAAAATACATATTATTTTATTTGAAAGATTTCTATAAATGATTTAAATCATACTAGTTTCTACAATAATTATTTAAAAGTAATCCTATAGCTCCCTCTGGTGGCCATTATAGGTACTAAGAATTGCAAGCTTGATTTATAAGTTATGAAAGTTTTAATTTTATGCTGGCTCTTGAAAAAAATAAAGCTATGAAACTTACTGTGCTTCCTTCAAATGAGGACTTCTACTTATATATAAAATTATGAAGAGTTAGAATGAAAATTTGTAAAGATATAGTAAAATAACTATTGTATTTTTTTATGTTACTTTAATAAATCTCTATGGCAACACCATTTAAGCTATCCTAAACCCATTCACAATTTAACATCTCAGTATATTGGCATCATGTTGAAAAAGGAGTATGGAGTAGTATAAGGAGGAGTATGAATTCATTTACAGGCTGATTTTATCATAAATCCACAAAAAAATTTCTGAGTTCTGTATCAATCTGTGTTGTTGTTTGTTTATTTTTATCTTTTATTTTTCATAGGAAGATAACTTACTCTCCTTTTTAATAAATGTGCTTATAAACCAAGGACAAGCTATTTATAGCTGTATTTATAAACTGCTTACTACTGACTATTAATATTGGGACAAGGCTTTATAAAGCATGAACTGACTATTTACTAATGAGTGCAGTTATTATAAAGTGTTATCAATGCATTTGCTAATGTTAACAAATTAGACATTATTTTACAGTGTTATCAAATCCTTAAATGACTCATAAGCATTTGTGAAAGTTCTGCTTGCATTACAGCTTAGTATTGATCTGTGAGCTGAACAGTACTGTTACATCCATGAGATTTTGTTTTTATTGTAATACACAAACTATGAAATTATACAAAATGTATAAAAAGGTAAATAAATAAATACGCACACATTAAAAAAGCAGCCAAGAATGATTTTCCTTTTTTATATATATAGATTAAAATTGAAGACAGAAGCAGGTAAATGCGGTCACTTAATATTCAAACCGAGTAGATCCACTTCAGATTTATTTCTCAAAAGTTTATGTTCACGTGGCTGTTTTCGTTTATATTAGCCAAGCTATTATGTATTTTGAAATAATCTTGTCCGTGATGTGTTCGTTCGTACGACGAAAGGCAGAACCCTGCAGCTCGAGAGATATATGTTATTCTGCCAGTCGCGCTTTCAAATAGTCTTGCACACATAAACGGGTCACAAACACCTGCATTTAGCTTGCTGTGTTATAATGGGTGTATTGTGTGCATTTATGGCAATATTTTATTTGAAAAAGCTCTTAAACAAGAACAAATTAGTTTGTTTTGAACTAGTGACACTGTACACGCTGGTCGGAGGCGGTGATTTCAGATAGGCAGCCGCAAATATTTCGTTTTCACACAAACAGTTCAAAAACATCTGAATTTAGCTCTTGGTGTGTTCTAATTGGTGAATTGTGTGATATCGCTGCAATACTTTATTTTTAATAGCTATAAAACAAGAATAAACTCGTTTTTTCTGAGCTCATCATTCCACACGCTCCTGCTCAAAGCGGTGATTCATCTCTCGTGTTTCTCACGTATCACTGACCACACATCAATTATTAATGAGCCCTGACCCGGTAATAATCATATATGTTGGTTTAGCTTGTCAGTGTGAATTAAATCCAAGTATTTATTTGTATTTTAACCGATTTAAAAGTGAAAATAAAAGAGAGTCTCCTCCCTTTTTTTGCGGGAATTGCACCTGTAGGGGCGCTATTTCTCTAAGACAATTGAAGTCTAAGCACACACACTCAAACAGGGGGATAGAGTGAGATCAGATATCTCACAGTTTTTTAATTTTCTGTTATCCATACAGTGTTGTAAAGTCATGAAACTATGCATATTTCCTCAGAATGACTTTTTTTCTGTATGAAAAAAGGTTTTGAAGTGTTTGGAATTTAAAAATGCAGGAAAATTAATAATTCCATTTTTACTGTCATTTAAAAAAATCACCACCACTAAACCATCCAAGCTATCCAAAACCCATTCACAATTTAAGTTCCTCAATGTTTTTTCAACATGTAGACAAAGTTTGGTGTGTATAGTGTTACTCTCCTCTGAGCAGTATGCATTAATTCACAGCTAAATGTAAAAAAAAAATCCACATTCAAATCAAAATAGCCGACTTCCTGTTGGTCGTAGCTGATGACTGTGAATTAGAAAGTTGTCCATCTTAAAAAGATCAATTTTTGTACTGAGTTTGGTGTTTGTAGCTAAAACTAACCCCCCCACTTTTGACAAAAGGTGGCGCTATAGAGTGCCTCTTCCACACCCTCTTATGAACTTTTGCCAGTGTCTAGCTGTCACTAATACTGATATGTGTTCTGAGTTTGATGAAATTCTAAGCATGTTATATGCCTCAAAATCACCTGAGAAGTATTCCAGTTTGACATGTTGCCACGGCAACAATATTTTTAGATATCAATATCCCCCAGCAGATTTATATCGGCTGTGTTTTAACATTATTCTGATGAAGTTTGAAGCAAATCGAGTAAAAATAAGATGCTGAATTCCAAGCATTTTGAAAATGACACACTTCCTGCTGCCAGTTGGTGGCGCTATAACTTTGACTCCTAATAGTCACATATATGTGATCGACATCATACAATGAATAATCTGATGAAGTTTGATTGAAATCAGGAAATGTATGTGGATGGTATTAGACACTTCCTGTTTCTCAATTCTCGCCATAATTTCAACGCCTCGCCACGAGCAAACCGTTCGAGATATCAAAAATCCCCTGGCAATTTTTCATCCCCAATGTCTTGAGATCATGTTGACCGAGTTTGGTGGTAAACGAGTAAAAAACCTATGACAAGTATATCAAATTCCAGAGCATGCGCTTTTTACATAACTCTAAATAGCTGACTTCCTGTTGGGCGGAGCCCAATGACATGCAATACAAAAATTGTTTGGCACAATGAGATCTATATGTGTACTGAGTTTCATATGAATATGTGCAAGTATGTGTGAGCTATACATCAACATTTATGACTGTGAAATAAATGTCCTATGTCCTAAAGGCCATAGATTCCAAAGTGTGTGCAAATTTTCAAGAGTTTTTGAGTATGTTAGGGACCCCAAAAGCCCCCACAACTTTGACCAAAAATATGAATAATAAACCCTAAATAGCCAACTTCCTGTTGGGCGGAGCCTATGACATGCAGTACGAAAGTTGTTTGGTTTAATGTGATCTACATGTGTACCGAGTTTCATGTGTCTATGTGCAAGTATGTGTGATATATGGCCCTCCATATTCCAGGGGGCGCTTTAGAGCCCCTGTGCCACGCCCGTGTATCAGTCTCTGCCCGACCCTAATGGCCGCAGGTTCCAATCTGAAAAAAAAAAAAATAATAATAATAATAAAAAACTAGAATTAAAAGTTAGTGAACTAGCTTTGATGTTGGCTTGGCCATCTTGGCCATGGGGCAAAAGAGCCACAGTACTTGTGTGCCCAACATTCTTGAGTTGCCCCGCTGCAAAAAATAAAAAATAATAATACCATAAAAAATACACCTGCAACATTCTTTTTCCATGGTCCCTTGCTGTTTTCTTTTTTAATAAAAAGCCTAGGCTATGATAACAGCTACGACAGGGTTGTCTAGCTGAATGCGAATTAAGTCATGCAAAAACCATAATCTCCTAAATACCATTCAATTTAATGTTATTTTAATAGTACTGACAACATATTTAAAGTTATCACACTACTGAAAAATTAAAGAAGGGACACTATATATAGTATACTTCGGTGAGTCAAGAGCTAAACAAAAAGTCCTGTTTCATTACAAAATACTGTAACTTTTATAAACGTTATACTATCACCACAAAATTTTAATTAATATTTATTAAAAAATAAATATTTCATAAAACTGAAACTTAAATATATTATTTCTATAGGCTATACAAAACAGAAAAGAAAAAAGACTAAATAATAAGGCTGAATAAGCTGATCTATAGCATGTTAAATGGTGGTTGCCTGTCTATGAATGGTACACCCCTCTAAGCACACAGAAGTGGTTTGACCCAAGTCCTCAGCAGCCAATGACACTGACCTGTTCAAACTGATTTTTAAGGCATACTTCACGTGTATTTCACATGTATTTAACGTGTATTTAAAACGTGAAATACACGTTAAATACACGCTGATTTTTCACGAGTAAACAACACGTATTTAACGCTTTTAATACGTGTTGTCTACGCGTGAAATACACGGATTTAACGTGTTGTTGATGCGTTAAAATTCACGTGTATTTGACCCTCTTGGCCTTCCATACACATTAGATAAAATGAAGGGAGACGTGAAAAATGGACATCGCGTACTTTATCACAGAATATTTGTTCGGCAGCACTTGTTTAGTTTAAAAGTAGACATGTCAAGTTTTCTATAGATATATCTCTCATGTCTCTTCGTTGAGTATTCATGGATTTACAGTTCATTTTAATGACGTGTTTGTAAATGAAGATCAGCGCAGACAAGGTTGAAGACAGCACACCTTGTTTGTTATCTTTATTTTATAAGTGCACAAACACGGGATCATGCATCGCACACGGGATTTTCCAGTGCAGCCTTGTGCTCTGCATTCATGCATTTCATTCATAAGTTATGTTATGTCCTCCGTATAGGACATCGGGACTTAATGTCTTAAAAAAAAAGGAAAAGACATGAATGGAAATGCATAGGCAAAAACAATTTTTTTAAAATCACGAATACATTTTTAATGTTCAAGATTTTTTTTTTTTTTTTTTTTTTTAACCAAACTTTGTATAAAGATCATTCTCAACTATGGTATAACATAATGATTCAATATACTATTTTTCTTTCTGCAAAATGTGTGTTAAATTACAATTAATGGGTTTTCTCATTATATACAATGTATCTATAAACTAAATCTAATTTGCATATTAATGTGTTTTTGGGGCAACATGTAATGAAAAAAGAAGTGTAATAATGGGAGTAATAATTGTCAAGATTTTCATAATAATATATAATATTTCATAGAATATTGAAATATAATTTCTTTCTCTATTCATTTGTTATGTCTCCAAAAATGCGTAATAAGCATGCGTTTAGTCCCGGTGTCCTCATCTGAGGACATGTATGAAATCAATGTCCTGTTTAGTAACAGAAAGTCATATTTTGATTTGAAACCCCATAACATATTTCTGAGATGTTGATTTATGACACAGAATTTAAAAATTAGACAGATTTAAATAACTACAATATATTATAGAAATATTATCATATTTCTATAAGAGTGTCACTAAATTAATTTCAGACATTTTGATGACCAAGGAGAGGGAGTGGTCATGTGAAACATCCAATCATTTGGTATCTCTGAAAAGCCCTGAATGTGCTCTGTACAGGACATCCAGATCTAAAACTGTGGCATGAACAGACTCAGAGAAATTCACAAAAATATAATGTCCTCATATGAGGCCACAGGGTCTCAAGAGGTTGTATCCAAAAAAAAGTAGACCCTTTACAGATTCGATTGATGTATTGCTCTTATCTGTACGATTAAAACTGAAAATGTAATTTAAGTAATTGTCAGGGTTATCAGCAGAAAATGACTCAAAACGCGTATATGCGTTAATAAACTCCAGAGTTAAAAGGCTATCGTGACTTTTTTTCCTTCCAGTATTCATAAGCTGTATCACGCTGTCAAATTATATGTCATTTTGCACACATAAACATATCAAAAACACCTGAATTCTGCTCTTGTTGTGTTCTAATGGGTGGACTAGTGCTGTGATATTATTTTTGGAATCTCTTAAAAAATGCTGATGAAGTGCTCATTTCTCTCTTGTCTTTCTCTCTGTTCTTTGGTCAGAGACATAATTTATTAATGAGATATCTGACCCGGTAATAATAACATATGTTGATTTAGCTTGTCAGTGTGAATGAAATGTGTAGCCTATTTATTTGTATGATCTCGCCCCAAACGCGGCTGTCATGTGACTTTTTTTTCCCTTCGCGATGTCAAATATTGCATTTTGCACACATACACGGCTCAAAAACCCCTGGATTTTTCTCTTAGTGTGTTCTAATTGGTGGATTGTGTGCATTCGCAGGAATATTTATTTTAAGGAGCTCTTAAAAAAAATATATAAATGACTTTACCATGTTGTGACGATGGATAACAATTGATGTGAGGTTCAGCCTGACAGATCAAATCTCACAATTACATATAAACACTCATGTGTATAATATATTCGTCTAATTGTTTTGTGCCGTTTCGCTGCAGTGTTTTAATGTGACAGGCTGTAAATTCTCTTCAAGTGTTCAGAGAAATACATCGCGAGCTCGCGGGCAGTTGCGCTGCCGCGAATATATCATGTTATTACTTTAAACAGTTCAGAAACATCTGATTTTAGCTCTTGGTGTGTTCTAACGTGTGGATTGCGTGCAATCGCCGTTTTAAAAGGTCTTAAATAAGAATGAATTCGCTCGTTGTGAGCTCCGTGGAGACAGCAGCAGTGATTCTTCTCTCATCTTTCTGACTGCTCTCTGCCCAGAAATAAATTATTAATGAGCCCTGACCCCTGTAATAATCAGATATGTTGGTTTAGCTTGTCAGCTTGAGGGAAATTGTATTATTTACTTGGTATTTTTAACCGGTTTAAAAGTGAAACGAAACCCGGCCGACTCCTCCCTTAATTTTGGGTATTGCAACTAGGGGCGCATTTTTTCTCAGATAATGTAAGTCTATGGGTAATGTATTTTGACATTTAAAAATTAATAAAAAAAAAACTTTAAGTCTGATCCGTCTGAAAAGATATAGCAACCAGCACCGCTCTATCCCGCAGGTGTCTGTCGAGTTTGGGGCTTGTGGCTTTAAAGCCCTAGGAGGAGTAGCGTTTAGAATTTCTGTCAGAAAAATAATAATAAGAAAAAGAGGAAAAAGAAGAAGTTTAAATAGCATAACAGTATGTTGGCTTGTTGCCAAGCCAACATAATAATCCTAAGGAAAACAATAGGGCTCTCGCCCTCCAGGCTTGAGCCCTAATAATAAGAATAATCCTTAGAAGAACAATAGGGCTCTTCGCCCCTTCGGGCTTGAGCCCTAATAATCCTTAGAAGAACAATAGGGCTCTTCGCCCCTTTGGGCTTGAGCCCTAATAATCCTTAGAAGAACAATAGGGCTCTTCGCCCCTTCGGGCTTGAGCCCTAATAATAACAAGAATAATCCTTAGAAGAACAATAGGGCTCTTCGCCCCTTCGGGCTTAAGCCCTAATAATCCTTAGGGGAACAATAGGGCCCTGCGCCCATTGGCTCGGGCCCTAATAATAATAACAAATAATCCTAAGGAAAACAATAGGGCTCTCGCCCTCCAGGCTTGAGCCCTAAATAATCCTTAGGGGAACAATAGGGCCCTGCGCCCATTGGCTCGGGCCCTAATAAAAGGAGCAATTCCAAGAGGGTCCTCGCACCATCGGTGCTCGGGCCCTAATAATAAACAAAGCAGATACAAGAGGGTCCTCGCACCTCGGTGCTCGGGCCCTAAAAATAACGAGATTTACTTAAGAGTTCAGGTGCCCCTAGCAATAGAAATGTTTACCATATTATAAATCAGAACTGATATTGATGTCAGAGTTATATGTAATTGACTTTTTTTACATAAAGATTTTGTAGAAATTGGTTGTACTTATTTACATTTTATTTTGTCATGTTTTATACTGCATTGATCATAAATGATGTCACGGTTGTTTAATCTATCTTTTTATATATAAAAAACTGTTGTACCAATCTGCACACTGGAAATCTTTCTACTTTCTGTCCTTCTTTCCAGTCTCTCTGTCACCTGTATTTATATAGTGCTTTATGCAAAACGGATTGTGTTAAAGCAGCTTTTTCACTCTGTATTTCAGCCTTTTTTCCTTCTTCATCCCATACATTTATTCTTCTTATCTTCTCTGCTTTTTACTGTTATTCATGTTTTACAACAAAGACAAGCATTTTAATAAACATTTAAGTGCATTTTGAATGTACTATTTGAATGTGTTCTTATTTAGTTTTATGTATACAGAATGTGCAGTCTTGTTTGTTAGGTAAGGTTTATAATGTGCACTTGTGTTTTGGAGATTCTGTCTGTGTATATTTAGAGAGTAGATGTTTGTACTGAGGCAGTGTTTTATACTGAGGCATAACTTTATAAAGTGGCAACAAGCTTCGATGACTATATTGAGGCAGTACTCCAGTTAGACAGAGCTCTAAAATTAAGGCAGTGTCCTATAATGATAGCTCAGTAACAGGGACAGTGCCTCTAAAAACCATATCACAGCACTGCTCTAACCCACTAAAACCAAAGCACTGCTATACTGAGGCACAGACATATAGGCTAGTGAGTCAGAACTCTATACTGCAGCGATACTGTAGAGCTGGGATCTCTAATCATGGTCACCATTACTTTGTTTTGGCTCATTTGGTGAATGTATGTGGGAGTATTAGTTGTGTGTTTGTGTCTTTAAACTACTGTTTTACTCTGTACTGAAGCCTGATTTGTTCATGTTTGTGTAGCTGCTCAAACCAATAGCACTTTAGCCCACCAGAAAGGTGGGAGCTGACCTGTACATAATTCATCTTAGCTTAGCTATTCATCAGATCATTCTCCTTCAGCCATGAGGATCATCTCTTCACTAACTCTGGAAGAAGCTCTAACTTTGCTTGCCGTCATCTAAGACACCCAAGCAGCGAGAATTCCCTGATGCCATCCTGTGCATGAAGGGGAGCCAGCAGTGGCGGCTCATGGGTTTTAAATTAGAGGAAGCACACTAATTGTATTGGTCTGGGGATTCCTGCCGATTATTAAAATGTAATTATTTTCTTAACCACATCAGAAAATGTATCACATATATATATAGCAAGATAATTTCACTTACCTGGCCTTCACTTGAGGCAAAAATCCATCCCTTCTTAAAAGTCTGTGTTAAAAGACCCAGCTGCTTTAACATTAGCCTATATCAAGCCTAGGCGTATTTTCCCTTTATTTTCAATTTGTGTGTACTGTTTGAATGACAGCTTGGTAAATCTGTTGAAGATCAAATATTCAATATTGCTACTCATAAGTTCTTGGTACATTATCAGTGCAGTGGGAGACATTCAAACCAATATCACATAATTTATGATAATTGCTTGATATACCAGAAGAGAGGCTAGCTTTCCTTGCGAGGTTTCTTTTCTCAACACTCCTCAGCACTGAATGTGAACACTAGATGCTGATTGGCTGTTTGTTTGTTTTTTCTTTTTACCAAGGGAGACAAGAGAGCTCAATGTGCTGAAAATTAATCTGAATATTCATCAGCAGATTCAGCACATTTGCGATAGAAAAGTGGTGCTTTGCAACTTACAGTTACATTATGGTATTGCAGCTGTGTAATTACAAAAAAATAAATAAAAAAATACACATGGAATTAAATGAATTGTGAATTTTATTAATGTTGAATCATTCGCCTCTCAAAATTTGGGGGAAGCTGTGCCTCTCCTGCCTCCCCCGATGAGGCGCAACTAGCAGCCACAGAGCAAATTTCCTCAAGAGCAAATTTCAGTGTGCATTGTGAAACCTTGCATGAGATGTATGGGAACAGTTAGTGCATCACCTTTCTCGGCAGCGCTCACGCAAAGGCTGCACTCACTATAGCTCATGCTCACATTGTGAGAGTATGAGTCTTTCCAGTATCTCCTCTCGGATCAACTTTTTTTATGAAGGCCCTCCCCCTCACTCAACTCTCCCAATTCCTTCCAACCCTAAAAGAAAGAAACAGCGGAGCAGCGGGTCCTTCTCAGGTGGTACAAGCAGTGTCACCTCTCGCCAATGTGTTTCACACAAGAAGACCAGCACCCTTCTTCTGCTGTGAGCTGCTTGGTTTCTTTCTCCCCATCTGAAGAGGACGTCATTGCAGACGACTCCATGTCCTTGGCATCGTTCGATGCACAGAGTGGGGCGGTAACGACCCAGAGCTCAAAGTCCTTCCCTCTTCTCAACCTGTGAGGCTGAAACCAGATGACAAACTCATACTTGTCCTGTCAAAGGAGGTGGAGGATCTGGGCCTCCAGTGGTCGACTCCAGAGGAGCACGCCCTGTTAGACGAGTTGTACCTGCTGGGAAGCTGTCATTAGTCCTCTCGCCAGTGTCCCACCCCATTATTGCCTGCAGTTCATGACAAGCTCGCAAAGACATGGCACGCCCACTCTATAGCAGCGGCTTTTACCACTGTTGATAGCATTGACGTGAGGGATACAGCAGCCTCACTCTGGAGGAAGCAGTTGCTGCACATCTCTACCTGCCATCTGCCCTTTAACCCTCTATGCTACACATTATGTTCTAACCATGAAATATTTTTATTACATGAAATAGCTTCAATTATACAAATCCCCCAAAAGATTTTGCAAAATTATTTTGGGGGGGGGGGGGGGTATTTAGGAAAATACACCACATACACCCCCCCCCCTCGCCACGGGAAATATTTTGTTGTAAGATACCAGTGATTTAATGGTGATTTCCTTTTTTATTTCAGACTGTTGACAATACAGAATATCACAATACAGAAGTGAATCTACTTGATCTCATTATATTGAATCCTGACCCTGATATACCATCCTGTATACTGTCCCTAGAGAGCTAGTATAACTGTATAATCTCAAAAATCTCTCAAAAAATAAAAAATAAAAACTTGAGACGGTGTAATGCTGAACAACCAAACGTTTAATTAACATAAATTATTATGTACATTAGTATTTACATTAACAAAAGATACTCTGTCACAAGGAAACAAATCTAAATAAATAAATATAATAACCTTTTTCTATTATAAACACTATTTACCCTCCAGTACACTCACGTTTATGTTGACTGCAAGATTCTAAGTTAAGGTACAGGCTAATTGACATTCAGTTACTTGCTAACGTAGCATTCTATCATCCTGGGTAACACATACCATCACCAGTTAATACTATTTTCCACAGTATAATCTGCATTTTAAAGCCTGGTCAGTCACTACTGCTAGTTTATTTGTGTGGCTAGCTAGTTATTTTGCCTACTTACACTCTGACGCTGCTTTATGAAAAAGCTTACTGTATGTCCCCTTTCTTCTTCTTGGGTGGCATCTACAAAGTACAATAAGGGGCAAAAAAAAAAACTGAATATTAAAATGTTTTTACCCTGGCCTTTGTATGTGGCAGAGAGACAGCCCTTGTAACTTACCGTCGGCGTCGTCAACATGCGCTTGCACTAGCAGCGAGCGGGTGGTTTGTGTGCAAGCGCATGTTGACGACGCCGACGGTAAGTTACAAGAGCAAACAAAAGTAGTCCCGGCCCACGCGTGTAGCCTGTCAGATACCCTGCCGCCAATCAAATTACAGCGTTTCTTGTACTATTGTCATCCTGGCCGTTAGAATCGATCCAAATAACAGTGCAAAGATCCAAATAGCAGTTCAAAGGAGCTTGCTAAATATTGGTGGGGACAAATTAGTCATCTCAAAATATTGATAGGGACTAGTACCTAGCGTCCCCCCCTAAACCTACGCCCATGGTTTCAAGTCAAGCTTCTCTGCAATATGGATGAGTTTGGTCAAGTACACGAGGAGGATTTCAAGGAGCTGTGCACAGCAGACCTGGGTTTGTACACTATGAAAGCAACGATGCAGGCAATCAGTAAGACCATGGCCAGTTTGGTGGTGCTGGAGCGCCTCACTGACATCAGGGATGCTGAGAAGATTTCCTCAACTCACTGATCTCACCAAATGGCCTGTCCATCCCGGGGAGCCAGTTCTCCTCTAGCAATGTGAAACCAGCAGTTCAATTCCTTGCTGCAGCAAAGTCACATTGTGCAGAGGACTCATCTGATTACTGGGATTCCTGTCTTGTCCCAGTGGCTGTCTAGGAGACAAGGTCTTCATTGGGGATCTGTTTCTGGGGTTCATCTAGTTGTCCTGGTCTCCGCTGACATTCAGAGCTGTTGAGGTCATCTTTAGGTGCTGATCCACCATCTGAGCTGGATACGTACTGGATCCAGGCGACTGCAGTGACCATCTGATCTGGATACAGGACTGGATCTGGTGGCTACGATGACCTCGGAATAAGAAAGAACTTAGACTAATATTAGCGTAGATGCCATTCTTCTAACAATGTAACAATGTAGCAAGTACATCGGGTGTTATGGGAAGTGATCCCGGTTCTGGTTGTCATAATTAATGCAGCCTAAAATACTTTAATGCATTTGAATAATAGAAATGTGTTAGTGTGTTATGTGTAAGCCAGGTTGAAGAGTCAGGTTTTTAATCTAGATTTAAACTGACAGAGTGTGTCTTCCTCCCGACATTTTTTAGGTAGCTTATTTCAGAGTTTTGGCACTACATAGGAAAAGGATCTGCCACCACGCAATTGATTTTGAAATTCTAGGCATTATCAAATTGCCAGAGTTGTTAGAACGCAGTGGACATATAGGACTATAATGCAATAAGAGCTCATTCAAATACTAAGGTGCTAAACCACTCATTGCTTTATAAGCAAGATTAAAGTCTATAAAATCTATAAAGGTTGCTATCAAATAGCACACCTAGGTGATGACCAGTTTGGAAGGTTACTTTGGAAATGTAATAGGTTACAGATTACAAGTTACCCTGTTTAAAATGTAATAGTAGTGTAACTTTTTCTATTACTTTTTTAGAGTAATGTAACGGATTACTTTTGATTACTTTTTGATTAATTTTCAAAATTTCTAATGGTTGTTTAATTTTAACTGTTAATCATTTTGAAACATTTATACGATACAGAGTTAAACTTACAGTAGTGCTCAACACTGTCAGACTTTCACAATCCTTCATCACTTGAATTAAGATGATATCAAATTTGAAAACAAAATCAGACTTTAGTACTGCCTGTTACTTTGAGATTGATCAGAGGTTCAATGCAGATTTAAAATCATAAGAAATTGTTTACTGATACAGTTTTTTTTCCTATTATCTGTACTAAACTCCAAAAACATTGGTGTCTTTTTGAAACATTATCTCTTTGTATATGATATGATGATAGTTTCTCATAATAAGTCAAGTGGTCATGAAGTGACTAGAGATTATGTTTGTGTTTTCATGTACTCATATATTGAGATGGCAGAGGCTGAAATCACTGCTAGCATCAGTAGGCTTATGTGGAGTAAATGAAACCACATGTCTGCATCATTAATTTCCATGAGGAGTGGACTGGAAAAAAATAAATAAAAAATAGGCCGATAAATCTTACACTCATACACCCACAACACATTCTGAAACATGTACAACCCAATTCTTTTGTATGGACCTCACATAAAGAAGGTTTAAATGTTTAGTTTGGGGACATGCAAAATAATTAAGAGTTCTCTCCTGAACTGCACCCTCACTTCGATTTTTCTTTTCATTCTCTTTATGTTGCTGTATCTCTCAGGACTTTAATATGCAATATTTAAAAAAAACAAAACAATACTTTCTAAATTGCCTACATGTCAAAAGTAGTACATCTCTATAATACAATTATAGAAAAATCCTAATACTGAACATGTCATGTTTTTACCAAAATTTACCATTTTTTGTAACAACGTACAGTAACCATGTTTTTTTTTTTTTTTCTGGGGGGGGGGGGGGGGGGGGGGGGGTTGTGTCCAAACTATGGTTAGTGTAGTAAAAACCATGGTTAATTTGTGGTTACCATGCCATACCATACATACATTTTCACATAATCACTTTAGTACATCCGGTAGGCAATTAAACAATAATGATATTAAAATAGCGGGACAAATCGTCTGCCAGGCCACCGGGAATTGTCCCGGTTCTTCCTGATGGCCAGTTCGCGCCTGATTTCCACAGACACGCAGAAAGTGCAGGATTCATACATTGTCTTTTTGTGCTTAATATTCACAGACACTAGTCCATATCTAATATATAACTGTAAAGGATTATAGTTACATTTATTTGGTAATTAAATTACGTAACACCGTTACATGTAACTAGTTACTCCCCAACACTGACGAATAATTGACAGAGCAGCCATCAAGTCTTATACAGTTTTATGCTATTATATGCAGAGGTTTTAGGTCCTGAAAAAACTCAGTTTTTTCTTTTTTTCCAGAATTTAGCAGTAAGAAATTACTCGTTATCCAGTTTTTATATAGACTCTGCATTCTGTTAGTTTTTCAAATTAATATGTTTCACCAGGACGTGAAGAAATATAGAGCTTAGCATAGCAGTGAAAGCTAACACAATGTTTTCTGATGATATCTCCCAGGGTTAACATGTAAAGCATAAAAAGTAACGGCCCTAGTACTGATCCTTGAGGTACTCCATAGTGCACTTGTGATCGATATGATACCTCTTCATTCACTGATTTAAACTGATGGCAGTCAGATAAGTATGATTTAAACCATACTAATGCACTTCCACTAATGCCAACAAAGATTCAAAACAATGCTGTGGTCAATAGTGTCGAACGCAGGGCTAAGATCCATTAGCACTAATAGAGTGATACAACCATGATCAGATGAAAAGAGCAGGTCATTTGTAACTCTAATGAGAGCAGTACTATGATATAGTCTAAATCCTGACTGGAAATCCTCACTTATACCATTTTTCTCTAAGAAGGAATATAATTGTGAGGATATTACCTTTACTAGTATCTTTGACAGAAAAGAGAGATTCGAGATTGGAACTAGTTCTTTGGGGACAATATGCATTTCTGCTGGTCACCCTGATTCCTCATAGGACTGGATAGTAGATGCGATAGCCTTGGCTTACACCTCAGAAGGCTTACAATGCCCTATATGTGTGAGGGCCTGGTGCACAAGGGGGATGGTGTCCTCCTAGGCATGGTGCCGCGGAATTTCTGTTGGTAAAATTTGTATGGCTGCCGGCTGGTTGTCGCCATCCAAGATTGCCTACATGGTGTATTTGATCTAATCTAGTGTACTGATTTATTATAGGCTTTTTTTATATAAAAGACTTATGCAATTATTATTCCACTAATTACAAAATGCAACAGTCTATTTCTCTATTAAAACATCAGTGGTTGATTAAGTAAATTTATTCAGCGATTACAATCGCAAAGAAAATAGTCAAGATCTCATTAACACAGACCAGCTAAGTGACACTTTCATTTAGATTGCTAAACTTGCTTGTTTCATTGTTTTCAGGTAATAACCGGCTGCTCTTCTGCAAGGAATGGTTGCCAGATTTCTTAAAATAAGCAAAACACTGAGAAGAAACTGTATCCATGTAACAGTGAAGCAGTGATTATTTTAAATTTGTAGAGGCATGTAGAGCAGTCCGTAATAACATAATGTGTGCTTCTCTAACGGAAGGCTGCATCTTACAAAGGCTGCATATCTTGGCATCCATGTCTTCAAACGTCACTGAAGGCCATCTCAATCAGAAGGATCCTTGGAAGGCAGCGCTTTGCGTCCTTCATTCAGCTGAATTTGAAAGATGCATGGAATGTATCCTCCGTGACCTTCATTTATCCACAATCCTTTGTATCATTCCATTTCACGAAAATAAACTGACAAAAAACAAGTCAGTACTGAGCTTGTCTGAATTTATTAAGCAATGTAATACAAAAATAATGTTTTCAGACATGAAAAGATAGATGTTATCTTTTGTTTTGGTATAAATTACTTAAAAAACGCTAAACTGCCAATAATTTAAACCATAGGGAGACTAGACGACTGTAATTCAATGTATTGCATTAATAGAAAGCAAAATAATGTAAGGGAAACAGGTCAATTTAGCTCAAAGGGAATCATTTAAGATTTTAAAGGGAATTTGAACAGAATCACTGTTTCACGGCTGATCAATGAGACGCCCTGCGATTTACTGAACAAGCCGTTTAACATAAAATCTGTGCTGGATATTAATATCCAAACTATAGTGAAAACACTATTAATTAGCGCAGTAACAAGATCGGCAGTTTAAGACATTAAAGGGGGGGTGAAATGCTATTTCATGCATACTGAGTTTTTTACATTGTTAAAGAGTTGGATTCCCATGCTAAACAAGGACAAAATTTCAAAAATTAAGTTGTACGTTTGAAGGAGTATTTCTGTTCCAAAAATACTCCTTCCGGTTTGTCACAAGTTTCGGAAAGTTTTTTTCGAGTATGGCTCTGTGTGACATTAGATGGAGCGGAATTTCCTTATATGGGTCCTGAGGGCACTTCTCCCGGAAGAGCGCGCGCTCCCGTATAGCGGAGCAGAGAGAGGCTGTGCACAGACAATCACTGATCAGAGCGAGAGCGTCGCGAAATGTCACAAAAGGAGGAGTGTTTTTGGTTGCCAGGGCAAGACAACCCTGCACAGATTACCAAAGAAAAAACAGCATTAAGGGACCAGTGGACGGAGTTTATTTTTACAGAGGATCAATGGAGTTGTGCAAGTGTTTGTGTTTGTTCCCTGCATTTCGAAGATGCTTGTTTTACAAACAAGGGCCAGTTTGACAACGGATTTCTTAAGGATGATGCAATCCCAGCGAAAAAGGTTCACGATCGTGTGTTGGAACCGCAGGCGGTGAGTAAAACTGCTTAAAATATCTCTGCCTCCTTGTTAGTGCGTCCGCCTCCCATAGGAGACCCGGGTTCGAGCCCCGCTCGGAGCGAGTCGTTGCTGCTGCTGCTCTCGTTCAGTTTCAGCCTCGGGATCTGATTCTGGATCATAAATAAACGGCTGAATCTGACTGTTAGCCATGGTTTATTTTGGATGATGGTTTTTTCCTCAAGGCAATGTCAGAGCCGTTAAATATGTTTTTCAACGGCTCTGGGTAATGTCACAGCTTCCAAACGCTCTCGACGCAAAAGCCTACTGGCGCTCGTGATTCTTTAGCTCCGCCCACACGTCACGCCTCTAGGCACTCGTGTTTTTCCGGGAAAAATCGGTACAGACTATCTTTCTCTTATGAATATAATAAAACTAAAGACTTTTTGGAGTTATGAAGGATGCAGTACTACTCTATAGGTACTCTAGATTAACAGGATATTGAGTGAAAACGAGCATTTCACCCCCCCTTTAACTTGTAAGCACAAAACACAAGATACTTCTCTTTTCAATATGAATAAGGCTTTATTAGATAAATCTAAGACATATAAACTAATCTAACACATAAACGCACGCACTCACACATTCACACAAGTTGCAGGAAGATCGAAAGTTAGCAAAATAAGAATCCCAAGTTCACAGCAATACGTTAAATTGCATAAACATGAACAACCATCAATCTCGTAATTAGCGCTCGCATTGAGTTCCTCAATGAGGTTAAAATTATATTAGATACACCAGTAAAGTTCACAGTTTGAAGGTAAAGTTACTTGCATCTCCTGTGAAGAAGGAGCCTCGGTGAAAGGGCTATCCCGAGGTCGTTGATTGGCTGGAAGTTCAGTCTCTGAAGTGACATCTTGGGAAGCCCGTGGTTGTTGGGCATTGGCTGAAAGTGCAGAGTCGTGTGGGCTGGTTGAAGTTGAATGGACGTTACAAAACTTAACTCAGAACACGAAACTCTCAAACGGAAAAGAAAAGAAATAAAGTTTGAGAGACTAGGTTGTGTTCCTTCTCATCGTGGCATAGTAGCAGCAGGCAGGCACGCTGGAACCGCGCTCAAAGAACAATGATGACTAATCGCATGGCTAGATGCTACAAGCTAAAGCTAGGTAGCAAAGCTACAAGCTAAAAGCTAAGAGCAGGCATGACTAATAGCATGACTGATAGCACGAGCAAGGCTGGAACTAAAAGCCGACATGGCTAATAGCAGCAGCTAGGGACTAAAAGCAAAATTTCATGGTGTCCAAAGTATTTAAACTTCCCTGTTGGCCACACCTCAAATGTTGTCTTGACCAATCAGATATGGTCTTGGCTCGGGGGTATCATAAATCATTTGTTTATCTTACCAAGCTTGTGGTTCCTGCCTCGCAGGGTCTAATTTTGGACATGATTCCTATAACACGATTATGATATATTTTACAAATAAATGATTGTCAGGACAATATCAAGTAAGAAAATTTGATTATATCAATACTAGACATGACTATGTATCCTATAGTTATCAAAAGACATACACAATAAGTGATTATATATGATAGTCAAATGTGTGGGTTACACACAAATGAATATGGAGTTAAGCAATGGAATGATTCATTTATAAGTCTTTTTGAGTTCATTCTGGTCCATATATACGTACAAAAAGCAGTTTCTTTGCCATTCTCTGGCAAAGGGATGTTCTGTAAAGACAGAGGTTTAAAGCCCTTCCCCCTTAGGAATTTCAGTCTGGTTCTGCTGGGGGGGGGGGGGGGGGGGTCAATGGGACTTGTGCAGTACTCTCATGGGTTTCTATGTGATGTCCAGCGTTGCATTTCAATTATGAACAACAAATTTGACAATCTCTTCTTCGAATTGAAATTGTAAATAATTGCTCTAGTGGTGTTCATGTTGAAAGCTGTTGTGTGAACAAGTTGGTTGGTCATCTTGCTTGGTTCTTGTGGCACTAGAACTGATTTATGACTTCCTGAGGAATTCGGCTCTCATGTTTCAATGCATACAGCTTTGATAGACTCTTTAATTTGTCTGGTTCGACTCATTTCTGTTACATATATCCCCCTTTCGATCTGCGAGGTGTTTAGGTGAAGACATCGTCTATCGCTGGAGAAACAAAGGCAGAAGAAGCAGACAAACACAGCAAACAGCAAGACAACACCTCCATGACAGTTACTGTACTGGTGCAGGCATCAGGTTATTTAGGTACACGTGGTTAAGTTCAATTAGTCAATGTAGATTAGCACATTGAGGATAGTTTAGATCATCTTGGAAATTGTTTTTATTTTGATTCATCAATCAAATTTGTGGTTAGCTTTGTTTGGTTCTTCTAGGTTGTCTTACTTTACACATTTACCATTAGTTTTCTAGTAATTTCATTTTCAATTCAATGAATTGACCTATCATGCATGGAGCTCTCTGGCTTCCATTCAGTTTAGAGTGGCTGGCGGATATTAGGTGTTGCGAGTCAATCCTAATATCAGACCTTCGACCCTCGCAGGGTGTCTAGGCGTTTCACCTACTCAGAAAAGAGGGGAAGGAGAAGGATAGGTAAAAGAAGAACAAAACAAAACAAGGCTGCTGTGGGTTTTCCTAGCATGGGTTACAACTACTATTGAGCTAGGATGTCAGGTGCAGCTAGTGTGTCATGAACCTTAACTTAGTGTCAGGTGTTCTACCTATTGTGAGGATGGCTGTACGTTTCTTCATGGTGGGTATGTGTAACTTTGTTACACTAAAAGTTGGATATTCTACCTGTGGGAAGGATATGTTTGTTGACTGTGTTATCAGTAGATATGTTTACCTCTGGGTGTAGGTAATGTTGTGTGTTACTGGTGTAGTGCATGTGTGGTCAGATCTGTTCAAGTCTGTGTTGTATCCCCCTTTTTCTAGCATGTCACTGAAGACTGGCTCTCTGCATCCTTGGCTTGGATGAGGGCATGTCCATGGTCTAATGAGGGGTCAGTCCAGCAAGGCAGGAAGTTCTTTAGCACGCAGTCGGAGGCAGTTTGGCATGGCTGTGTGAAGCTGGGTTGCAAAACTTTGTCTCCTATGTTGCATTCTTCTTGTGATGCCTTCTGGCTGTAGCAGACTTTCTGACCTTCTGTGCTCTGGTGGTTGCTGTTGCACAGACAGGGAATGTGGTTCTTGGAGTTGGAGTTCATTTGACAGTTTGTTAGTGACTGTGTTAGGTGACTGAGGTGATGTCTTTTGATACCTCAGATTTTTCTCAACAGTTGGCCGTGAAAGACTTGTTCGTTCTGGGTTGTTGTTGAACAGGTGCTTGTCATCATGTGGTGCACCAGGTGATCACCGGCCTTCCGTTCTGTCGCTGGTCACAGCGAGCATGACTCAAATTTGTGGTCACCTGCATGTAAATTGTCTTGAAGGAACTCTCTTAGTTGTTCCATGACTTGTTCCGTGTCTTCTAATGGTAAGCGGTTATGTTCTTGTGCATACTCAGCACTGTGCGTGTCTGAGTGGTGCTGATGTGGGTTTTGTTGTCGCTTACCCACACGAGTTGCTCTTGGATGAGTCAGCTGATTACCTTTGGATATCTGGTTAGGTTTCCAGATGTTCTTATCCTTTTGGTTTCTTCAGAAGCGTGGCTGGTCCCATGGATTTTTCCAGCAGTTGGGCTGAAAGCGGTCGTGGATATGGGATTCACGTTCTCTGTGCTCTTGATGGAAGACTCTGGTGTTGTGATGCCACTGGGTGTCGTCCAGTGCAAGGCTTGAGTCTTTGTTGACAGAGTTCAAAAGTGTGGATGTTTTGTTACCTTTCTTTGAGGCCAACTTCTGCTTGTTATAGGCCTTCTGTGTTAGGTCACGCACGTGTTGGATGGTCATGGAGTTCGGACAGGCCATGACACCTAGATGGTGACTGACTCCGGGGTGCAGATTCTTTAGGAAGAGGGTTTTGAAGTTCACATCCTCTTCAAGGTCAGGGCTGTTGTGTGCACCAAAGTAGGCTTGTCTGAGTCGGTTGTAGTAAGCTTGTGGAGTCTCTTGACGACCTTGTTTGGTTTCCAAGGCAGTTAACAGTCCATGTTCAGACTCTGGGTCTGTAAACTCTTTAATCAGGACCTCACGAAGTCGCTGGTAGTTTGACTTAGTTTGACTGGGCTGTCGATCTAGAAAGTTTCGTACCTCGGGACTGGACGTGGCTCTAAGGAGGTATAACCAGTCTCTGTCAGTCACATGAGGTCTCACTTCCAGGTGAAATTCGATATCTCGCAGGTAAGCTTGGATGTCGTTGCTCTCTGTGGAGTTCGGGTTGAACCTGCTGATGTTTTTAGACAGCTTGTTGAGGTCTTTGATGGTCATCCCGTGTGCAGCTCCAAGGTCTTGGACGGGAGGTTTTCTTTCGTTGGCAGGAAAGGGTTGTGTGGCGAAGGCAGGTGAGGTTTTGGGTTGTGGCCCTTCGCTCCTTTTGTCATATGCCAGTTCTTGGACGTGGGACTCTGATCTGCTCAGCAGTGATGAGGCTAAGAGAGGTTTCTCTTTCCTTGGCTCTTGTTTGTGCTTGTAAGCATTTTGGAGTTCTTTTCTGACCATGTAGAGCTCATCGTTGGTATTGTCTAGTTGTTGGGTCAGATTGTCCGTTTCAGTTCTGTACCTTTCAAGGTGGTCTTTCAAAGCACTATTTTCAGAATTCTTGTTTCTGATGTCTATCTTGGCTTTCTCTAGTAGCTGTTCGGCATACTGGAGTCTGTTTACCAGGTCTTTATGAGCAGCCGTTGTATGTTGCTGGTCGAGCTGAGCTGCTGCCAGGGCTGCTTGGAGCTTCATAACTTGTTCCGTTGTTTCCTGCTCCCTCTCGCTGGGTGCTTTGAGTTGATCTTGAACTTTCACTTCCAGCTTGTCTATGTGACGTTGAGCTCGTGTCAGCTCCTCTTGAAGGTGGGTGATGTGCTTGTCGCTCAGTTTCAGCTGGGTGGTGAAGGCATAGCTTAGTGAGCTCGTGATCTTGACTAGCTCCTCGTGGTTGTTGTTCTGGCTTGAATCTTGTGTCAGGAATCTTCTCAGGATTAGGATTATTATTAAAAATAATAACAGTTCAAATGTCTTTGGAGTGAGGCTGTCTGTCATGCCTCTCAGCCAAATGTTCACATCTTCCCCATGGGAAATGGGGTCTGCAGTCTGCGGCATGTTGGCACGCTGGGGAGAAGAGAGACTGACACAGATCTGTGTGGAGTAAAAGCCTATGTGTGGTTGGACAACTAAGTGTTGTATCAGTGATTGTGAACCACTAGTGAAATGTGGTGATGATTGTGTTGGTCTCAGGGTGTCTAAGTAGACTAGAGATGCGAAGACTTTGTCACTCTAATGAGGAAGAGGAAAAGAGAGACAGAGGTGAAAAAAAAATTCAAATGACAAGCAAAATTTCTGTTTTTCAAATGAGGAAAATTATTTTTTCCAATTAAATATTATAAAAAACGTAAACAATATTATTATCTTTCTTGCTTTGGACAAAATAATACAATAGTAATTCTGATATCTCTTTTCTTAGTCTGACAGGATTGACACCATACACCTTACAGTTGGACCGCTCATCAGGGAGTCTGCGAAGGCGACAGTTTCTCAACACGTATCTCTATTAAATTGATCTCAACGTTGGATGAGATGCTAAAACTTGGATTGCGTTTCCAAATGTAGGGAGGTTAGGAAGAACAAATGAGAGGATGATTACAATCAAATTCATAAGGATGATTCGTCGTCTTTGGCACGATTGTGTGTTTAATTCACTTAGAATTGATTGAGGGTTCTTACATGTCCTACAAATGTAAAAAGAGAAGAGGAGAGTAAAGGAGAGAGAGGACGGAGATGGTAAGTCTCAGTAGCGGTTATCTCAACTACAAGGAGAGCGTTATGTTAGTTGCTGCACAACTAATCAAACAAAATAAACTTTAAGTGAAAGAGAGTTGTCTTTCTAATTTATTTGAACTCCTAGTGAGGGATAACAATGTCTCCTTTTAGGGCTCAGGTTTGTCGTTCCCAGGCTAGGATACACAAAGTAAAGAAATAGTAAGAAAAAGTAAAATTAAAAAAAATAATAAATGGGCAAAATATGCAAAAATGAAATTAAAAAGAGGAAATCAATACGTAAAACAATAGTGGTTAAGTGTATAACCAAAACAGGAAGGGGGTAAAATGCATTCAAATAAGTAAAGGTCTATATATTCAGATGGGTAATAAATAAATTAGGAAGAATAAGTTTACTTAAACTTCCAAAGTTCAAGGCTTAAGTCTTCCTAAAATAATTAGGCCCAAAAGAGAATACTAGAAATAAAAGATCATGTGAAATGATCTGAGAGGGAAATTTTAAATGCTTCAAAATAAATGTAATGTTTCAATTAAATTTCAATTTGACAATTAATAATTGTGAGTCAGTATTTCCCTTTCTAGTAAAATGAAAATAAGTGGTCTAGTGAGAAAAGAGAGCGATAAAAAGAAAGAGACTAACAAGTGTTAGTTAAGATGTTTAAAATGGTTAAATCACGTCAGCGTCGCCCAAACACACATTATTCTACCACTGGATGGTAATGCTAACGGCTAACCTTTGAGGCTAGTGGCTTTAGCATAGACTTCAATATAAATGCAATGGTTTCGTTAGCTTAGCAACACCGTGGAGTTTGTTTACACTAGTGCGCTGCGCGTGCACAGTTCAGAGTTGCTCCGGAAGTGCGTTAAGGCTTCCGCGTCACGGTCGTCACTATGGCAACCAAAACACACTCTAGTGGATAACGTTAGCACATGAATCGTTGCATTGTTGCAAATACAGTTAAGCATGTAACATGAAATGTCGGCTCATTTCAACCCTGTACGGTAACACTTTAGAATAAGGTTCCATTAGTTAATGTTAGTTAATGTATTAATCAACATAAACAAACAATGAATAATACATTTATTACTGTATTTATTCATATTCGTTAATGTTAGTTAATGAAAATACAGTTATTCATTGTTAGTTCATGGTAATTCACAGTGCATTAACTAATGTTAACAAGCACAACTTTTGATTTAAATAATGCATTAGTATATGTTGAAATTAACATGAACTAAGACTTATAAATGCTGTAGAAGGATTGTTCTTGCTTAGTTCATGTTAACGAAAGTAGTTAACTAACATTAACTAATGGAACCTTATTCTAAAGTGTTACCCACTGTACAAATAACAACAACGCTTTTAGTTGGTTATGTGGCACTTAAACTCTCAGTTCGTATAGAGTTAAATTTATCTTAATTCAGATATAGCAGCTTCCTGCTGTAGTTAGGGGGGGACAGCGATAGCGACCTTCTGCAGATCTGAATCTCGGTGCCAGTTTCTCTGGACACAAAAAAGTTTCCTTCGCTGTTGGTACACAGTTAAAATTTACTTGATCAAGCTTTTAAACACTCCCATTCAAATTACTCTCGGACACACGCAGTGTTACGCGAGATTGCATTCACTTTGTGAACGGATACAAATGGGCAAACATTGTTCTCTAATGTTTAACGTTAACTTAGGGGAGTCAAATATCAAATTTGATTCGGCAGTGGAACACGCACTGGCAATCAAACTATATGAAATATGAATACGGGGGCTTTGATAAATAGATTGAGGAACACGCTCAAAACTATTCTTTATTCACCGATTTATATCCCTTTTGAAACACTAACAGTTTAGCTCCGTTCAGCAAACAGTGACTGAGATAGCGTTTGAGACACTGGAACACGCAGTGAAATCAAATCAGCTATAAAACAAGGCATTACATAAATGAGGAACACGCTCAATTTCTACCTTATTGTACGATCTCAGATGTTTACTTTTAAGTTCACTTACTGCTGTTAACAACGAAGAGACGGACATGAGTTCTAGCTGCTTTCATTCATTTGAGGGGGGCGCGCGCTGCTTACGTCACGGGTCACACAAACACACACACGTCTCGCTAGCTTTCATCTTTCATTCCTTTAGCAAAATCAAAGATTAAATAACTTGGTTTATGCTCACAATTTAGATTAAACTGCCCGCATTCTCCACCATGATAAATGTAAGGGAAACAGGTCAATTTAGATCAAAGGTAATCATTTAAGATTTTAAAGGGAATTTGAACAGAATCACTGTTTCACAGCTGATCAATGAGACGCCCTGCGATTTACTGAACAAGCCGTTTAACATAAAATCTGCGCTGGATATTAATATCCAAACTATAGTGAAAACACTATTAATTAGCACAGTAACAAGATCGGCATTTTAAGACATTAACTTGTAAGCACAAAACACAAGATACTTCTCTTTTCAATATGAATAAGGCTTTATTAGATAAATCTAAGACATATAAACTAATCTAACACATAAACGCACGCACTCACACATTCACACAAGTTGCAGGAAGATCGAAAGTTAGCAAAATATGAATTTAAGAGAATGGAAATATGGAATCCCAAGTTCACAGCAATACGTTAAATTGCATAAACATGAACAACCATCAATCACGTAATTAGCGCTCGCATTGAGTTCCTCAATGAGGTTAATTATATTAGATACACCAGTAAAGGTCACAGTTTGGAGGTAAAGTTACTTGCATCTCCTGTGAAGAAGGAGCCTCGGTGAAAGGGCTATCCCGAGGTCGTTGATTGGCTGGAAGTTCAGTCTCTGAAGTGACGTCTTGGGAAGCCTGTGGTTGTTGGGCGTTGGCTGAAAGTGCAGAGTCGTGTGGGCTGGTTGGAGCTGAACGGACGTTACAAAACTTAACTCAGAACACGAAACTCTCAAACGGAAAAGAAAAGAAATAAAGTTTGAGAGACTAGGTTGTGTTCCTTCTCATCGTGGCATAGTAGCAGCAGGCAGGCACGCTGGAACCGCGCTCAAAGAACAATGATGACTAATCGCATGGCTAGATGCTACAAGCTAAAGCTAGGTAGCAAAGCTACAAGCTAAAAGCTAAGAGCAGGCATGACTAATAGCATGACTGATAGCATGAGCAAGGCTGGAACTAAAAGCCGACATGGCTAATAGCAGCAGCTAGGGACTAAAAGCAAAATTTCATGGTGTCCAAAGTATTTAAACTTCCCTGTTGGCCACACCTCAAATGTTGTCTTGACCAATCAGATATGGTCTTGGCTCGGGGGTATCATAAATCATTTGTTTATCTTACCAAGCATGTGGTTCTTGCCTCGCAGGGTCTAATTTTGGACATGATTCCTATAACACGATTATGATATATTTTACGAATAAATGATTGTCAGGACAATATCAAGAAAGATAATTCGATTATATCAATACTAGACATGACTATGTATTCTATAGTTATCAAAAGACATACACAATAAGTGATTATACATGTTAGTCAAATGTGTGGGTTACACATAAATGAATATGGAGTTAAGCAATGGAATGATTCATTTATAAGTCTTTTTGAGTTCATTCTGGTCCATATATATGAACAAAAAGCAGTTTCTTTGCCATTCTCTGGCAAAGGGATGTTCTGTGAAGGTTTAAAGCCCTTCCCCCTTAGGAATTTCAGTCTGGTTCTGCTAGGTGTGGGGGGGGGGGGTCTTGCTTGGTTCTTGTGGCACTAGAACTGATTTATGACTTCCTGAGGAATTCGGCTCTCGTGTTTCAATGCATACAGCTTTGATAGACTCTTTAATTTGTCTGGTTCGACTCATTTCTGTTACAATAATATAAAGATTAGTAATACAAAGCATTAAAAAAAAAAAGTTTTATTAGTGTTTTTGTGCCATGATGGTGAGGGCGGGAACATATGTGACATAGCCACGCACACTTACTAATCAGAATCAGAATCAGAAAGAGCTTTATTGCCAAGTATGCTTACGCATACAAGGAATTTGTTTTAGTGACACAAGCTTCCAGTACACAGAGACAACAACACACAGACAAAAAAAAAGAGATTTACAAATTGGCAAATAAATAAGTGTATAAACAATTGTGCTATAAATGATAATGGAATAGGATTGAGTGAGATGCAGGAATGTTCTAGGATGGAGGGTTAACAAATAAATATAAGGATATTGCACGTTTATAAGCATAAGTAGGGAACATTTAACTGTTCATGAGGTAGATTGCCTGGGGGAAGAAACTGTTCTTGTGCCTTGCTGTTCTGGTATTTGCGACTCTGAGGCGCCGGCCAGATGGCAAAAGTTCAAAGATGGGATGACTTGGATGTGAGGGATCCAGAGTGATTTTCTGAGCCCTTTTCCTCACTCTGGATGTATACAGCTCTTGAAGGGTGGGCAGGGGAGCACCAATAATCCTTTCAGCAGTCCAAACAGTTCTCTGTAGTCTTCTGATGTCTGATTTTGTTGCTGAACCAAACAAGACAGTTATTGAAGTACACAGGACAGACTCAATGACGGCTGAGTAGAACTGTTTCAGCAGCTCCTGTGGCAAGTTAAACTTCCTCAGCTGGCGAAGGAAATACAACCTTTGCTGGGCCTTTTTCTCAATGGAGTCAATGTGATTGTCCCACTTCAGGTCCTGAGAGATGGTGGTTCCCAGGAATCTGAATGACTCTACTGCAGTCACAGGGCTGTTCATGATGGTGAGTGGGAAAAGTGCAGGGGGGTTTCTCCTAAAGTCCACGGTCATCTCCACTGTTTTGAGCGTGTTCAGCTCCAGGTTGTTAAGACTGCACCAGACAGCCAGCTGCTCAACCTCTTGTCTGTAATGTAACGGATATGCAGATCATCGATTCATGTGTTTAATTCAGATTTTCCAAATGAAACTCTTTTTGCACCAAGTGCCTGGCCTGGCGCCAGCCTGGCTGGACTTAAATTATTTACGATGCCCATGCGAGCTTCAAAGAAGAAATGAAAACCCCCAACCACATTCCAACATACACAAAAGGAAACCTTTCGTAAAGTTCCTTACTTTTGTAAGTCCTTATTAATATGTATTTTAAATATGTTTATGGATTGCATAAAATGGTTAATCCTTGTTATGTGAAGAGTATAAGTTGCAAGCTCATACTTTAGGAAATGTCTCTCCTCACTTTAACTTCCTCAAAGAGAGCCACGTTTCTGCAACCCCCATCTTTGCAGGTCGTAAAACTTTACGACCACCCTTGACACTGGAGAGGAGAGAAGCCAAATCTTCTCCCCAATGCATTCTATGGAATGAATTCGTTACCTGTTAGTTTTTATGTTTTATAAATGTATTACGTATTCCCTTTTGGTACATTTAGATGTTTCCCAACATCTGCAGTGTTATCATGTGTTAAGCAAATCTTTAAATATGTGTAATTCTACATTTGAATGTAACTTCATGTTTTGATCACATATACCTATTATGTTTAGTCTTGTTCTAATCGTCATGCTCTGACAGACCCATTTATCTAGAGCAAAGTAATGGAAAAATGTATGTAATCTGAAGTACGAACCGATAGAAACATCCCTGATGGAATCGGACAAGCACTAGATCACCAGGGGGGGTTGTCTCCACAGAGACAAAGGAACTTTTCCCTCCGCTTCAGATCGCGGACATTCATTCGATGCTCCCTCGAAAATGGGCGTGAACTATTTCAAGCTATAAGAATTGACCAAACAAGGTCCACCCTCTCTTCTTCCACTTCTTCTCGTTCTTGGTTCTCGGACACGCTGCTCTCCTGTGCGACCCTCCGCGCGGCCTCGCGCCGCGCTCATAGCGCAAGCCCCCCCCCCTCAGCACAGGGGCTGAGAGAAAAAGCCATTTTAATGGCTCCTTTAGAAGCTTTCGTTTTCGTTCTTTTCTTTTCTTTACTAAGTTTATTCAACTATTCGCCTCTCCACGCAAGGAAGACGAATTCTGGAACATTGTTTGTTGAACCTTTCAAATACCGCGCGAGGACAGAACAAAGGACCACGTGCTCCACGCTCACGCCAAGATCAAGCGCAGCGTGCACGCGCGTCACATGGCCTCCGGCACACGCCACGCACATTGGACATTTTGCAAGTATCAGTTTTTCTATGGAGATTTAAATGCTGTTTTAAATTGTTGCTATGATCTGATTTGTTGTTGGCTTCCAAAAGTTACTGACTATGATTTTCATACCTGAGCTCCTTATGTGATCTCATTCTATTTTCTCTCTCTCTCTCTCTCTCTCTCTCTCTCTTTTATTTGGATTCGTTATGTCTTGTATAAAGCTTACTGTTTGTAGTGTCGTACGTATATTTACTCCGTGTGATGTGTAGTTTGATGTATTACTAGTTTAATTAGTAAAAACCCATATACTGACGATTGGCTTGGACTCCACCCCACTCACATTATGAGTCACTGAGATGTCTGATCTATAGCTACAAGCTCTAAATTTAGAAACTAAATTTATCATAAGGATAGGATAATATTTTCATGGCCAGAGAATACTTTTCCTTGAATTATAAGGCGTGATAACTTTATTGAAAATTGATAGGTCAACAGTGGTTTGCTGGACATACCACTGTTTGATTTGCAGTAATTTACAGTAAGAGATATCACAATAATTGGTATGAAGAATGGAATATTGACATATTAATGAGTAAGTTACAGTGCCCTGTGATTATTTATTGGTATAGGCAATTGAGCTATTTTTCATAATCAATCAAATTTAATGTAACTGTCATCTGAGATATAAATTAATCATATTCCTGATTAATTATTCAAATTCCCTATATATCATTTGAGTTAATTATTCAGTAAAACTCATTGTTGCTACAGTAAGCAGACGCATCACCGTCCTGGATGAGGCCGATGACTGTAGTGTCGTCTGCAAACTTTAGGAGCTTGACAGAGGGGTCTTTAGAGGTGCAGTCATTGGTGTACAGGGAGAAAAGCAAAAGGGAGAGAACACATCCCTGAGGGGCACCAGTTCTGGTAGAGCAGGTGTTTGATATGAATTTCCCCAGTCTCACTAACTGTTGCCTATCTGTCAGAAAGCTGGTGATCCACTGACAGATAGAGCTAGGAACAGAGAGCTGGGTCAGTTTGGTCTGAAGGATTGTTGGGATGATGGTGTTGAAAGCCGAACTAAAGTCCACAAATAGGATCCTCACATAAGTCCCTGTTTTGTCCAGATGTTGCAGGATGAAGTGCAATCCCATGTTGATTGCATCATCCACGGACCTGTTTGCTCGGTAAGCAAACTGCAGGGGGTCCATTAAGGGTCCAGTGATGTCCTTCAGATAAGCCAGAAACAGTTTTTCAAACGACTTCATGACGACAGACGTTAGAGCCACAGGTCTGTAGTCGTTAAGTTCTGCTATCTTGGGTTTCTTTGGGATGGGGATGATGGTGGAGCGTTTGAAGCAGGAAGGCACTTCACACAACTCCAGGGATCTGTTGAAGATCTGTGAAAAGATGGGGGCCAGCTGGTCAGCACAGATTTTCAGACAGGCTGGTGTAACACCATCTGGGCCTGGTGCTTTTCTTCTTTTGTTCTTCTTGAAGACCTGGCGCACATCATCTTCACAGATTTGAAGAGTAGGAGGTGTGGAGGGTGGGATTGCAGGATGTGTTAATGGTTGTGTAGGGAGATGGTCAGAATGTGTGTTAGGGGTTTCAAATCTGCAATAAAACTCATTCAGGTCGTTAGCAAGTCGTTGATTAGCCTCAGTGCAAGGGGATGGTGTCTTGTAGTTTGTAATGGCTCTTAGACCTCTCCACACTGAAGTTGAGTCGTTGGAAGTAAACTGGTCTTCCAACTTTTTAGCGTAGGTCTTTTTAGCCGCTCTAATCTCTTTGTTCAGTGTGTTCCTGGCCATGCACACACTCTCTTTGACACACACCCATATGCACAGACACCCCCTCCCCTCTTGTATCCAAGCAGTTTTAGGCAGAGAGCAACCCATACTAACCCCACCCCAAAACCTCCTTTTTACTGCCACACCATACTCCCTCTGCCTCCCTCTCCATCTACCCCTCTTCTCTATTGGAGAACAGAAACTAGGGGCAAATAGCAAGGGGAGGGATTGGAGAATGTATTACTTGTGTCTTGTGTGTATACTTCTCTGTAAGACATAGGGATAGAATGTGACTTCATATTATTTTGGAATGCTTGAATGATGATATTTTGTGAAATTAGAAGAATTTCCATTCGCAAAATGCAAATATACTGTATTTTTGTATGTACACAAAATAATCTTTTTATTTATTTATTTTTTATTTTTATTTTTATTTCTCACAAATTAATTCTCATTAATAACAGAAATGACAACTGCTGGTATTTTTTGTGCATGTCCGGAGGTGAAAAGATTGGATAAAGGTGCAGTGGATGATGTGCTTACTCACTCATAATGCCTGACTCTCTCCAGTCTGTCTCTCTCTCCCTGCTGTGTTCATTCAAAGCAGTCCATTAGTACTCACACAAGCTGCCCACAAACACATTCAGCAACACTGCTGTCACAAACAAATACATAATTAAATCACACATACATAGATTTCTCCATGAAATTATGAGAAAAAAAAAACATACAATTATATAGCATTGATATACACTAACTGCCTAACAACATATTACTCACATTTATCACATTTATTTTGAATTTTCTTTTTTTTTTAGATAGTAGAGGAAAGTGAAAGGGTTGGTGATTGGCTGTAGTAAAATTTCTTTAATTTAGCTAGTGCTTGGCTGCTGTTTTGTTCCATGCTGTGGTGTTTTACATTCATAACACACATACACTTATTTGAATGAAAGAAACACAGTAATGCATTTGACTACTTTTCTTTTCTATTTATTTTTTATTAAAAAAATATACCCAGGTACTGACTGGTATAATGTGTAAAACAATAAGCATGGTTCTCCACTGACAAATCTCAGTCATACAGAAGAGTTGCACAAAGCTATCCAACCACATTTTCCAATGGCTTGTCCTGTATAGAGTGACACGGATTCTAGAGCCTATTAGCATTTCTGGCCATAGAAACAACCTAGATGGATCCATTACAGGAATAATAAAAATCCTAACTGCTTAAAAAATATTTATATTGCTTATAAATGTTCATATAAAATAATTTGATAAGCGAGAAATATTACTAGAAAATCAGAATTGTCATGAAATTTGCTTTGTAAATCAGAAGAGAGAAAATGAGCCAAAAGTGAACAGACGGAATGTGTGTCAGACTCTTTCCCATGTTTTGTGTTTTGCTTCCAACGTGTTCTATGTCCTGAGGCCCGTTTCACTAAGGAGGTTCAACAAACTCTGAGTTTAAACTTGAACTCTGAGTTGACTTACCCTGAGATGGGAAACTCTGAGTTTTAGGTTACAGAACAGCTGAAATGACATGGTTTAATCAACTCTAAATTGACTGACTCTGAGTTAAGCGTGTGCACCACAGCTATAAAAAGCCATTATCAATAGACCGATATTACGATTCACCATGGCAAAAGCTCCCGCCAAAAAGCCATCTGCATACTTCCGACTCAATACAAATGTAATTCTTCTCAGTGTTATAAAATCACAGATGAAAACTGGCAGAACGTTAGATTAATGAACTAATAGCTAATAATCTCATGAGGAAAAAATATATATAAAATAATAATATTAATAATAATATTTTAAGTGCATTTTTCTTATTTTCCAAATGATCTGCCAATAGAGTAAGAAAAATACGGCAGTGGCTATTTACACTAAGTGGAATTAACATACTTTGTTAGCGATAGATTCTATTTACAGTAGGCTTAGTGCAAGTAGCTCTAGAAGCTATTTACAGAAAAAAAATTACTTTGTGTAATTAAGTAGTGTAAGTGTAAATAATAATAAGTTGCTAGTTATACTTTATACTGGCAGATACATTTGCACCTCAGTATTGTTATACATTAACAGGATGCAATAATAACAGATTGTAAATTATTATATTTATTACAATTATAAATAGTTGTATCATTATTAAAAACTTGTTAGGCATTTTACTTCCATTTTTAGAAAATTTTGTTCATTTTTATTGAAAATAAATTCTAATGTGACATGTGATGGGAAAAGTGAGAACGACCTCGGCAAGAGCCGAACTCTAACCCAATCAATCGCGTTACAAGCTAGATCCTCTTCAGGAACTCGAGCTGCATCGAGAACGATTGGGGAACGCCTCCAGCTTGATGTCTCAGTTGCACAAGCACCAGTTGCACAAGCACCAGTTACACAAGCATAGTATGCCTAATATTATAATAAGCAGCATTAATGAGAGTGGAGCTTGCGCCGTCTGCTCTGAAGGGGCTGATTGTGCTTTTCTCGCTGTTAAGCTGTGCTTTTCTCACGTTAAGCGCTCCGCTCTCGCACCGGGCCCCCTCTGAGGAGTGTGTCCGTGCATGCGATATTGCGGTTATGGTCGCGCTGCTTCTGAGGCACGGCGGCGACCGCGATAGCGGGAATCGCACATGATCTGGTGAACGGGTTGGAGGCAGCTTGTCCTATCTCCACCCGTGTTCACTAGATCTAGAGCTCGTTCTCGAGGCTTGGAAACCAGTGCTGCAGTTTCTTCACCCTCTGAGACAGCTCGCTGCTACTGCATTCTCTGTCGCCGGGCATGCTCTGAGGAGTGTGTCCGTGCATGCAATCTTGCGGTTGCAGTCGCGCTGCTGCTGAGGCACATGATCTGGCGAACGGGTTGGAGACATCTCGTCCTATCTCCACCCGTGTTCACTAGATCCAGATATAATATAAAATAAAAAAAGACATGCGTGCTGCCAAGGTAACGCGTGTATTACATTGTTTTGTTTTTATGTGAGTTTTTCTACACCAGACTGTGTTGACTCATCTGGTTGTTGACTACATTTAATTCTGCATTTAATGCCACACCGACAACACAGCAGTGGTCTCTTACATCAACCATCAAGGAGTTCTGCACTTACCCCTTTAAACAAATTAGCGTACCAGATCCTTGTGTGGTCCCAGGGTGAACTCCTCTCGTTGAGAGCAGTCCACATTCCTGGGCATCTTAATATGAGATCAGACATCCTGTTGAGGCAGGGGCTGAGGCCCGGGGAATGGTGGCTTCACACCGAGGTGATGAAGCAGAGTTGGAGAGGTTGGACAGATTCGAGTGGATCTGTTTGCGACTCGAGACCTCTGCGACTCCCCTCTGGCTTCCTCTGACTCATCCAGCTCCACTGGGGCTGGACGCCATGGTACAGGCATGGCTTAGGTTTCATCTGTACATTGTTGCCCTGATTGCTCTGCTCCCGGGAGTTCTGGAGAGAGTGCGCCGGGACAGAGTCCGGCTGCTGTTCCCGTTCTGGCTGGGCTTGATCTCTGGCCTGATCTTTTTTGACGGCACTCCCTGGGAGGTTCCCGTCAGGAGAGATCTTCTCTCGCAGGTGGAGGGTGCGCCCCCGCACGGAGCATAGAAACTGTAGGTATGGTCTCTGAGGAGGCACAACTCTTAGCTTCCGGTCTCTCAACCGAGGGTTGTTAAGACCGTTCTCCAATCCAGAGCTCCCTCAGGAGGAAACTGTATGCCTTGAACTGGAAGCTTTTCACTTCTTGGTGCAGAGACCGCCAGCTCAACCCAGTTAACTGCCTGGTTGGTACAGTGCTGGAGTTCCTGTAGGCTCTCCGCAGGGTTGACCCACTCCACCCTGAAGGTCTATGTGGCGGCCATGGTGGCCTACCGCGCCCCTCTCTGTGGCCAGTCAGTGGTGTGCTGAGGCCTCCGGTCAGAAGAAGCTTATGCTAAGTGGTGATAAAGATGCTATCCTAAGCCACGAGTCCTCTGATCTCCCCTCTCCTGGGGGTCAAGACTCACTCCTTCTGAAGTTTGGCCATTGGACGGTTTGTCCCCGATTACTGTAAGGCTCCTGTCTCCTTCTCTTGCTTAAGCTGTGCTCCTCCACACTAGGCAGAGATTTGAAGTCTGGCGGCATGGACATTCTCGTTCCCCAAAGTTTCTCGATGCAGCTCGAGTTCCTGAAGAGGAATGTCTAAGGTTACCTATGTAACCCTGGTTCCTCGAAGGAATGAGATGCTGCGTCGCATTGCCACACTTCCGGCATCTCTGGCCAGCACTTGCTTCATCTTTTGAGGATGATTATTGGCTTCGCCGCTCATGCTTTTATGCTTCCTGGTCTCTGATGTCACCCGACCATGGCGTCTCGTCCTACCATTGGACTGATTACACATGTTATTAGAGACATCATGCTGGAGGCGTTCCCCAATCGTTCTTGACGCAGCGTTCGTTCCTTCAAGGAACCAGGGATAAATACATAACCTTAGATGTTTTCCATGCCCAAAACATTACTGCCTACACCACTGATGCAGTTATTCACATATGTCATATTTAACCTTATGTATCGAGGGAGCAGTGTTGTGCCTGAACGCGTTAATTGAACGATAGTTCATGAACTCGTTCATATTTTGGGCGAACGTGAACTGAACGTGCTGTATTAATGCCTGATGAATGTTACTGTCAACTCGTTCATTCTGGTGTCTGTGAACGGCACGCTCTCTCAGGTTAACTTCGTTCAATAGGGTGCCAGATTTCTATAGAGCCTTCCAGGCGAAAACCCGGCTAAAACACACCGTAAACGGGTCTAATATGTAGCGGAAAAACGCCCAATCTGGTAACACCAGCCACCAGTGTCGCACCGTCGTCCACCGCATGCGTGACGCGTCATCAAAAAAATATAAAAATAAATAAAAAGGCATGGAGGCGACAGCAGCATGTAGCAAGAAGGCGTATGATCATTTAAATAATTTTATGAATTTTTTATGATGTTTATGACAAGGTCGGTGAGAATGGGAGACAAAGCATTAAAGCAACAATGGGGAAATGCTGTCCCCTCAATGCTAATGTAAACCCTGGTTGGATAAGGATTAAAAATTGGATATGAAGATGAAATCTGACGCATAGCTTCATTGTTAAAACTGATAAAATAATTGCTGTCTGTGATTCTATAAGGGCTGTGGCAGTAATTGTGAAAAATAATAGCTCGCAGCAACATATGGAAAAAAAGAACTATGAACTATTTCATTTTTGGAACTTAGTGAACTTACACTGCGAGGGAGGGCGGAGCTACAGTAGATTCGCACTTATTAATAGAGACTCTGAATAATCTTGTTTTCCATTTGCATTAAGATTATTTTTATTACCACACTGGCATATAATTTTACTCAAGTAAAATGCACTTAATTTAGATCTCCCCCAGGAAACAAGATTAAGTATCTTATATCATTTTTCTTATATAGAAAATCAATCTTTATTTTATAATTTGTGAATAATTTTTACAGAAAAAAAAAACACTTAGTAAGAAGAGCATTTTTCCAGCGTGCATTAATGAAGTGTTTAAAAATGGGGAGGAGACCGAAAGAAACTCTGGGTTTATCGAAGAAAACCTGCTCCTGACCAGATGAGGTTCATAGAGTAAGTTACCATGGTTAATGGACTCTGATTAAAAATTAGCTCTCTTTCAGAAATGGGATTGACTTACCCTGCTTTCTCGGGTTTGACAAACCTCCCATTCTGAAACAGAAAACCAAAAGGTTCCCTCATTTCAGGGTTAACATACTCAGAGTTTTAACTAAACCTCTTTTGTGAAACGGGCCCCTGGTTTTCCCATGTGTTATGTTTATGTCAACCTCCTCAGCTACATGTGTTTTCATGGTTCCCTTAATGTCATTAAAATCTTCTTGTTGATGTACTCCTCATCTCCTCGTTCCTCGCTTCGCACTCCCTCACAGTAGCAAACATGACAGAATACCGGACCAAAACAGAAACAGTGAGCAGTGAGTGTTGTGTTTATTTATTTATTTATTTTATTTAACCATGCTTCTTTGCAATGAATATCAGCTATTTGTGTTTTCTATAAAAAAAATTCCCTCTAGGAGAAATTTTAGGTTTGGATTGAAAAATTAATCTGATATTTTTATTCTTACAGGAATGAGAAAATAGTTTTATACCATCAACTATGAACTCCGGATGCTTCCTTTCGCTACTGCCAAAAGTAAGGTGACTTTTCATAATGTTTTAACCCATTGTGAATAGCTTTAACAACTTGATGAAACTCTTTAAATGGAATGGGGAAATTGTAAATAAAATATAAATTATAAATTATAAATTATAAATTTTAAATTTTATATATATATATATATATATATATATATATATATAATTTAAAATTTATATTTTATATATATATATATATATATATATATATATATATATATATATAATTTTCTTATATAGAAAATGGGTTAACATACTACTTTTGTAACAACTCTTTTGTGAAACGGGCCCCTGGTTTTCCCATGTGTTATGTTTACGTCAACCTCCTCAGCTACTTGTGTTTTCATGGTTCCCTTAATGTCATTAAAATCTTCTTGTTGATGTACTCCTCATCTCCTCATTCCTCGCTTCGCACTCCCTCACAGTAGCAAACGTGACAGAATACCGGACCAAAACAGAAAAAGTCAGCAGTGAGTATTGGCTCCAGCCCCAGACAGGGAATATATACATTTTTTTTTATATTTGGCATTACTTTATAAGCTAAAGCTGTATGATAGGCCATTTTAATTACTGTTTGTTTCATAGACAATCGTATATGATAGTAGTAGATAATAGTAGTAGATGATGATAGATAATATTACATGATTGTGCTTTTCTCTGCTGTTCTCCAAAATACCAAATAATACATGTTTCCATAACAAAACAAAACAATTGTCAGTATTTTGTGCAATAAAATCACAGACATTTTGCCAAAATGGTTTTACAAAAGGGCAATGCCAAAACAAATGTACCACAGTTTCAGGGCAACTGAAGCAAAAGGAGCAACTAAAACCAACTTCAGGGCTGCGTTCAGCTCCGCCAAAATGGTGCAAGACATTTGTGGAAATAGTGGTGCATTGAACACCCTGTTCTGATGACGCTAGAGTTGCAACTTTGGCAACTGAGAAAGCCATTCTTTGTGTTCTTTTTGAAGAATTTTCATAGCCTGGTGAACAGTATAAGTACATGTTTAATTCTGCAAAATATGCTCAGTATTACAGTGATCGTCTTTGTCATCCAGAATAAAAGAGAACATCCCAATTCGAGTGAAGGGATTTGTGGAAACCGTGGTTCCTGATTATTGTGATCCAACATTTCCCTTGCATTTTAGGATGAAAAGACAAAAATTTCAGATGAAGGATAATCCAATTCTTACTTCTGAGACTGTGTTATGATCTACATGACCATAATATTTTAATTTTGAGTATTAGGCTTATCATTATTGCTGATCACTGTTGTTGTGCAATGATATTATAATATTTACCATTATATAATCATTGGAGAATAGAAAGGTTTATGAAAGTGTCACTCCACAATACAATAGCAAATTATATAAATATGTAGGCTATAGCATTTTTATGCTACATTAATCTAGGGTGACTGTGGCGAGTGGGGCGGGGCCGAGAGGCGTGGGAACGAGGAGTGAGGCCAGGTGTAGTGATTGAAGATGAGCTGCACCTGCGCCCCACCGCCAGTATCAAGTCCCACGTAGGAGATGGAAGGATATAAAACTGGAGCGACAACCATGAAGGACGAGAGAGGACCTGGCCTGGGACATTATTTTATGTTTTGGCTTTTATTTGTGCGCGTCAGTCGCCCGTGAGGGGCTGGTGCGCCGTTTTGTATTTATTTTGAATATTAACATTATGTTTTGATTGGGCGCCGGTTCCCGCCTCCTTCTTCCCGATGAGTATGGAGTTTTTATCGTTACAGTGGTGCCGAAACCCGGGAGAAGGAGGGACGCGCTGCTGAAGATCCCTCGCCGCTGTGGTGAATCCGCGGTGCCCTCGAGCAGGCGAAGTATGTGCCGCCATGGACGCTCGAGGCGGTGGGCTGGAGCGAGTTGCCGGGGACGGGCGAGCTCGCTGCCGGCCGCCCACGATATGGAGGGGCGGCTGCCGTCCGTGAGGGAGCGGAGGAGTCGGCGCCGTTCGCCAGGGGGCCGGAGCCTGCCGCCTCCGTGATGGAATCCGGAGGGGCAGGGAACGGGGGACTCCTGCCACTGCCCAAAATCGGAGGAGCCGTCGCCGTCCATCGGGCGGCAGAGGAGTGTCGTGCCGTCCGCCGAGGGCCGTCCAGTGCCACTGCCAGGCACCGCGGAGGAGATCACCCAGCTGGTGGAGGGCCGAGCAGCAGTGCGTCTGGGAACCGGATTTTTTTTTTTTTTTTTCTCCCCTCTTTCGTCCTTGTCGCTCCTCCTTCCATCTCCTTTTCTCTCGCCTCGTCTGTCCTACCCCCAGGTTCCCGCAGGTCCCCATGAGCGGCCCCCCCCGGAGGGGGGGGGGGGTTTGGTAGAGCGCAGTCTCGGGACTGGGGGTATGTGGCGAGTGGGGCGGGGCCGAGAGGCGTGGGAACGAGGAGTGAGGCCAGGTGTAGTGATTGAAGATGAGCTGCACCTGCGCCCCACCGCCAGTATCAAGTCCCACGTAGGAGATGGAAGGATATAAAACTGGAGCGACAACCATGAAGGACGAGAGAGGACCAGGCCTGGGACATTATTTTATGTTTTGGCTTTTATTTGTGCGCGTCAGTCGCCCGTGAGGGGCTGGTGCGCCGTTTTGTATTTATTTTGAATATTAACATTATGTTTTGATTGGGCGCCGGTTCCCGCCTCCTTCTTCCCGATGAGTATGGAGTTTTTATCGTTACAGTGGTGCCGAAACCCGGGAGAAGGAGGGACGCGCTGCTGAAGATCCCTCGCCGCTGTGGTGAATCCGCGGTGCCCTCGAGCAGGCGAAGTATGTGCCGCCATGGACGCTCGAGGCGGTGGGCTGGAGCGAGTTGCCGGGGACGGGCGAGCTCGCTGCCGGCCGCCCACGATATGGAGGGGCGGCTGCCGTCCGTGAGGGAGCGGAGGAGTCGGCGCCGTTCGCCAGGGGGCCGGAGCCTGCCGCCTCCGTGATGGAATCCGGAGGGGCAGGGAACGGGGGACTCCTGCCACTGCCCAAAATCGGAGGAGCCGTCGCCGTCCATCGGGCGGCAGAGGAGTGTCGTGCCGTCCGCCGAGGGCCGTCCAGTGCCACTGCCAGGCACCGCGGAGGAGATCACCCAGCTGGTGGAGGGCCGAGCAGCAGTGCGTCTGGGAACCGGATTTTTTTTTTTTTTTTTTTCTCCCCTCTTTCGTCCTTGTCGCTCCTCCTTCCATCTCCTTTTCTCTCGCCTCGTCTGTCCTACCCCCAGGTTCCCGCAGGTCCCCATGAGCGCCCCCCCCCGGAGGGGGGGGGGGGGGGTTTGGTAGAGCGCAGTCTCGGGACTGGGGGTATGTGGCGAGTGGGGCGGGGCCGAGAGGCGTGGGAACGAGGAGTGAGGCCAGGTGTAGTGATTGAAGATGAGCTGCACCTGCGCCCCACCGCCAGTATCAAGTCCCACGTAGGAGATGGAAGGATATAAAACTGGAGCGACGACCGTGAAGGACGAGAGAGGACCAGGCCTGGGACATTGTTTTATGTTTTGGCTTTTATTTGTGAGCGTCAGTCGCCCGTGAGGGGCTGGTGCGCCGTTTTGTATTTATTTTGAATATTAAAATTATGTTTTGATTGTGCGCCGGTTCCCGCCTCCTTCTTCCCGATGAATATGGAGATTGGAGATCGTTACAGTGACCAAACGTGCCATTTTCCCAGGACACGTCCTGGCAAGGATTTCTATATTGCCTAAAATATCCAAGTTTTGGCTTTGTTTGCACTGTGCAGACCATTTGTTGTATGACAAAGAGTACCGTGAGGGCTCTAGAAAGCAGACGGCTTCTTCTGCTTTTGAATCGCTCTCATGGTACTTTGATGTCATACACTGATCGGTATACTCAGTGCTGCTTCAAGTCAAACACTAATATTTACACATAATATTACTAATATTTAGTATTGGTATCGCTTTGACCATTCTCTGTAGATCCCACATTCTCATGCACCATGATTGGTCGATTACGTACAATGTCTCCATGTTATTGGTCAAACGATCATATCCTTCATTAAGTACGATAACAGGAAACCAAAGCCAAAACCTGGATATTTTAGGCCATATAGAAATCCTGGCCAGGACATGTCCTGGGACAATGAGACATTTGGTCACAGACCATGTGTTTAGCACAGCTTCCTAAGGAAAGGATATGGACCAGAAGACATTGCAACTACAAAATGACAATTACAGTAGACAGACATAAAGAAGTTCCAGATCTATACATTATTTCAGTTATTTTGCCTTTAATTTACATAAATATGCAAACAATATGCTTGCTCTTTGTGAAGGGTCTTTTTTTAATTTTTTTATAAATGACTCAAAAACATAAAATCCAGCAACTCAACATACAACAGCAATGCTTCACAAAACAAATATCACACCTTTAGACAAATTGGCATACACAAAAAAAGTCACACACACACACACACACACACACACAAAAAAAAACTAAATGTTTCCTCCTTTTTCCTAATTAGACATTCAGTATACATATAATTAAACACAGTGAGTACATTATATTATCACAAATTTCTCCATAAATTTTAACTAAATTTAATTATTGTTATTTTTAATTAATTTAACGATTAAGAATAAATTACATTTAGGAATGCATTTTGCTAATTTTTGTTTATGGATGTAATATTTACCATGTAAGATGTAAAAGTTCACCTCATATTCAAACATTTAGCTTAAGTGTGTGAAAGAACATATAACATCTTTTACAGATAATTTATAATTCACCTTTCTTGGGGCAAATAGAAAAGAACTAACGTCAGAACAAAATTTTAAAGATACATCACAGTTGTAAAACAAATGATCCAAGTCTTCCTCATGTTGTCAATGTCCATGAATTTTGATAACAAAGATTTACATGGGTAGATTTTGTGAAGTATTTTTAAGTGTACCTCTTTAACTTTATTTGGCATACAATTTTTATTTATTTATTTATTTTTTAACCATGCTTCTTTCCAATGAATAACAGCGATTTGTGCATTCCAAAAAAAAAAATTCCCTCTAGGAGAAATTTTAGGTTTGGATTGAAAAATTAATCTGATATTTTTATTCTTACAGGAATGAGAAAATAGTTTTATACCATCAACTACTGTATGAACTCAGGAAGTTTCCTTTCGCTACTTCCAAAATGAAGGTGATTTTTCATCAAATGATTTGACCCATTGTGAATAGCTTTAACAACTTGATGAAACTCTTTAAATGGAATGGGGAAATTGTAAATAAACATAAAATCTTCATAGGACTATCCATGACAAAAAAAATTTATATTATATTGCCATTTATATAATAAACTAAATGGTGTTATGAGCACAATATACAGAGTGAGACCTTTGACTGTATCTAGATTAATTATGGAGCTAAATCTTCTCTCTTTAATTTCACTATCGTTACTTATTTACAAAGATTAAGTGGTAACACTTTAGAATAATAGTCCTTTAGTTAATGTTAGTTAATTCATTAATTAACATGAAGAAACAATGAACAATACATTTATTACTGTATTTAATCATCTTTGTTCATGTTAGTTAATGAAAATACAGTTTTTCATTATTAGTTCATGCTAATTCAGAGTGCATTAACTAATGTTAACAAGCACAACTTTTGATTTAAAAAACGCATTAGTAAATGTTGAAATGAACATCAACTAAGATTAATAAATGCTGTAGAAGGATTGCTCTTGCTTAGATCATCTTACCTAAAGTCATTAACTAATATTAACTAATGGACCGTTATTCAAAAGTGTTACCGATTAAGTTTACCATCACTTGATTATAAGGATTTCATTGCTTTTCATAAAACTGTGAACTGATTCTATGTATTCTTTTTTCTTCCCTTTTAGCCATTTGAAAACAGGACAAGGACAGCCTTAAAGGGTAAGTTCACCCAAGTTTGGAACACAGTTTAAGATATTTTAGATTTAGTTCGAGAGCTCTCAGTCCCTCCATTGAAGCTGTGTGTACGGTGTAAACTGTCCATGTCCAGAAACGTAAGAAAAACATCATCAAAGTAGTCCATGTGACATCAGAGGGTCAGTTAGAATTTTTTGAAACATCGAAAATACATTTTGGTCCAAAAATAGCAAAAACTACGACTTTATTCAGCATTGTCTTCTCTTCCGTGTCTGTTGTGTGAGAGAGTTTCAAACAAAGCAGTCTTGATATCCGGTTCACGAACGAATCATTAAGTTCACCAAATCGAACTGAATCGTTTTAAACATTTTGCATCTCTTATACGCATTAATCCACAAATGACTTAAGCTGTTAACTTTTTTAATGTGGCTGACACTCCCTCTGAGTTCAAACAAACCAATATCCCGGAGTAATTCATCTTCAGTTCTCTCTTCACAGCAGTTCAGTCAGTGTACTGTTTGAGTGCATGCATTACTCCGGGGTATTGGTTTGTGTGAACTCAGAGGGAGTGTCAGCCACAAAGTTAACAGTTTAAGTAATTTGTGGATTAATGTGTATTAGAGATGCGAACAGTTTAAAACGATTCAGTTCGATTTGGTGAACTGAATGATTCGTTCGCGAACCGGATATCCAGCTGCTTTATTTTGAGCTCTCTCTCATAACAGACACGGAAGAGAAGACAATGCTGAATAAAGTTGTCGTTTTTGCTATTTTTGGACAAATGTATTTTCGATATTTCAAAAAATTCTAACTGACCCTCTGATGTCACATGGACTACTTTGATGATGTTTTTCTTACCTTTCTGGACATGGACAGGATACTGTACACACAGCTTCAATGGAGGGACTGAGAGCCTTCGGACTAAATCTAAAATATCTTAAACTGTGTTCCAAAGATAAATGGAGGTCTTACAGGTTTGGAACAACATGAGGGTAAGTTAATAATTACATAATTTTGCTATCTGGGTGAACTAACCCTTTAAGGAAAGCTGTTCTCTGCATTTCCAAGAGACAAGACTATACCTCCACAGACTAATGTTGTGTTTGTACTAAACCCAGAGCAGCCCTGAATGAATCAACAGAATGAACCTGGACCGCTCATATTCTAATACTATAGACTGCATTTGAAAAGCTTTGCACAGGCTGTTTAATGCAGATAATGTACTTAAGTAAGTGTAATTGATAAGTGTCTTTACACCCCATCCTCATGAAGTGCTTTGAATGGCTAGTCATGCACCACATCAAGTCTAAGGACCCCTTCCAGTTCCCATATCGGTCCAACCGCTTGACTGATGATGCCATCTCCACTACCCTCCACTCAGCACTCACACATCTGGACAAAAAGCACTCATATGTCAGAATGCTGTTCATTGACTTCAGTTCAGCATTCAACACAATCATCCCTCAACAGCTCATTTACAAACTGATCCAACTGGGGCTCAACACTTCGCTGTGCAACTGGCTGTTGGACTTTCTGAATGGAAGACCTCAGGCAGTACAGGTCAGCAGCAACACATCCAGCACCATCACACTGAACACTGGGGCCCCCCAAGGATGTGTGCTGAGCCCCCTCCTCTTCACTTTGCTGACCCATGACTGCACACCTTCACACAACTCCAACCTTTTTATTAAGTTTGCAGATGACACGACTGTGGTGGGTCTCATTAGCAACAAAGATGAGACAAACTACAGGAGCTAGGTGAGCCGCCTGGCCGAGTGGTGCAGTTACAACAATCTCTCTCTGTGACAAATCTGCCTTGTTGTCACCGCTGAGGGAACAGCACTGGCACGCACACACAAACATATTTGCATACATACCCCATTCACTCTTCATTCCCGTCCTCACCTGTTGTTTCTCCATCGGCAACGGGGGTGCACATGCCGGTCTGATGGATCACGGACATTTCTCCACACCACATTACCCCTTCAGTCCATAAGCATACCCGATCATTTCATACACACACACATCGTCCGTGTCTTGTGTTTTGTTCACGTGTCTTCGTACGTTTGTTTGTTTGTTGTATGGGCGTAGTCGGGCTTTGGCGGGTAAACGTTGTGTCGGCCAAACCGAGCAGACGAAGAGCGGATACTTGTGGCAAAACAGGGGGGTCGCACCTGCGCAGTGCCGCCAAAGCCGGTGAAACCATTTTCTTGTGATTAAGGGGGGATTATATGTGAATTAAGTGTTTGGTATTTATGTGTTTCGGTGTTGTTAATAATGATGTATTATTACAATGTATTTATTTGATAATTACCAGTGAGAAATGCGGATTAATAAACATTTTGGGTGGGTATAATGTAACTGGTAAGAATTTAAATATTATATCTATACCTCTCAATGGGTGTTCTCAAAATAGGCGGAGTCTGGCCTATAAAAAGGGAGGCCAGACACATAATCAGGACTTGTTAACCAAGTCAGAGCGAGAGTGCAACTGCGGTGCCTCAAGCAAACTGTTTACTGTGGATACATTTTGGAAAGTTTTTCATCTTTATTTATTTTTATTTATTTTGGTACTTTTTAGGTTTTTGTGTTCACCTGTCTATATATATTTCACTGTCTGTGTTTTTGGCACTGTAAATAAATTACACCTTTCACGAGAGTGCTCTGCGAGTAACCCATCACTCATTTACATCCACACGGACCCAAGTTACCTTTATTCCCTTCCCCAGAAGCGAGCAGTGGCGGTCGCTTCATCACATTTGGTGGCAGCGGTGGGATGGCTACTCGCAAGACAGCGCCAAAAGGCAGAAAACCCAGGGCGGGGTTGAGGTCACAGAGGAAGATATCAACGATGGAGGATGAGGCGTGGAATTCAGCTGAGACTTCAGAGGAAGAGGACATGATGGCAGAGCTTCCTGATACCTCGAAAAAGTCCAGGTCACCACGGACGGAGCCAATAACTCCAGTTGCTACAGCAGGTGAGGGAATGGTTTCCCTAATGCGTCAGTTCCTAGATGCCCAGCAGCAGAGAGAAGAGAGATATATGCAGGAGCTCCGGGGTCTTCTTAAGTCTATCCGGCAGTCGACTCGGCCTGCTGAACCATTGTCTGACAATGACAGCTTGCGAATGGATCTACCAATACCAGCTACACAGAGGTAGTGGAGCTATTATCTGGTTCCATTACTGACGGGGCAAGCATTGGAGGCGTACCTGGCGATGGATGAGGAGCAGGCAGAGGTGTACGCTGATCTGAAGGAGGCATTTTCTGGAGAAATTCAACATCTCACCAGAAACATATCGGCAGAGGTTCCGAACACCTACTGTTCCAGCTGGAGAGTCACCATCCGAGACTTATCATTGCCTAAAGAACCCATATTAGCGATGGGTACGACCGAGGGAGCATTCCAAGGATGAGGTTGGTGAAGCCATTGTCCTTGAGCAACTACTCCGGGTTCTTCCGTATGATGCTCGCACCTGAGTAAGAGAGCATGAGCCAACTTCAGGACTGGTGGCGGCTAAGCTGGCGCAGCAATATCAGAACGCTCATCGTGGGGGTCCACGCACTCAACCATCTAAAGGTACTGTCCGCACGCACTTTGGGGCTGAGAGGGGTCATGCTGAACTGTCAGACAATGTGCAAAAACCAAAGTCAGCAGGGGGGAAAGAACTGGTATGCTTTTACTGTCAGCAGCCGGGGCACAAAGCAGCAGTATGTCCTGCGCGTAAAGCTAAGCTGACCGGGTACTATTATGTGCCAAGTGAGGGAGACTTTGACTTAGATTGTGTGAGGGAAAATCTAACAATGTGCAAAGTGACTATTAAGGGACATTCAGTACATTCATTATTGGACACTGGATGCTCTATCCAGTCAATGTTGAAATCCTGTTATGTAACAAATGTTAACTATCTGAATACTGCCTCTATTCAATGTGTACATGGAGATGTGAAGCAGTACCCCAGAGCTGAGGTATTGGTGGAAGTACAAGATCAAGTGTACCTGTTGAATGTTGCTATAGTTGACAGTTTGCCTACAGACATGATTCTGGGACAAGACTTACCAGTGTTTAATGACCTGCTACAAGCCACTGTTAAAGTCTCTGGAAAAGCCATTGTAAACCCGGTGGAAGTCTCTTGTTCCGCCATTACTCGGTCGCAAGCCAGGGCAGGTCTTCAGCCACTGCCAGATCTTGATTGTAGTCTGTTGCAGGGCGGGACTAAGGGCCCGAAAAAGTCACGCCAACAAAGAAGGCTTGAGAAGTACCTCAGTACCCCCATCTCTGAGCCTTCTGTAGAGGGTCTCGATGTTAGTGGCTGGCAGGTACTAGGGAATATTGCTGAGTTACAAAGAAATGATGAGACGTTAAAACCTTTGTTTGAGAAAACTGCTTCGGATAAACCATCGAATCTGTGTAATGAGAGGTATGAGCTATTGAATAATGTGTTGTATTTGCAAGTCAATGATGTGACCCGTCTTGTTGTACCAACTTATTGTCGTCCACTTGTATTGCACTTAGCACACACAGTTCCGTGGGCTGGGCATCTAGGCCAACAAAAGACATATGCACGCATCAGCTCACGGTTTCACTGGCCAACATTATATACTGATGTACTGACACACTGCAACACATTCACTATATGTAAAAAACCCAGTGCTGTGACCCGGCGGAGCAAAGCACCCTTGCAACCTCTCCCTGTGATTTCTGAACCTTTCAGGCGGATTGCTATGGACATTGTCGGGCCACTGGAGAAAAGCAGTACAGGTCACCAGTACATCCTGGTAATCAGTGACTATGCAACGTGGTATCCAGAGGCTTTCCCACTCCGTACCATCACCACACCAAAAATTGTCCATTGCCTTGTACAACTCTTCTCCAAGGTAGGAATTCCAGAGGAGATCTTGACGGACCAAGGGACAAACTTTACGTCAAAGCTCATGGGGCAATTGAACCGACAGTTGGGCATTACCGCTATTAGAACAAGCCCATACCACCTACAGACCGATGGCCTGGTGGAGAGGTTCAACCAGACCCTCAAAAATATGCTGCGGAAGTTTGTTGCAGACACGGGACTAGATTGGGACAGGTGGCTACCTTTTGTCCTATTTGCTTACAGAGAAGTTCCTCAAGCATCGACAGGTTTCTGACCGTTTGAGCTACTTTATGGTTGGCAAGTGCAAGGACCACTGGACCTCCTGCGAAAGAGCTGGTAGGAGAGTCCTGCAGCCAAAACCAAGGAGAAAGGCATTGTACAGTATGTGTTGGAGATGAGAGACCGTCTAGAGCAGTACCGAGAACAAGCGAAAAAAACCTGCAGGCGAAACAACAAGCACAAAAGCGGTGGTATGATCAGCATGCAAGACTACGGCAGTTCCAACCAGGTCAAAAGGTATTACTCTTACTACAAACCTCAACACACAAGCTACTGGCGAAATGGCAAGGGCCATACACTGTGGTCCGTAAGATGGGGCCAGTGACTTACGAGATCCACCATCCCGACAAGGGGAAGTCCAAGCAAACCTACCACCTTAACCTGTTAAGAGAATGGAAGGAATCACCAGGGAAAAAACCTGAGTCAGCGTTGATGGTACGGATGGTGAAGGATGTGGAGGAGGAAGATGGGTCTGAGGTTGCAGAGAGGCAAGCATCTGTGGTGAGTCTAACTCACTTAGAGGACATCAAGCGCCAAGAATTGGAGAAGCTACTAGACCAGTTCTCCACTTTGTTTCGTCAGAGGCCTGGACAGACAGAGATAATACACCACACCATACACCTTACCGACTCCACCCCATCCCGACAGAGACCTTATTGTGTACCTGAGAGACTGGTGGAACCCCTAAGGAAGGAAACTGAGATGATGAGAGAGTTGGGAGTGATTGAGCCATCATTGAGTGACTGGTGCAGTCCCATGGTCATCGTCCCAAAGAAGGATGGATCCTTACGTGTCTGCATCGACTTCCGTAAGCTCAATGCCCAATCCAAATTCGATGCATACCCAATGCCACGGATAGATGATCTGCTGGAGAGAATAGGAAAAGCCAAGTACATCACGACCCTAGATCTCTGCAAAGGATATTGGCAAGTGCCCCTAGAGCCAACTTCCAGATCCTACACCACTTTCAAGACTCCGTTGGGGCTCTTCCATTTTACTGTGCTTCCTTTCGGACTGCATGGAGCTCCGGCAACATTTCAGAGATTAATGGACAGAGTCTTGCAAGGATGTGAGGAGTGGTCTGCAGCGTATCTGGATGATGTAGTCATACACAGCAACTCCTGGCAAGAGCACTTACAGCTCATGAGACAGACCTTGGAAAGGATAACAGAAGCGGGATTAACATTAAATGTGACAAAATGTGAGTGGGCAAAACAAGAGGCAAACTATCTAGGTTATCATCTAGGCAATGGGCAACTATTCTAGTCATTGAACTAGTCATTTCTAGGACTGGTGGGCTGGTACTGACGGTTCGTCCCGAATTTCGCCTCTGTTGCCACACCCCTGACCAACCTGCTGAGCAAAGGCATGGCAAATCCGGACTGGAGCACATCTTCTCCTTTCAAGCTTTGAAGGAGAAGATGTGATCCAGTCCGGTCCTGCAAAGTCCAGACTTTACGCAAAGGTTCCTAGTCCAGGTAGATGCCTCCGCTACAGGACTTGGGGCAGTCCTGGTGCAGGGAACCCGGGAAAATGAGAGGCCAGTTGTATACCTCAGCCGTAAGCTTTTGCCAAGGGAGACTCGCCGACAGATCACCGAGCCCTGACCTGGAAGGCTAAACGTGGTTGCCAACTATCTGTCCAGGTTTCCGGCAAGTACTCGGCTTGAAGAGGGGGAAGGTAATGTGAAAAACCTGTTTTATTGTCACCGCTGAGGGAGTAGCACTGGCACGCACACACAAACATATTTCCATACATACCCCATTCACTCTTCATTCCCGTCCTCACCTGTTGTTTCTCCATCGGCAACGCAGGTGCACATGCCGGTCCGATGGATCACGGACATTTCTCCACACCAAATTACCCCTTCAGTCCATAAGCATACCCGATCATTTCATACACACACACATCATTGTTCACGTGTCTTCGTACGTTCGTTTGTTTGTTGTATGGGCGTAGTCGGGCTTTGGAGGGTAAACGTTGTGTCGGCCAAACCAAGCAGACGAAGAGCGGATACTTGTGGCAAAACAGGGGGGTCGCGCCTGTGCAGTGCCGCCAAAGCCGGTGAAACCATTGTCTTGTGATTAAGGGGGGATTATATGTGAATTAAGTGTTTGGTATTTATGTGTTTCGGTGTTGTTAATAATGATGTATTATTACAATGTATTTATTTGATAATTACCAGTGAGAAATGCAGATAAATAAACATTTTGAGTGGGTATAATGTTACTGGTAAGAATTTAAATATTATATCTATACCTCTCAATGGGTGTTCTCAAAGAAGGTGGAGTCTGGCCTATAAAAAGGGAGGCCAGACACATAATCAGGACTTGTTAACCAAGTCAGAGCGAGAGTGCAACTGCGGTGCCTCAAGCAAACCGTTTACTGTGGATACGTTTTGGAAAGTTTTTCATTTTTTGTTTATTTTTATTTATTTTGGTACTTTTTAGGTTTTTGTGTTCACCTGTCTATACATATTTCACTGTGGACCGTCTGTGTTTTTGGCACTGTAAATAAATTTCACCTTTCACAAGAATGCTCTGCGAGTAACCCATCACTCATTTACATCCACACGGACCCAAGTTACCTTTATTCCCTTCCCCAGAAGCGAGCAGTGGCAGTCGCTTCATCACACTCTCTGAATGTGGAGAAGACGAAGGAGATTGTTGTAGACTTCAGAAGAGCACACACTCAGCACGTTCCTCTGACCATCAAAGGTGCAACTGTGGAGAGAGTGAGCAGCACCAAGTTCTTGGGTGTGCACATCACAGAGGACCTCTCCTGGACTGAAGACACAGCAACACTGGCCAAGAAATCAAATCAGCTTCTCTACTTCCTCCGCAAACTGAGGAGAGGCAGAGCCCTGCCCCCTATCATGTACAACTTCTACAGAGGCACCATCGAGAGCATCCTGTCAAGCTGCATCACTGTGTGGTATGGCGCCTGCAACGCGTCCTGCCGAAAGACTATGCAACGTATAGTGAGAGCAGCTGAGAAGGTCATTGGTGTCTCTCTCCCCTCCCTCCAGGACATTTATGGAACCTGTCTCACCTGCAAAGCCCTCTGCATCGCAGGTGATCCCCCCCCACCCATCACACAGCTTCTTCAGCCTGCTGCCATCAGGGAGGAGACTGCAAAGTCTCCAGGCCAGGACCAGCAGACTGAAGGACAGCTTCATCCACCAGGCTGTCAGGAAGCGGAACTCACTCCCGAACTTGCCTCCCCCTCCCCTCTTCTGCCCCAGGCACCACTGAACTATGAATATACCTCTATATTATACTATATTATATATAATATTACCTACCAAAAATACCTCTTCCGGTTTGTCACAAGTTTCGGAAAGTTTTTTTTTTCGAGTATGGCTCTGTGTGAGTTAGATGGAGTGGAATTTCCTTATATGGGTCCTAAGGGCACTTCTGCCGGAGGAGCACATGCTCCCGTAGAGCAGAGCACAGACATTCACTGATCAGAGCGAGAGACCGAATTGTCACAAAAGAAGTGTGTTTTTGGTTGCCAGGGCAAGACAACCCTCCACAGATTACCAAAAAAAAAAAAAAAAAAACAGCATTAAGGGACCAGTGGATGGAGTTTATTTTTACAGAGCATTCACAGAGTTGTGCAAGTGTTTTAGTTTGTTCCCTGCATTTCGAAGATGCTTGTTTTACAAACAAGGCCCAGTTTGACGCCGTATTTGCACATCGTTTATTTCTTAAGGATAATGCAGTCCCAACGAAAAAGGGTCACGATCGTGTGTTGGAACCGCATGCGGTGAGTAAAACTGCTTCAAATATCTCTGTGTTGTTAACTTAGCTATCGGCGCATAAGCACATCAAGTAAATAACATGCGATGTTGTCATCAAACTGCACTTTCCACATGTACAGCTTAAAAAAAAAAAAAAAGACGACATAAAGTGGAACTTAGTCATTTTCCAAAACCGCTAAGCAAATATATACAGTTTCAGTACATACCACATAGAGACGTCGTTGCTGATGCTGCTCTTGTTAAATTTCAGCCTCTGGATCTGATTCTGGATAATAAATATACGCTGAATCTGACTGTTAGCCATGGTTTGTTTTGGATGTTTTTTTCCTCACGGTAATGTCACAGCTTCCAAATGCTCTCAACGCAAAAGCCTACTCGCGCTCGTGATTCTTTAGCTTCGCCCACACGTCACGCCTCCAGCCACTCGTGTTTTTCCGGGAAAAATCGGTACAGACTATCTTTCTCTCATGAATATAATAAAACTAAAGACTTTTTGGAGTTATGAAGGATGCAGTACTACTCTATAGGTACTCAAGATTAACAGGATATTGAGTGAAAACGAGCATTTCACCCCCCCTTTAAATAAAATAACTGCTCTTGAGCCCTTTGCCACTTTAATCAGGCTTAAGCTTTTGTTTTTGCACTAAATAATCTTTTATCTGCACTGTTGTTCACTTCATTGATTTGCACTCTATCTGCCTTTTGCCTTGCTCTGATTTATTTAACTTTATTTTTAATTTTATTATATGTCTTTTTTAACATTCCCTTATTGTATAGTTCTATCTACATTTTATATTTTGATCTAGATTTTTAGGCTTTAATGTTAATGTTATCTGTGTGCACCGGGGGTCTGAGAGTAACGCAATTTCGATTCTCTGTATGTATGTACTGTACATGTGGAAGAATTGACAATAAAGCAGACTTGAACTTGAACTACACAAAAACTACATGAAGTAAATAGCCTAGAAATGAAAAACACATGTGTGTGTGTGTGTGTGTGTGTATTGTACTGTACTTGAGCTCATTAATTAAACACAATTTGGAACTCATGTCCAAAGTTTTTTTGTGTTGTTGTCATAAGTTTTGTCTTAATTTGATTAATAATTATTACACAAATAGTATTTTAAAATTACATTTCAGTTTTTTTTTATTTTACGCTTTAATTAACTATTAATTTATTCTTCATTTTTGTCTATTCTGTATTATTCCACCCTTTATATTACATATTCTTCTTGCTATTATTAACCTATTGTTGTTCAGTTATTTATTATGGTATTATTCATATTATACATAATTTTATGCTATTATAAATCTATTATATCACATATGTTATTGTACTGTTGTAATCGATTCTCATATTATTCACTTTAAGTTGTACTACATATACTTTTTAATATAACATATCACTTTTACTATATTTCTACTGGGAATGAGCTGTGTTCCGACCTGAGACACAAGAGAGAAAAAAAAGAAAGAAAAATGTCGGGATTGAAAACAGAGGAAGCAATAAAACAACTACATTTCATTTAATGTAATTACATTAAATGCATATGTCATAGTTATACTAAATTAACATTAGAGTTGTAAACCGAAAAAATAAACGAAATCAAGAAGTAAATGTGAGCTTTCACAATTCCTTACGAAAATTTATAATTTTCCAAAACTAACTAAATAACTGGAGGCAAAGATTTTTTTTTTTTTTACTGCAAGTAGATCACAGACCTCTGAAATCTACTTCCATTTCCCTATCATAGGTCACTTCGATGCTGCGGTGACGTCACCACGTATGGGAACACCTCTGGTGTGACGAATGTCTGAAGCCCTATACCATCCCGCCAATCCTATTGGCCAAATGGCGCATAGCACCACCCTGCGCATGCGCGAGCATGATATACCTGGGTGCAGCGCGCCATTTCGCTCAGATTTCATTCCTTCAGGAATAGCGAATCATCTGTGCCCTATCGTCTCGCGTTCTCCAGCGATCTCTTCGAGCAGTGTTAACTCCTCTTCGCGGACGCGATGAGCTTTCGAAAATGTAAGGAGCCATGTACCAGGTACATCACGGCGGGGGACACTCATGACAGGTGCGTAGTATGTCTTGGTTTACATCACGCACAGGCGGCGCTTAGCGGCCTTTCTTCCTGTCCCCATTGTGATGGCCTGCGGCTCAGAGTGCTGCGCTCCAGGGTGGAAGTTTTCTCTAATGTCGCCCTCGAGTCTAACCCCCGTCAGGTCACCTCTGCGACTGCCGAGGCACCGCACGAGGCGAGGGCCTGGGGTGACACGTGCGACATGGATTTTGTGGACAGCGCAGCGCTGGAATATTCTCCACATCGCTCGCTCTCCCCTACCCTGCTGCAGAATAAAACTTATACTGAGCCCGTCGTCTTCTCTAATGAGGATTTACTTCCCACACCGGAGGCATGCACCGCCATCTCCTTCGGTTGTGGACGCTATGACGACGATGTTTTATCCACCGCGGCCTCGGGGTCTGAGGACTTCGCGACCGACACTAGCCCTCTTCCTCCTAGCGGACAGGAGAGGCGTGTTTCCCCCTCCTACAGTGAGCTGTTGGATGTGGTTTCTCGTGCGGTGGGTAAATTGGGGCTAGACTGGGAGGTTGACAAGGCCGAGGCCCAACCTTCTTCCAAGCTGGACGACCGTTTTTTAACTAGTCGGACACCTACACAGCCCCGGAGGCCTTTGCCTTTTTTCCCGGACCTCCACCAGGAGGTTTCGAGGTCCTGGAAACAGCCATTTTCGGCTCGGATTACTAACGCCGCGGCCGCGGATTTCGCCACCGTTTCTGATATGGCGAACCATGGCTATACTATGATGCCCCCGGTGGAAGAGACTCTCGCCGAACACCTTGCGCCTAGTTCGGCCGCGGCTTGGAAGTCTCGCCCCCTTCTTCCTTCGAAGGCGTGTCGAGTCACGTCTAGTTTGGTGGGTAAATCCTACATGGCGGCTGGTCAGGCGGCTGCGTCGCTCCACTCTATGGCGGTCCTTCAGGCCTACCAGGCGGAGTTATTGAAGGAATTGGATGAAGGTGAGGGCATCACACCGGAGGCAGTTAAAGAACTGCGTAGAGCTACGGATTTGGCGCTACGCGCTACCAAACATACCGCTCGTGCAGTGGGCCGTACTATGGCCGGTTTGATTTCGGTTGAGCGCCACCTCTGGCTTAATCTCACCGATATTAAGGAGAAGGATAAATCTTTCCTTATGGATGCCCCTGTCTCCAGGGATGGATTGTTCGGTGAGGCTGTCACGTCAGTAGTGGAGAAGTTCAGGGCAGCGAAACAACAATCAGCCGCTTTCCGCCAGCTGATTCCCCGCAGACCCAGGGAGGTCGAACGCCGGCAAGCGCCCGCGCGTTCTCGCTCAACCTCCTCTCACCGCCAGCGAGCAGCCTCTCGAGAGGAACCTACACCCATGGCGCCTCCTCGTAAGGACTGGGGCCCTAGGGTTTTTCCTCCGGCGCACCAGCGTCAACGTAAGCGTTTGAACCTGACCTCGACGGCTAAAGCCTCTCGTTCTCGGGTGCCGAATAGCAGCTCCTGATCTTTCTGCTGCTTGCCAGGGACTGTGCCCTCCGCTAGAGAGCGCTGTCGGACCGCTTTCGCGCATCCCACACTCTCATTGCAGTCCCCTTGCTCAAACATTGATTGTCTCGCCGCTAACAGCGCCTCGAGCAACATTGGATCGAGCTGTAATGACAGACGCTCCCTCAGACACTCTGCGCAATCCTGCTTTCGGAGTTCGAGGGACGACTCAAGGACCCTACACAAACGGCCCGTTTATGACGGCTCACACAGCCGCCGCTTTTTCGCTAGCGGCAGAGCCCGATGTTCCATCTGTTGGCCTAATTCCTGCCGTGGACACGCTTCAGGATTATACTCAACGGAACGCAACGACTCCGGCGCATACGCTTCCCCGGTGCACGAACACCACGGGTTTTTCGTGTCCGGTCGTTTTAACGCGTATGACGGCGTTGCTGGGAGCGGAAGCTTTGAAACCGTTAATATTGTTTCGGGCCGCGTGGGAACGCTTGCCCGGCATTCCTCAATGGGTGTTACGCACGGTTTGTCACGGATACACTATTCAGTTTCGGAAAGGCCCGCCTCCTTTCCGCGGAATTCTTCCCACTACGGTGAAGTCTACGGAAATGGCGGTGCTGCGACAAGAAATGTCAGCTCTGCTGAGCAAAGGGGCTATAGAAGAAGTACACCCCTCTCAGATGGAGACAGGTTTTTACAGCCGTTATTTCGTGGTACCGAAAAAAGACGGCGGGTTACGACCCATTCTGGATTTACGCCGTCTGAATCTTGCACTCAGACCGAGCAAATTCAAGATGTTGACGGTGAAAAATATTCTGTCTCAGATCCGACCAAGCGATTGGTTTATTACGATCGATCTGAAGGATGCGTATTTCCATATTCAGATCGTCAAGAGACACAGGAAGTTCCTCAGATTCGCTTTAGAGGGCAAAGCGTATCAGTACCGCGTTCTTCCCTTTGGCTTGGCTTTAGCGCCCCGTACGTTCTCAAAGTGCATGGACGCAGCTCTGGCCCCGTTGCGGCTCCAGGGCGTTCGTGTGTTGAACTATTTGGACGATTGGCTGGTGATAGCGCAATCGCGGACTCAAGCACACTCTCACCGAGATCTTGTGCTGAATCATTTAAACAGCCTGGGCTTACGAACAAATTTCAAGAAGAGTGTTTTAACTCCCTCTCAACGGATAACTTTTCTTGGAATAGATCTGGACTCTCGCGCGATGACAGCGAAGCTTTCTCTCCCGCGCGCTCAGTCGATTGCGTCATGCGTGCGGCACTTCAAAGCAGGTCGCACGGTGACGGTGAGATTGTGCCTCAGGCTCTTGGGTCTAATGGCAGCAGCATCCCCCGTGATTCGTCTGGGATTGCTTCAAATGCGCCCTTTTCAGTGGTGGACGAAAAGGCGGAATATTTCACCCCGTTGTCTCCCGCATCGCACGATTTCGGTGACACGGCGGTGTGTGATGTCGCTGAAAATTTGGATGTCAACCGAATTTCTCCTGTCAGGAGTTCGATTGGGAATTTATGCTTTCCGAGAGACTGTCACGACGGACGCGTCTTTGACTGGTTGGGGAGCTGTGTGTCGAGGGCGACCAGCCCACGGAGTGTGGACAGCGGCTCAGCGCGGCTGGCATATAAACAGACTGGAATTACTGGCAGTTTTTCTGGCTCTCCAGTATTTCTCGGATCTGCTGATCGGCCGTCATGTGCTACTCAGATCAGACAACACAGCGGTTGTGTCTTATCTGAACCATCAAGGAGGATTGCGCTCTCGCCCCCTGTGCAGGCTGGCGAGGCGTGTTCTTCTGTGGTCTCGGGACAAGTTTCTCTCGATCCGGGCCATTCATGTCCCCGGACGATTGAATTTCGGAGCGGATCTGCTATCCAGACAGGCTCTGGAACAGGGAGAATGGCGATTACACCCCCAGACGGTGGATCTTTTATGGCGGATATTCGGCAAAGCGAAAGTGGATTTATTCGCATCGAGCATGACTACGCATTGCCCGCTATGGTTCTCCCTACGCTCCCCATCGCCCCTGGGCGTGGATGCGTTAGCTCACAGCTGGCCCAAGACCAGTCTGTATGCTTTTCCTCCGATTCGTTTGATCCCAGCGGTATTATGCAGATTACGCCGGGACAGAGTGGAACAGCTGCTGCTGGTGGCTCCGCGATGGCACACGCAGCCGTGGTTTGCGGATCTGATCAGTCTGCTAGCGGGCTCTCCGTGGGAGATTCCCATCAGACAGGATTTATTATCACAAGCACAGGGGCTGATTTGGCACCCGAGGCCAGATCTGTGGAAACTGTGGGCGTGGCCACTGAGCGGAGTGCGTTAGTATGTCCCGGTCTTTCTGCTGAAACTACTGAGACTATATTGAGTTCTAGAGCAGCTTCTACGAGACGCTTATATGCTTTCAAGTGGAGACTGTTTACAGCCTGGTGTGGTAATCATAATGTGGATCCAGTTTACTGCCCAGTGGCTTCAGTGCTGGAGTTCCTCCAGGAGCGTTTCTCGGATGGCGTTACACCAGCCACTTTAAAGGTTTACGTGGCAGCCATTTCAGCTTACCACGAATGCATAGGCGGTGCCTCTGTGGGGCGTCATCCATTAGTTTCTCGTTTCATACAGGGTGCGCGACGGCTGAGGCCTTTCCGCCCTGTGCGAGTTCCTTCATGGGATTTATCCATTGTGTTGTTAGGTTTATCAGGGCATCCGTTTGAGCCCTTGGAGACCGTATCGGATAAAATCCTGACATTGAAGACACTTCTTCTCATGGCTTTATCCTCCCTCAAGAGAGTTGGGGATTTACAGGCTCTTTCTGTTTCACCCTCATGCATGGAATTTGCACCAGGCTCTGTGAAGGTGCTGCTGCGGCCCAGGCCTAACTATGTTCCTAAGGTCGCATCTAACCCTTTTCGCTTTCAGCAAGTGGTTCTGGAAGCTTTTTCGCCTGCCGAGGCCGGGTCAGGAGATCTAAGTCTTTGCCCTGTGAGAGCTTTAAAGACTTATGTGGATCGCACAGCTCCTTGGCGTGGTTCTGACCAGCTGTTTGTCTGCTTTGGACATAAAAGTAAGGGCCATGCAGTTACAAAACAGCGCATGTCCCATTGGCTGGTGGAGGCGATTTCTTTGGCCTATGAGGCGCGCGGACTCGCTTCGCCCTTAGGGGTTAAGGCTCATTCCACTCGAGCTGTAGCTTCTTCTCAAGCTTTTCTCAGTGGCTCTTCTATGGATGATATCTGTGCTGCGGCAGGATGGTCCTCACCGAGCACTTTTATCAAATCCTACAGTCTGGATGTGAGGATGGCCCCTGGCTCCCGGGTTCTCTCCGCTTGAGCAGTTGCTTCCTCGGATCTCAGTTATCAGGTACGTCAGGCGTTTTGGTATATCGTTCCCATACGTGGTGACGTCACCGCAGCATCGAAGTGACCTATGATAGGGAACATCTCGGTTACGTATGTAACCTTGGTTCCCTGAATAGGGAACGAGATGCTGCGGTTCTGGCCGTTCCGTACCTTGATAACTCTTCATCTTCAGTCATGAAATCTGAGCGAAATGGCGCGCTGCACCCAGGTATATCATGCTCGCGCATGCGCAGGGTGGTGCTATGCGCCATTTGGCCAATAGGATTGGCGGGATGGTATAGGGCTTCAGACATTCGTCACACCAGAGGTGTTCCCATACGTGGTGACGTCACCGCAGCATCTCGTTCCCTATTCAGGGAACCAAGGTTACATACGTAACCGAGATGTTATTCAGTCTTGCCCTCACTAACATGGCGGACGCGTTGACGTATCGCGACAACGTCTCAAAGCGGCCAATGAGGCGTCTAGGTATTTATATGTCTATGCTTGTTTTAATTTTAGGTAAAAAAAAAAAAAAAAAAAAAAAAACTCCAGGTCGACAGATGGCAGTGGTGTGACGCCCATAGATATCTATGGTATGGCCGGCGTCAATGCGTGTCTTTCCGGCGGAAATTTTCAACGGAGATTTCCGTTTCCTTTTCGTCGCTGGAAAACGTTTAGCGGACACCGTGGTAGTAGAAGAGTGTAGAAACATTTCAGAAAATTTTGTAGCTTTAAATAACTAGAGGGTTATTTTTTATCAGCGTAATTTGTTGTGACGGACGCAAACAACGGGAATTAAATAGTAACGAAGAAACTCTATATTCCACTGTAGAACAGCCGAATAAAGTGAGAGGTACGTTAACGTTAAGTGTTTATGTTGAGGGTTCGTTTGCTATCGAAACCCTTCTTTAAAACATTATCATGATAATCATAACATCTGTCAAAATGTTATAGTTGCTACAGTTATAGTTGTTACTTGTTATAAAATCAAAGCATTATACGAAATTAATTTTCAAGCATAACACCAACTATAAAACTAACATTTTTCCGATGCCTTGACTTCTTTGAAAATGTATTACTTGTAAGTTATACGGGCCTCATATGTTAATAGGTTTGGAGCCGCTAATGGATCAATGGAGGCAGTTATTGAACTGAATCATGCATCAATTTATTGCTCTGATTCGAAGTCAGACTAAGTTAATTACAATAATGTTTGAAAGAAAGGTTTTAGTCAGTCACAGTTTGTAGTGAATTGTAGTAAATCATTGTTTAATTCTATGTTTAAATTCTGCATATTTATATTATAAATGCTTTTTTTGTGATTTTGCCACTACATCTTCATTTAAGTTGTAATCACATTCATAAATTTTCGTACTGTTACATTATTTGTCATTGTAGATGTCTGAACTGGAAAACAATCAAAGAAGGACATAAAGAACAATTACAGACAGCTCTTTGTAACCATAAGGCTTATCTATTATTGTGAAACTAATCATAAGCTTAAACAAGTTTGTGATATTAGTATTGCATATTGTTTGTTTGTTAGATTTTCCCTCAGCATGTCACTGCCCAAACGTGAGGTTGATGAACTGAGGCCATGGGTGGAACGTACAGTAAAGAAGGTCCTTGGTTTTTCTGAACCTACTGTGGTCAAAGCAGCATTACATTGTGTAGGAAAAGGCCTGGACAAAAGGAAAACCACAGGTAAGAAGTCTAGTACAAATATAGTGATGACACTGTAGTTCTACTTCAGGGGTGAATGTCTGGATAGATGGAAGAAACAAAAAGGCACACAGTTTCAAATCAGTTCAATATAAGTTTATTTGCATATTGATTTTACGATACAAATCGTTGCAAAGACACTTTTAAGTTTCTACAATATTTAGTAGTAGCTAATCAGTGGTGACTATCAGTTTATGTACATATGATGTTGTTTCTTTGCTTCTTCTCAGTCTGGCTTTTGGTTGCTTTTTGCCAGAGTTCTGCAGTTCACAATGTTCGCTTCACCCTCAGAAAAAGTCTCAAGTGAAAGATTCACCTTTTCCTGCTTACTTCAGTCTTTCTCCATGCTGAAGAGTGCTCTCCTCTTTCAGGAGGGGAGGGGAACATCTATCAGCCCCTCCCTCTTCTTCTCTCTGCAGCTGTGTTTGCTGCTTTGCCACTTTACAGAATCCAGTTCATTGCCTCCCTTTGTCAAGGCACTGTTTCAGAAGTCATCTGTAGTTTGAACACTCAGAGACTGCATTAATCAAATGTACCTACGTAACTTCTGACCAAATTGTTTCTGAGTAGTCGGCTCTTTTTCTAATTTTCACTTTTCAACCTCCTCTTTCAGTGGTCCCTTAGTAAAAACAAAATCATCTGGTTGAAAACAGCAGTTCTCTTATTCTATGTTAGTAAAGCAAGTTCTTCATTGCAGAAAAATAGCAAGCATTATTTCTTAGCAAAATGCAGAAATCAGCTACCTTTATTATCTAAGTATACTGCAATTAAACAAAATAATCCTTCCTTTTATAAAAGCATGACATGCGTATGGTAAAATAAAGACTTCAATCATAATTTTTCTTCTGCATTTCCAGACATAATTCAGAATAATCTGGTATTGGTGAATTAATGTTTACCAACCAATATATATAAAAAAATCCTATTATTTTAAATATAATAATTTCATTAAATATTTAAGCAACTAGTTCCATTCCCATTGTAAAATGCCTATGGCTTTTGAATCAAAATTCGTATTAACTTTGTCACCCATCTTGTTCTCATTCAACATTGCACTACACCAGTTATTTGTTTTAGTTAACTCAAGCCCAAATCTCTGAAAATCTGTACTGGATTAACTTTCATACTGAGTCCCAGGGATAACAAGATACACATTTTAGATGTCTTCACATATTACATATAAAGTTTTAAGCACATGCAATCTTTTAAATTAATCTATTAATACAAGTTATTAAATAATGCATATACTATTTTAATTAATTTATCATTTATATATTCTGCATAGTCCCTTTCTTGGAACATTTGTATTTATTTATTTTTTCTCTAAAACAACCTTCATACAATTCACTTTATTGTTTTAGGGCTCCTGCACTCATCCTTTCTTATCACCAGCCACGCCCATCTCTGTAACCTAATCACATTCAAGTGATGGTCCAGGAGGGGAGAGCACCTCTTGCTTCACTAGATTTAGAGTTTTTCTCATATAACTACAGCCAGTCACACAGACACTTACATTAAATCATACATCAAAACTACTCTACACTCCTCCAGAGTGACCTGTCAGTTCTACTCGCACTTTCACTGATGCAGTTCCTCAACACAGTAAAAAAGCAGTACTCTGCAGGAATTTTTGCCTTCCCCTGCAGCCCTCTGTATCTTCCCTATGACTTCTACAGAGCGGTATCCAAAGGACTTTTCCGCGCGTTTCTACATCTGTTTCCCGTTTATTGCTGTCTTTCTTAGGCCAAGTCTTCAATAAACACAGACTCTTACATACAATGTATTTCTGCCAACACTATCTAGATTCAAATAAGGTCACATCAAGGCCTTCCTTACAGTATACCAAATATGTGTATGCAGTTTTTCTTCTCGAAACAAAACCCCACATTTTTATTTATTTAGTTCTAAATTTGAAAGAGCAGATTTTAAGTGACCTTATCGCTCAGAACTGACCAGTCAACAACACGCACTAATTATATAAGCAAAAATGCTTACCTTATTCTATGGTGGCCACAACTGTGTGTGTGTTGCTCATCAGTCAGCTCAAAAGTAGCCGGCAGCCATATCACCCTGGAGCCCAAGACCTGTTGCCCACTGAAGCTAAGCAGGGCTGAGCCTGGTCAGTACCTGGATGGGAGACCTGAGAAAACTAGGTTGCTGCTGGAAGAGGTGCTAGTGAGGCCAGCAGGGGGTGCTCACCCTGTGGTCTGTGTGGGTCCTAGCGCCCTAGTGTAGTGATGGGGACACTATACTGTCAACAAGCACCGTCCTTCGGATGAGACGTTAAACTGAGGTCCTGACTCTCTGTGGTCATTAAAAATCCCAGGATGTCTTTCGAAAAGAGTAGAAGTGTGACCTCGGCATCCTGGCTCAATTCGCCCATTGGCCTCCGTCCATCTGCTGATTGGCTTCATCACTCTGTCTCCTCTCCACCAGTAAGCTGGTGTGTGGTGGGAGTTCTGGCACACTATGGCTGCCGTCGCATCATCCAGGTGGATGCTGCACACTGGTGGTGGATGAGGAGATACCCCCTGACTATGTAAGCGCTTTGAGTGCCTAGAAAAGCACTATATAAATGTAATGAATTATTATTATTACTACTATTATTATTATTATCCACTCTGCTGCTCCTTTCCTGTCCCTGTTTGGGCGACAAATGTAGTGTATTTTCGTGTGCCATGGATCTGAGGAGTCATACAGTCCCTGGGTTTTGTTTCCCAAAGAAATATTTTATTTTCAAGAGAAAATAAAACAGAGAAAGCTCTGCAGAACAGTCTCTCGAGTCTGTGTCAGTCATTAGCCATTTCAAAGATTTTATTAAATTATGTAAATGCTTATTTCCTGAATGTTGACGGCAAACAAGAAACTATTATAATAATAGTATAAAAAAATAATATAAAAGCAATTAATACTTTCTGTATACATTTTAGTTCCTTTGTTTAACAGTTCTATCTGATCTTTAGACAGACTTCTGTCAGTCTTAGACAGAACTGTTGATGATGACTGCAAACAAAAGGGAGAATGATGTGCTCAGGCGCTATCAGAATAAAAGTCCCGCCTTTAATGCATCAGCCAAACAGAAAACCTTATCGGCCAATGCAGATATTTGGAAAATGCCATTAATCGGCTGATTTATCAGTCTACCACTAGTTACGTGGAAACAAGCCAGTATTAGTAAGTCATTTTAACTTGTAAAGCACATTTACACACAGCGCAAAACTGACCAAAGTGCTGTACAATGAATAGCTAAAAAGACAATAAAAATATAAACACACAGATTCAATAATCATAATTATATAAAACATTAATAAAAATAAGCCTTCAATATCAGCTCACACCGAAATACAGAAAACAAACAGAGGTACCAGGTTAGGGAACAAGGAAAGCCAAGGAATAAAAATGAGTTTTTAACCTGGATTTGCATGCAGCAATGGAGCGGGCAGATCTAATATCCTGGGGGAGCTGGTTCCACAAACGTGGGGCAGCAACTGCAAAGGCTCTGTCACCTCTCTGTTCAAGCCGTGAGCGCGGCACAAGCAGGAGCCCTTTGTTTGAAGATCTCAGTGACCTGAACTGAGTATGGTTGTACAAGGTCTGTGATATAGGTTGGGGTGAGCCCATTAAGTGCCTTAAAAACAAACAATAAAACTTTAAACTGAATCCTAAAACGAACTGGGAGCCAATGCAAAGATGCCAAAATGGGGGTGATGTGCTCGCGTCTCCTAGTGCCAGTTAAAAGATGCGCTGCTGTGTTTTGTACTAACTGCAGACGTCTAAGTGATGATTTTGGGAGGCCCAAGTAGAGGGAATTGCAATAATCCAGCCGTGATGTAATAAAGGCATGGATAACTGTCTCAAGATCGTTAAAAGATAGGAATGACTTCAGGCAGGAAATCATTCTGAGCTGGTAAAAACTGTTTTTAACAACAGAAGTAATCTGTTTGTCAAGACAGAGTTCTGAGTCAAGAATGACACCCACATTTCTAGCATAGGGTTTTATAAATGAAGTGAAGTTACCTAAATGTTGTACCACAGTGCATCTTGCCTTGGGAGAACCAAAAACAATCACTTCTGTGAGTATTAAAGGGAGCTTATGCAAAATTCACTTCTACATGTTTGAACATAAATGTGCGTTGGGCAGTATGTGTACACACACACACACATGTTATAATAATAAAAATCTGCTCATTTCTCTATTTTAATTCAAATAAATCATAAGCAGTGTCTTAATGGTTACTGATCACAGAATCCATAAACTGTGACATCACATAGCCCCACACACAATTGTTACTGTGAACAATGACAATAAAGTTGACAGATGAATTAAGTGCATTTAAGTGCCATCAATGACAATAAGGTTGACCGATGAATTAAGTGCCATTTCAGTTGGTTTTAAATAAAGCATTTTCTGAGATGCACATTAAACATTAAACACATAAAACATTAATTAAATGTATCTTTTAATTATGGAACATTAACTTAACTTTTTTGTAGAAAGTTTTTATTATTAAAAATAAAACATGGAAGATTTTTTTAGTAGTATAAGCATACAGTACAGACCAAACGTTTGGAAAAATTACTATTTTTAATGTTTTTGAAAGAAGTTTCTTCTGCTCATCAAGCTTGCATTTATTTGATCAAAAATACAGAAAAAAATGTAATATTGTGAAATATTATTACAACTTAAAATTATAGTTTTCTATTTGAATATACTTAAAAAAAATAATTGGAAACCGTTCTGCTGTCTAATATATATTTGATGAATAAAAGGTTAAAAAGAACTGCATTTATTAAAAATAAAAATAAAATTCTGATTATATATATATATATATATATATATATATATATATATATTCTAATAATATATTTTCTTTACTATCACTTTTTATCAATTTAACACATCCTTGCTGAATAAAAGTATTGATTTTATTTTAAAGAAAATAAAAAAAATTACTGACCCCAAATTACTGACACAGTAGTGTATATTATTACAAAATAATTATATTTTAAAAGCACAGCTTTTTTTTTTTTTTTTTTTTTTTACTTTTTATCAAAGTATCCTAAAAAAAAGTATCACATGTTATGAAAAATATTAAGCAGCAGAACTGTTTCCAACTTTGATAATGAATCATCAATATTAGAATGATTGCTAAAGGATCAGGAGCTTTGCATCACAGAAATAAATGATAATTTAAAGTATAATAAATTTAAAAACAATTATTTTAAATTGTACTATATCACAATATTTTTTTTCTGTATTTTTGATCAAATAAATGCAGGCTTGATGAGCAGGAGAAACTTTTCAAAAACATTAAAAATAGTAATGTTTCCAAACTTTTGGTCTGGACTGTGTGTGTGTGTGTGTGTATATGTGTATATATATGTGTGTGTGTATATATATGTGTGTGTATATATATATATATATATATATATATATAATACAAAATAATGCATATCAATATTGTTTTTGTTTTTTGTTTTTTTTTTGGGTTCTATTTGATGGTCACACCATATGCCGCCATGTGAGGACCAAACCAAATTTCCAGGTTCTCATATGAGAACCAGTGTGAAAAAACATGTGCACCCCTGCATAAATATCTCGAAGTGGTAGTGGGCTGCCTGGACCAAAAAATGCAAGGGCCGTGTGAAGTCATTGTAAAGTAGTTCTAATTTATATAGATAAGGATGATGTGTGGGATGTTTACAACTGGTGTTTGTAGCATTTGAAAAAAGGGCAACACTGTGCAGAATTACTCATTGTGTGTTTTTAAATGGGGCTTAGGGTTTTATGAGGCTCTTTTCATTAAGTGATGTTTTCTTCTTTTAGACCAGCTAAGGCCATTTCTTGATGATTCAGCAAGCAGCTTTGTTGAGCGTCTGTTTGAAGCTCTTGAGGAAAGTAGAAACTCCCGTGGCAATAAAGGAGCAGGAGAGAAGAACCGCAAAAGAGAGCTGAAGGTATAGTTTTGTGAGCCTCCTAAATTTACAGTTTCTGAAGGGCTTTTCACATTTCAACTAGTCATTGTGGCATCTTGTTTCTCGTTTCACACTGCTTATAATTTACCTGGGGTAACCATTAATTTTGGGTGGTATCATGTTTTTCACAGTGTACACAGTGTACATCGCTAAATCCTGGATTCTTGTTTGCATGTATGCTGTGCCAGTGTCATTTATTGAAAGAACACAGCAGTAAATTAAGTCATTTTTTCTGAAACTGAGTAGGGGGGGCAATATGACCAAAATCTTATTTCATGGAAGTTTTTTTTTTAACTTCAAGTTTTTGTGAAATCAACATTTTTATACGATTCTCATTATTCTTGTGACAATATCACAATTGCCACAAGACTTAGCCGTTTCACAATTGTGATATTGTTAAAAATCACAAAAAAGAATAGTATCTTAAGTAAAATTAAACAGTCTGAAATAAGAATAAATTGCAAGCAAAAAAGACAAACAACACTGCATATTTCTAAGTGTATTTAATTAAATATAGATTTATCCCTATTAAAGTTGCAAAATTTATTCAGTTTAGAACATTGAGAAATTATCTCTTTGTTTTATTAACATTCATGTTAATCAGACATACCAAACATACCAAATTGTAAGATGCTTACCACATGTTTTTAAACTGTACCACTTAAATGCATTTAGATGACAAGCTTTTGTGATATTGCAGCATGGAAATGTCACATGAGTGTAACAGTGAGACTATAGTCCAAATTCATTTCCAGCTCAAAAGATTTGATCTCATGTCTAAGAGCAGCATATCACCCACACCTAAAACTGACACTTAATGTAAGGTGGAAGTCATGGTTAAAGTCTGACTGTATATCTTGTCTTTTTCTTTTCTATTTTTCTGTATCTTTTTCTATTTAGGAAGTGTTTGGAGATGAGATGGAAGGAGTGAAGGATGGAGACAATGTGGAATCTGTGGTAAAGAAGAAGAGGGTGCCTCGCTTTGAGGAGGTGGAGGAACCACCTGTTTTACCTGGACCCCCTACAGAGAGTCCTGGCATGCTCACCAAAATGCAGGTAACACACATACAGATACACCATCAGTAAAGGTTGACACTAGACACAGAGGTATTTGATGGAACACATACACTGTAATAAAATGGAAACCATTTAATAAAATGTAATGTAAGTGTGATCACTGTTATACTCAGAACATATAATGACTTGATTGAATAAAATGGATATTGCTCAGTGTGCAGCACAAGAAAGAAAGAATTTCTCATGTAATTTTTTTTTATGTACTGCCAGCATCAGTCTTAAAGGGATAGTTCACCCAAAATGAAAATTTTATGTTTATCTGCTTAACCCTTTGTCATCAAGATGTAGGTGACTTTTTTTCTGTAGTACACAAACTGAGATTTTTAATTGAAACCGTTGCAGTCTGTCAGTCCTATAATGTAAGTAGATGGGAATCTTGACTTTGAGAATCATAAAACATATACAAACAAAACCAAATTAAACCCTGCAGCTTGTGATGATACGTTGATGTGTAAAAACACAAAACAATTGGTCTGTGCAAGAAACTGAACAGTATTTGTTTTTTTTTTTACCTATGATTTTCACTGCAATGTTTAAACTATCCTGAGCACCTCCTGAGTGTGTTCGATTTATCTTCTTCAGTCATAAAGTAAGAAGACGACACCTCACGCACAGGTGAAGAAAAAGAGGCGGACGTGCTCAGGACAGTTCAAAATAAGTGGCAAAAAACTATATAAATACTGTTCGGTTTCTTCCAGATACTGATCAATTTGTCTCTATACACACCAATGTGTCTTCACAAGCTGCAGGGTTTAACTTGGTTCCGTTTGTGTATGTTTAATGATAATCAAAGCCATGATTCCCATGACGCCCTCGTCCTCAAAGCCACTTGTCTTGCACGTTTAAGTGTTTATGAATAGATTAAATGAAACGGGACAAATTTAATCTTGACAATCTATGTATCATTATAAAGATCTAAGCCTCAAGCATCGACGACAGATCGCTGTTTTTCAATGGAAAGCTTATAAAGACTATTTGCTACATTTCAATTCTGCGACAGAATTGTTTGCGTCCGTTATGGAATAACTCACGGCCGGAAACTGCGTCTTGGTAGTAAAAATACATCATGGTTTTGCAGTGTACAGTGTCACAAACAGAATGAGGTGATCCACCGAAAAAAGAATGAATGAAAAATAGGCGGAAGATAGTCTATTTGAATTTGGCGCTCCCTCTTTTTTAGGTAGGTCTTGCATTAGTTTTTAGGTACAGAAATTAAAGTAATCAAAACCGCATTGCATTTTGGACTATAAATTAAAGATTATTCTTTAAGTAAAAAAAAAAGTGAATGATTTGTAGAGGTTTTTAACTATCCCTTTACTACTATCTGTGATATTGTATTTTCAGATCAAGCAAATGATGGAAGCAGCCACCCGGCAGATAGAGGAGAGAAAGAAACAGCTAAGTCTTGTGACTCCTAGTCCTATTGTGCAGGTAAAAACAAAACAAATACAATACCAAGAACTTGTTTTTTGATTGGCCTTTAGTACTTGTGTTTAGAAAAACACTAGGGAATTTAAAAAAATGGTGGTGTGCCATAGAATAAGAGCAGACTCTAGGATCATTCTGTGTAAAAAAAATATATATATATATTTTTTTTTTCAAAAATATTTATTGAAAACCTGGATTTAATGTCTAACATGTAAGACTATAAATTTTTATTTTTATGAGAACAGTAATTTGACCACATTTCGTCATCTGTCGACTTTTATTTTAATTTTTCCCGTCGCTCTGTGATGAAATGGACCATCCGATCAGATTAGAGCTTAATCACATGTGTGGATCAGCTGCTGTTACACAGAGATTTTTTTCTTTGGTATCTGAGAACCATATTATCTATGGTATCTTTGGAAAAGACTAGGGATGGGCGTTTTCTGCAAATATCACATTCGAATATTTGAGCTCACAAAAATCGAATATTTGTTTATTTAAATTAAGTTTGAGACAGGCGTTATTTTTCAGCAACATTTATTGTTTCCTACATTTTGAAAAAGCTTGCACACAATAAGCTTGAACATTACACATCATGTTTTGTAGCTGAAAACCTTTAACAATGCGTGCAAAAAAACTAAAGTACAGATTAAAAGTGAAAAAAAGTGTAACATACACTTAACTTTTGAAACTTTTAAACTGTCAGCAAATCTTTTTTGCTTTTTTTTCTATTGTTTTACATGTTCTTGTTAAGAAATATGGAAATGTAAACATGATCAGGGGAAAGTCGACTCCTTAGTCTGTAAACAATAAGGCCGGCCGCGGAGAAAGTGCTAAGCAAATAAGTTTTGTGAAGCGCTTCGTGTTTTCATTTCACCACTGAATGGGATCCTCATCTGGTGGAATACATGGCTCCATTTATTCGTTGCTTGAGAGATGCCGCAACAATTTTCTTGAATTCGGTCACTTTCTGTGATTCTCCACAGCATATTTGAAGTACTGTAGAACAGCGGTCCCCAACCTTTTTAGCACCAAGGACCGGTTTAATGACAATATTTTCATGGACTGGGCATTAAGTTGTGAAGCATAAATACAACAAAATAAAACCATACGACTGGCATAAAAACTCTGGTATTTTGTAAATATAATAAACATGAATCCACTGTGCATTCGTATGCAACTTTATTAGCAGCATCCTCGTAACATCGTGCCAACATAACATGGATAATATATAATGAGCGAGTACATCATGAATCCATTTTCAAACCGTGTTTTTGTCTTATCCTTAATCACTATGGTACACCTATAATAAGTGTTTATATTCGGACTATTTAAGTCTGTTTGGGCTCGGCAACGCTGCAAAGTAGCACAGTACCTGCGTGACTTGCCGCAGATGTAAACCGAGAGAAGTAGCTCCGGCTACAATGTTCTTCCGCCAGACGCGAGGGCCAAAAGTTTCCGACTGCAGCTTTAATGTAAGTTATTTATTCTTTCTTGTGCGGCCTGGTACCAAATGCCGCACGGACCGGTCTGCAGCCCAGGGGTTGGGGACCGCTGCTGTAGAAGACCGCAGTTCTTAGGGGCCGTTCACATATCGAATCTTTTGCGCGCTCAAGATTGTTATTTCCAATGTAGGCGTGCGGTATGCGCCCATTTCTTTTAAATCGCTTCCACACCGCATAGAGTTAAAAACATCTCAACTTTTCAGAGAGCCGCAAGTGCACCACAGGTCATGTGACAAGAACTAAACATTCAGCTTCATAAATTCATTTCAACAACGTTGAAAGCTCAGCCAAGATGAAGGAACAGCTGATCATAGCTGTATATGGATTGCCATTTTGAAATAAATGTAGAGCTACTGAAAGCCATTTTTTTCTGTGCTGCAAATCCATTTATCCTTTGCTGAAATTTCCGCGTCTTCATGGAGAGAGCGCATCATTGTTGCCTAGCAACGGCAGACGCCTCAGGAGTGCTTCTGCCCAATCGCTTTGGAAAGGAGAAAGTGGCGGGCCTAGCGTTTTCCATGCATTTTTAGGCGCGATATGTGAACGGCCCCTTATTCATTCATTAATAATTTTTTTGCTTGCATGCATCTTCAGATATGCCGTGGGGAATCACAGAAAGTGACGAAATTAGGTTTTATTGTGACTTTTTTTATTTTATTTATTTTAGAAATTCGAATATCATTTTTATTTATCGAATAATTAGAGCAGAACGAATATTCGAATGTTCGACTATCCGTGCACACCCCTAGAACAGACTTAATTTAATTTCTATTAATTCTCCACTGAATTATGTGATCTGGAGTGTCAATTTTCTTAATCATAGTAATTTGAGAAATTTACTTTTACATTTCAGGTATTGCAATTTCACCAGTAAACACAAATGGTATATTTTACCTCATCTGTGGCCTGTTCTTCGTGCGTCGCTTATTACATCCGAGATCAAATGACACATCCAAGATGATATCATCGTGCTAATCCTGATCTGGCTAATTGGGTTCTTCGAACACACCTGCTGTGTATGATTAGTATCGCTGGATTGAGTTATGTGAGAAAATTGCGCGTTCATGTGTTTTCTTAAAAGGGGATATGTATCGATACTCGAAACCATGATCAGCAGTGCAGCGATTGGCTGGTGGCAAGACTGCAATGTAATGATGTCATATAATTTAAAACGACACCTGTCGAAAAACTTGACAAATTTCTGGATTTTATAAGGAAACAGCCAAGCATACAAAACTTCGTAAATGTTATAACAGATACATGAAACAGATAATAGATACATGTTTTTACTTTATTAGAATTTTTTTCATTATTCCCAATTATTTACATTCGCAATTTATAATAGTTGCGCAGTCTTTACAGTTTTATTTCAATGTAGAAATTATCTATTCATTTAATTTTATATTTGGACAGATTTGTTACGTGACCGCATTAATGACAGTTTCTTAAGGGTCAATATTATGATATCTGCATCTCCTGCGCTCCATCAAGCCACTCTTATAATAGCAGTCATCACTCAAAATAATGCACGACTCTATTATCTGTATAGCATGTGTGTAAGACTCTAATACACTTATGAAGTAATAATTTTATGACAAATATTTCAGTGAGTAAAACTGGCTGTGTCTATAGAAGGCTGTTATGGACTTCCGAGCAGGTTTAAGCTAACGGACCTGTTGCTATGACAGCAGCTCCAGGATGAGCTTCGAAGAACCAAATGATCCAAGATCACGCCAAATCGTCAACATTCAAATCCAGCTAACTGAGTTAGCGACGTACGAAGAACGGGCCCCTGGTCTATTGATTTATTATAGGCTTTTTATTATATAAATTAATAGACTTATGCGAATACTTATGCAGTCTCTCTGAAAACTAAACCGATGACAAATGTTGCCTAGAAAATGTAAAACAAAATTCCAAGTAATTCCACTATAATTCCAATTTGCAACAGCCTATTTATCTATTAAAACAACAATGGTTGAGTAAGTGCATTCATCACAAACAAAATATAGTTGCGATCTCATGATAGAAGGGATAGAGGTTTCCCCAATAACTGCTGTACACAAAGCAGCGATCCACTCATAAATGTTGCTTTGTCAGACATTACATAGATGGTCCTCACTGCAGAACACAAGATCCCAGGGGGTGAGGTTGGATCCAGATCGAATTCCTTTCACCTTATCCATCTCCACCCCCTAGAATTGGAACCAACCCCTGGGCCTGGATCTTTGTTCTGCAGTGAGGGGCTTCTGACATTACATGCAATATTAAATTAAAATGGCATCCAAACTTTTCTGAAGACAGTTGGTTTCCAACAGAAATACAGTGATATAAATAAAACACCGAGTTTAGATTTTGGAATGTGCAGTGTTCATGTCTTTTCAACAAAGCCAAGGCATTTTGGAAAATCTATTTGTGGCAGTCAGTTTTGATATTGTGGCAGGTTGCCACAAATAAATCAATGTATAATAACCACTGGACCATTGTAGTGATGTATAATCGTAATGTACACTTTAGCACAGGGATAGGCAACTCCGGTCCTGGAGGGCCACTATCCTGCAGAGTTTAGCTTCAGCCCTCATAAAAACTCACCTGCATGTATCTATCTAGTAATCCCGAAAACAGTGATTGCCTTGTTCAGGTGTGTTTAATTAAGGTTGGAGCTAAACTCTGCAGGACAGTGGCCCTCCAGGACCGAAGTTGCCTATCCCTGCTTAGCATGAGCTCTTGTTTTTATCACTTTCAGTTTAGTAATTTTAATTTCTTTAAGCAGTCAGCAATTATACATTTTTAATTTTTAATATAGTATATATATTTCTTTGATTTACCACCCAATTAACAGGGTTTTTGTAGAGTTGAAAAATTGTTTTATACCTCACCTCATAGCCTAGATTGGTTCCCTCTCAGACAGACTCTAGTGCTCCACAACCCATCCTTCCAGCAGTGGGTGCGACCCAGTCCATCGCTCCCTCTCAGGCTGCTAACTTCATGAATGACGCTATAGAGAAAGCCCGCAAGGCAGCTGAGCTGCAGGCCAAAATCCAGTCCACACTGGCTATGAAACCTGGAATTCTGGGAGCTTTGGGAAACACAGGGCCACATAACCTGGTAGCCCTGGCTAACCTGCACGCCATGGGCATTGCACCACCGTGAGTATTTTATACATCTAAAATTAACAATTCTTAGAATGAGCATGTAGACATTCTTGGCAGCCCTGACGATGAATATTGGGAACAATTATGTTTTCTAGGATTTTTTTTTTTTTTTTTTTGATGTTTAGGATGAATGTATTGCTAAAAAGAATTAATGTTAAAGGTTTTCTTATATTTGCTTACAGTAAAGTGGAACCACGTGAGGTCACAAAGCCAACACCCCTAATTTTGGATGAGCTTGGACGAACTGTTGATGCCAGTGGGAAAGAAGTTGAACTCACTCATCGTATGCCCACTCTAAAAGGTACCATGTGCTGCCACAGAAATATGAATCTCTCACTTTTCTTTATTACTAATGTTTTTTTTTTCTCTCTCTATAGCCAACATCAGAGCAGTGAAAAGGGAGCAGTTTCGGCAGCAGTTAAAGGAAAAGCCCAGTGATGACCTGGAATCCACGTCTTACTTTGACACACGTGTGTCCATCAACTCTGCACAGAGAGCCAAGAGAGGGTTTAGGTTCCATGAACAGGGACGCTTTGAAAAGATCGCACAGCGCATACGCACAAAGGTGGCTAACAGCATGCTTCTTTTTATTTTTTACTCTAAAATCAATAGATTCAAATTAAATAAAGCAATTACAAGTGAGAAACAATATTATCTTCTGTTATCAGGCTCAGTTGGAGAAATTACAGATGGAGATTGCTCAGGCTGCTAAGAAGACTGGCATACAGGCCTCCACTAAACTGGCTCTTATTGCCCCCAAAAAGGAATTGGGAGAGGGGGAGATTCCTCACATAGAGTGGTGGGACTCCTACATTCTGCCTTCCCACATAGAATTGTAAGAGTTAACAGCTTTCAACTTTTAAATGTCAATAGACAACTAAAAATCATGGAAGACCAATTGTATTAGAAATAATGGTGGGCCGCTATCGGCGTTAACGTGCTGCATTAACGCGAGACTCTTATCGGGCGATAAAAAAAATATATCACCGTTAATCTATTCTCAAAGTTGGGTTTGGAGCTGGGTCTATACTAAGCAAGCTATGATGACTTTCACCTTGATATTTTATATAACCGACTGCCTGAGGCCAGCCTAAAAAGATGCTCAGGACAGTTGACGGGCCACTGCTGCGCATCGTCACGAAAGCTAATCTTTTTCACATGTTTTTAAGCCTTACCGCTTGTCGATTTAAACATTAAAGCATCCAAACACAAGACACTGAAAAGCTGAACAGAGTAGCACGTGCTGTGTTAGGTGCGCACGAGAGAGCCGTGTATCACGGACAGCGACACTGAACCGAGCTCTCTTCTGCGAAGTTCTCCTCAAAGTCCCTCCTGCACCTGAACCTGAACGAACAAATACAAATCGCAGTTTGAACAAACAAAAAGATGTGAAAGAGCACGATTTAATACTCGTGGTGTTCAGGGTTCACACAGACAAAGGCATCTCGAGACGCTAAAAATAAACACTTGAACTCAAAACACTTGAACATCGAATTTGCTTATTTTTGCTCTAGTCCCGACAAATACATTCAAAATATGTCAAAATATCCACCTTGGAAATTATGCTCGAAAAAACTCAGTTATTTCTTAAGTGAAAGTAAACCGTTGAGGAAAAAAATGGGATGTGTATTAAATTTTTAATGCGTTCATCGTCTCTTAAAGTGACTGCGCCTAATTGAGCTACAGGCTGCTGTAATGTTACTCCAAGAAAATGAAAGAAAGAAAATCACTCACGACTCTTGACTACTTTGTAGTTTTAACGATCAAACCAAAAATTATTCAGACACCAGATATATGTTTTTATATATATAGCAAAACTGTAATGTGAGAAATGTTGAAGGTGTCTGAATAATTGTAGGTTTGATTGTATATTTCATTTTTACTTTGAAGACTATCCAGTGCTTTTTTAAATTTTAATTAGTTAGTTTCTGTACCTTGACACCTACAAACTTGAAAAAAACTTACTTAAACATTGTCTAAATAGCACAAATAAATAAAAATAAACGAACATACAAATTAAACAATTTCAAATAGGGCCCACTGGTACAACCTTCACCGGGTCCCCGCTGACCCCAGCTACGGCCCTGCTCATGCAGCACAGACTCGATGTGCTTTCACACAGGACACTGTTCTCTACTCGGTACATAAACGATCGCTGCACTGCTGAAGACGCAACGCTCCTGGAACGCAACTGGAATCCGTTAACATGGGTGCATGGCTGCACTGCAGACGGAGTATGTGTGAAACAGGCGTACGGTTGTTTGCACCTTGTGCCATGTGGAATTAGTTTACAGCTTTTTCAAGCAGTTTGTGATGCATTTTGAAAACAGGAGATGTACATTTCTAATGCACCATCTAGCTTGATAAACCCCTTCTCGGAGACTTACTGTTTGTCAATTTTATTTGGATAACACACATATTCTGAATGACGTCGGCAGAATTCGAATGAGCCATTTTAATCTAGATTAATTTCAAGATCACAGTGAGATTAATCTAGATTAAAAAAATTAATCTATGCCCACCTCTAATTAGAAATAAATGTTTTTAGATTAAATGGTTGAGCCAAGGGTAAATCTGGCAGTCATGTCATTCATTTTGATAATTCATAATAGAATTTAGTGAAATTGGTCTCATTACATTTCTTCTGTTCAGATCTGCACATATAAATTTTGATGAGGTGGAAATGCATGGAGTCACCAACCTAGTTGAACACCCAATTCAGATGGCCCCTCCAGGTATTGAGGAATACATGCACACATCAAAACCTTCTACAAGCATAAACTGGTTGGATTTTAAAAGATTTATCTAACCTTTTCTGTTTCTATTTCTGTCTCTCTCTCTCTCTCTTTGTCTTTATTTTTTCTAAGTGGATACAGATAAGCCGGTGACTCTGGGTGTGTATCTGACCAAGAAGGAGCAGAAGAAGTTGAGGAGACAAACTCGCAGAGAAGCCCAGAAAGAGTTGCAGGAAAAGGTCCGATTGGGTCTTATGCCCCCACCTGAACCTAAAGGTACATTACCAGCTAGGCACTGGTCACAAAGGAGGTTTAAAATGCTTTTACTGTTATCGTACCAGTTGAGGGTTTGGGCACACCTACTCATTCGTTATTACAGTTGTTTTTCAGCTTTAGATAATTCACATCATAACTTAAAATGTATATATATATACACACACACACACACACACATATATACACATGTATGTTTTTTTTTCAGTTTAGGAGCTTGATTATAGCTTTGTGCTCGAACTATCTTATGTTCCTGTTTGTGTGCAGTGCGAATCTCTAATTTGATGAGGGTTTTGGGCACGGAAGCTGTGCAGGACCCCACTAAAGTGGAAGCTCATGTTAGAGCACAAATGGCAAAGAGGCAGAAGTGAGTAATTTCCAATTTTCTAGTTCTTTAGTTTATTTATAATGCACATTTAAAACTAAGTGCTGTACAACAATGATCAAAGAAAAAAAAATACATTTACACAACTTCAGTTTGCAATGTCTACAGAAAACAAGTGAATTTTCAAAAGATTAAAAAAAAAATGATAAAGATGGAGCAGCTCTTAGTGGAGCTGAATGGTGAACTGGCTTCCAGTCCGGAAACAGCATGCTGTATTCACAACTAGCCTGCAGGTGTAGTTTCTAGCTGAAGGAGATCCCAGCCCATCTGCCACGTTTCCTCCTATGTTTCCTTTGTGTTGGTTCGAGAGGCCAATGTCATATACAGCCCCATATATCCGATAGCATGGATATGCACGGTTCAAAGTTAAACTGTTGCATCAACTTTGCTGGGCACGAAAATCGGACTAAATCTCATATGAAAACTTGCTGCGTTGCATATCTTGGAGACAGGTTCTTTACAGAACACAATGCTGCAGACAACAGGTAGCCAAATGGCTGTTTTTCCATGTTAATGGATTAAATATTTTTACGCAGCTTTTTAAAAATGCCGGGTAGCTGGAGTTTCATTTGCGTTTGGTCAGTCAGTGTACACTTACATTACTGATAGATCCTTTAGAATGGTTTTAGACTCTACTGTGAAGTAGGAGCCAATTGATTTACCCCAAACAGAATTCCTAGAATTTATGTTCCTAGTTTCTACACTAGTGTGTGTATGTATCGATAGTGCTATGTATCGTCACAGAGATTTTACATTCCGAGTATCTATACAGGTGGCCCTGTATCGATACTCTGACTTATGCAGCAGTGGACCACACTTAATTTGAATACAAGAAGAATGTTTAAAATGGAGTAGAGAAGTGTGAGGTTTCAAAAATAATGAAGCAGTAACTAGGTTTAACCTGACCGCAGAGGAACACAACTGGGTTGCCTATTATAAAGGGACGTAATTCCTGAAACAGAGTTTCCCACTTGGGCAATATGGAAATATCTGCTGAGTGTGCTACTTATCTCTGGCAACCATGTGCACGTGCTCTCTCTCTCTTTCTCTCCACTGTGGATAAACCCTCTTGCTTTCTGAAAACACCAGTTATGCCGCGTTTCCACCGAAATTACCCAAAACATTTGTACAAGGAATTTTAACCCCCCAGACCTTTTGCTTTCTGCGTTTCCACCGCGGTCTAATGTACCGGGAAGATTAGGCAAATAGACCAGTGACGCAGATCTGCGCGCATTTCTCAATACAAATTATGCTGATTTTGGACTTGCATCCTCTGTAGTTCAGACTTTGCACATTCGACTCGGGAGTGTGAGGTCCGCGATGACTCATATCCGGTAAATATGCAAACAGCAGCATGCTTGATAACATCAGTCAGCTTGCCTTGACTAGTGCAATTTTGACATTATGGTTGTTATTATTAAAATGAAAACAGGCCTATCTATCAACAAACTCCATCTGTATAAATAATGATATTAGAATAATGTTTTACTTTATAACATACAAAATATGAAATGTTGGAAAAATGCAATAAATATGATTATTTAAATATGATATTAAACCACCAGTAGGTGGTGGCAAGTCACTGTCTTAATGAGTGAATCATTGATTCAACAGATTCGTTCAAACGGCTGATTCATTCAACAAATAAAGCAAGTAACCGGCTCACTGAATCATTGACTCGTTTAAAAATGAATAATTTTGTAATGAAAGATTGTGTGTTGCTTGGGGATGCGTTACGATTCTGCTGTGGCTTTGCTTATAGTTATTTTTGTTTGAAATGAAGTAAAAATGATCCACAATGTCTCTAAATGGTAAGTCAGTTAACATTACTTGTTTATTTAACTGAAGATGTATAAAATCAATATCACTTTTGCAATTGAGTGAAGTGCACAATTAAAAAAAATCAACATTACAAAATATATTAAAGAACATGAAATTCCCAGCATTAACTTTGCTAGGTCAAAGATTTCCATGGACAGCAAATTGGTAGTCAGAGTTTACAATGATAGTGACATTTTTTTCTGCATCTTTCTTTAAAAGTTAAATGATGTCTCAACATCCAGTGATTAAAGGCTGCATTCCCCTCATAGACGGTATAAAAACAGGTTCCCCTCCATTGTCCATTATCTTGTTGCTGATTTCTTCTGAGCGTGATTCTGACATCCCTCCCACTCTCTGCTGGAAAAACTAAAAGAATCACAAATCTATAGTGGCAGGTTTATTAGGAAAAAATATAAACGTTAAAAAAAAGAAACTTAGGAGAATCAGTGCATTTTGAACGAGTCATTTACAATGAAACAAAATATTATATAAATTTGCCTTTTTTATTTTCATTTTAACATATAGATAAATTGAATACATACCTTTTTTTGTTAGTCAAGGTTTAGTCGACTAAAAGTCTTTTAGTATTTAGTCACACAAAAAAATGTCTCAGAAAAACAGACTTAAGTTACAAATGTTTTTAAAACTGTTTTGGTTGCCTTGTGTCTCATGTTTCTGTTCAAATCCGAAATAAAATAAATACACTTATAATAAAAAATAGACCTACTTTACTGTGGGCCTAAAATACAACCTATTTACAGTATAGGCTGATCTCTTGGTAAATAACAAATAAGATTTAAAAAGGCTTTAACAAGGCTCAACAATTAACAGTTCTGCTGTTGTTACTACAGCTGCTGAAACTTCCACTTTAGGAATGAATTAATCAAGTTCAAAGGCAAGATTTGCAACAGAAAGCAAAATCCAAACCACTGAGGGTTATTTAAAGTAAAAGTAAAAAAAAAAAAACTTTAACCAGGGCAGTATTGCAGTTATCTCTCCAGACTTCCAGCACTTCTTTCTAATGTAACACTTGATCTGTTGCGGCGGCCACTTGAGGTCTCCAGTTAAACTAAAGTCCCGCTCTGCAAATGCTTTGGAAGCTGGCATTGCCAGAAGGTCTAATGCCAGGGGTTTGAGCAGTGGATACATGGTGGAGCTTTGAGAAGACCAGAAATCCATGCCAGATTCTTCTGGGTTTGCATGGGACAGGGATTCTTTGAATTGTTTAACAACTTGTCTGATGGAGGCCTTGGAGGTCTCTGTCGTCATTATCATTGTCAATCAGGGTCTCTGCTGACACACTAGTGTCAACAAAACAAGCAGATGCAGCAAGAGGAGACATGTTGGCGACAAGCTGAAGGGTATAGACCAAACATGGGGTCCTCTCCAAGGTTCCATATCTGATCTCTTATTTCCATTAAATCCTACAATAACTATTAATCAATACAATAGCACTTTATCACTACAAATAAAACATATTTATTTCAGTTTCTTTTTAGATTCAATATTAAATCTATTACAGTGAACAAGCTTTCTATAATAAAAAAACACCATTCACAGACTGACCTTTCGTCTGCCTCTTCTTCATCACTATCCTTGGAATCGTTCTCATTAGAACTGATGTCCTCTTCTTCAACCCGAAATGCAGAAACCATGTTGCTTGCATTATCCGTTATTATGATGATGATGATTTTTTTTCCTTTGGGATACCCAATTCTTCTGTGCTTTCCTCCACAAGAGTGACAATAGAATAAGCAGTATGTGGGTGAACAATTTGCTTTAGGTTTAGTAGTATGTGTTTAGCTTTACTGTCCTGAACATTGAAATAGCAAGCACTGACAGCCAGGAAGTTGGCTGTGAGCCCCTTTTTAGTCCATATGTCAATGCCAATGGTTACTTTACGGACCATAATCTGTCTGTTTTTGAATGACCTTTTCAGCTTGGTACATTTGGTCCACTAGATTTGTAATTTTGGTCTTTTTTGGCACAGTCAGTCTTTTATTTTCTCCATCATGTTGATTAATTCCTCATCTTCTACTGTCCATAGAGGGTGGGCTGTCTGAGCTACCCTAGCTATAGCCTCCTCTTTAATGCGTTGTTCCTGGGAGTCTGGCTTGTACTTGATGTAAGAAAAGAATGCACCTGACATAGATGGTCTCTCCTCTTTCCTGGCTGGTTGCTTGACCACATCTGGAATCTATTTTAAGAATAGATACAATTCATTTAGCCTAATGTTATGGGATATGCATAGTGGCACTTCGTATAAGTTGATATTCTAAGTTGATAACCTGCTGTTTCAAACATTAAGTAAAAAAAAAAAAAAAAAAATCCAGATAGGCCTATTTTATGACTCACTGTTATTACATTTGTGATTGAATCTCCATTAGGCTACGGTGTTCATTACATTTGCATTTAAGCCTAACTATTGGAGATGTTCCGATACCCTTTTTCTCTTCCCGATTCCGATACCTGATACAGAGTACAGAGTACTGATCCGATACCTGGGTGTGTATCTGTATATACAGCAGTATATACTACTAGCCCTGTGTAAATTGCTAGAATTATTTTATGGTGTACTTCAGACTGATCCCTCAATAAAACATGAACAAATACATGGTGAACTACTGTATTCATTACAGTATTTTTATTATCTGACATGAATTTGACAGTATTATATATTTTCTTAAGCGAAAAAGAACTTCAAATGCAGCCAAAAATCTAATGCCGCAAACTAAAAAATGTATTTTAGTTTTACAATATAACTGTATAAAAAACTGCAACAAATAAGTCTAAGAATATAAAAAATGATATATTAATCAGATAATCTCTTTACAACAAAACAAGTAAAAAACAACCGTCTACGCATAATTATTATTATTAATAGAGACGTATTATTATTACTACATAGAGACATGGCTAAATCTACTAATATATATATATATATATATATATATATATATATATATATATATATATATATATATATATATATTTGTCTAATATATTGTCAATTTACTTATTGTCAATGTTAAACCAAACATTTATTTTAATGGGCTACCATGAAGATATTTGAGTGTCTGTGTTTATGATATGACAGTTTTCTCAAATGAAACGGTAAATTCTCATGAAGTGACGGTTTATGCGTTCGTGTCCTCATAAAGTGACACACAGCAGAGACTAAAAAACAGCTAGCTCCCGCGCATCTGCGCCCGTCACCCACAAAGATGTAGAATTTGCAGGAGTAATATTTAAATAGTATTTTGCAGTTTAATATTCACAAACACTAGTATATATTCGGCTACTGTCTGGAGCCCTGCGCTTTGACTAACACGGAAGCGACTGAACGCAGTTGCGGGTACTGAATATACTTGGGAGTCGGTAACTACCGGTACTACAGAGACATACTGCTAACCACTGATCTATAATATAGAAGCGGCTTCACTGTCTGTTGGCAGTTTAGAAAGCGATGAGCGATCCAGTCATATATAGATCAGTGCTGCTAACGCGTTTTCATTTCTTCTTCGCTGCTGTAAACGGGTTGCTTTTGGCAACACAGCACAACTTCCATGCATTCTGAACAGCGAAGAAGAACCGTGCAGTGGTTAGGCAAAGCTAGCGGTCATAACTAGGTCTTGTTTAAGAAAATGGTATCGGATCGGTATATGGGTTCATGTATTCGCCGATGCCAGAATTTGTTGTGGTATCGGAGATATTTTCGATACTAGTATCGGAATCGGAACAACTCTACTAACTATTAATTTTGATTATGAAAAGTATCAGTAAGAACATATATTGGAACTTGACTGCACATCACATTTTTTTTACTTTATTGATATTGCTTTTAATCGTAATGCAAAGACCGGTCATCGGGACGTAAGCTGTCATGTACAATAAAAGAGCCTGCGCAGTAACAGGAAATATAATTTAACACAAAAAGCCTGCCTAGACGGTGGACTTGAGTTAAGAATTTTTTTTTCTGCGTGTGGATGAATACTTTTTCTATGCACACACTATTTCATTTCTTGATAACGGACCGCTGCTAACTATAACACATCGTTGCCATGAAAAACAGAGCATTGCCACGGACACACAGGATTCTAACCGTAGAACGGAGCGCACTATTTTCTTTAGTGGAAGCAATACAGTCCTTTTTAAATCATAATTTTGTGTCAAATTATTGATTTATTTGGTAGGTAGCAATGTAATAAGCGGGATCCGCTTCATCGGGGTCCTAATCAGCCTGTTGGGGTTGTATTAGCTATAACAACATTACATAAGCTATAACAACCTTACAGCTCTACTTTATCCCTTACATAATTTAATATAAAAACTTTTTTATAATAAACTTTTTTTAAATAGCCAACTCAGAGTTTTTATTACAAAAAAATGTTAATGAACAAACATGCATTTACAGCACCCCCACTTTCTGTGCCCGTGATTTAAAGACCCACACATGCATGTGGCAAAATAAGTTAGTTAACATAAAATACATATAACCGTCTTAATGTGCCAAAACACCATAGCCAACTGGTTGATTTACAGCATAGATGCCTATAATCAGCATTAGCTTATGAGACGTTAATTTACCTGAATGTGTGGGTGGTTAGCATTTAGATGTTGTTTTAAGGTTGGTGGTGTTTTTCCCCGAAATTCTTTGTCCGCAGTGTTTCCCGTCAGTTATGATGATACATTGACTTTGTCAGTATCATTGTACCTAAAATGCGACCAAATATCGAGCCTCTTCCTTAGACCTAGCATGTCGTCGTCACTCATGTTCGCTTCGGGTGTTGCGTGTTCAGTTTCGTGTTGCAGTATGAGACCTGTAACTTTAGCAACAGCATGAAGCCGCAAACTCGTAACAGCTGATGAAAAGCTGAGACGATTGTAGACGATTGTTTTTTTTGTTTCTTTTTATTTTCAACAATAATGCGTTAATTTAGTCTTAGTCAGCATTTTTGGACAGTGGTGCAGTCTTGTCATCCTCTCGTCTTAGTAATGAGAAAAAAAGGTAGTTGACGAACATATTTCATCTTATCTCATCTGAAGAAATTAACACTATTCTGAGGGGCCTTTTTTTACCCGGAACTTCATTTGGAAACACACAGAGTACCAGTCCAAAGTCCCTAGTTCCTGGGTAAAGTTCCTGCGGTGGAAACGTGGCTTTAGATTGCAGCTTAGCAATCTCCACTTCAATATTCTTTACTCAGTTGGGCTGCATGATAAATTGCTTGTGATATTTAACGCGCATCTTGTCAGTAAAGCCGGTTCTGTAATTTGTGGTAAATCTCCATCACATGCATGCTTTCACATGGAGCAGCATTAAGTATACAGAGCCGTTGTTCCCTGACAAGCTGCATAAACTACAATCATATTGTAATGATATTTCAACTCCATACTCATCGGGAAGAAGGAGGCGGGAACTGGCGCACAATCAAAACATAATTTTAATAATTTAAAAATAAATACAAAACAGCGCACCAGCCCCTCGCGGACGACTGGTGCGCGCAAATAAAAAGCAAACATAAAATAATTTCCCAGGCCTGGTCCTCTCTCGTCCTTCACGGTCGTCGCTCCAGTTTTATATCCTTCCATCTCCTACGTGGGACTCGATACTGGCGGTGGGGCGCAGGTGCAGCTCATCTTCAATCACTACACCTGGCCTCACTCCTCGTTCCCACGCCTCTCGGCCCCGCCCCACTCACCACATACCCCCCGGCCTGCGAGTCCCGAGACTGCGCTCCACTCCCCCCCCCCCCCCCCCCCCCCCCCCCCCCCCCCGCTCACAGGGACCTGCGGGAACCTGGGGGTAGGACAGACGAGGCGAGAGAAAAGGAGATGGCGGACGGCACGACACTATAGTCCATATATGTGACGTGGTGCTCCATCATGCTGGAAGATGCATGGATCATCACCAATTTGCTCATGGATAGTTCAAAGAAGTCACTTCTTCGGGACTTTTTGATACTATTCTTTATTCCTGTGTTTTTGAGCAGAATTATGAGAGAGCCATGGGAACGAACGTTCACTTTTCCTAACAATCGATTTTAGATCAGAAGGGAGCTTCAGAGAAAATAACTTCACCAGTCTCCTGCTGTCCAATCCTTTTACTACTTGCAGAATTTCAGTCTGTCCTTGATGTTTTTCTTGGAGATAAGTGGCTTCTTTGCTTTTCTTCTTAACACCAAGCCCTTGTCCAAAAGTTTTTGCCTCACAGTTGCGCAGATGCTCTCACATCAACCTGCTTACATTCCTGAGCAAGCTCTGCACTGGTGGTGACTTGATTCCTGGCATTTGCTGGACACTCCTGTAGACTTGACCTCTTTCCTTGAAGATTTTGATGATCCAGTAAATGGTTCTTTTAGGTGCAATATTCTTTGTAGCCATGCGATGATGTTCTGCACATGTTTCTTTGGAGGTAACCATTGCTAACAAGAACAAAAAGATTGGAAGCATTTCTTCCCTTATTTTATTGCGATCAGTCTGCTCTTAAAATCTGATTAGTATGATAGTGATTTCACCTGACTATAGTACTCATTCACACTTTCACATGTACTGCTGATATGATTAGTCAATTAATGTTAATGTCAATGAAGCTTTTTATTTTTATACTCAGAAATAATGTACAATACTGGTGAATACAATTAGTTGTTTATAAACATGAAAAACATACATTCCACTTCCCCTCACTCCACGACAAATTATTTAGATTTAAAGGTGTTAAGAACAGTAATAAAATAAATCTTAAAATAAAATGTTTTATAGTAGCATACATCATCAATAACATTATAAATGACAAGCCTTAACCCCTTACTAGTAACCCCCCTTTTTTGGCATGGAGACCGAAATTACATACCCAAAATAAAAAGGTTTCTGCTCATGATTCTTTCTGACTAGATACATAATCCACCTTTGTTCACAAAGCTGACACTTTAAAGTTTACTGTTCAGGAATCAGAATCACTCAGGACTGTTATGATAATAGAGATATATAAGCTCAAACATAAAAACAAAAATAAAAATATTAAAAACATATGTTTTAAATGTATTTTAAAAAATGTTGATGTAGGAAATGAGTTTGAAAACACAGTGTAGCTAAGGCCACAAGTCTTCCAAGACTTCATAAAAAATTTCATAATCGAATCTGTAAAACTGTGAATTTTATGAAATATTTTCTAAGGCCATGTCATGTGTGTTTTTAGAGAAGGCTAATCAGATTGATTTATGGCCCTTGTCATCTCTGTAAGATCTCACATGTAAACACTGATGTGTGTTTTATATGTGTGTTTGGCTGTGAAAACTGCCCGTTTCATGATTGTATTGTTCTCACCAAACGAGTCTTTCACACCTCCGCCAGGTATGACACATTATCCGCATTATTCTTTTATCATTATTCTTTTGTTTTTATTCCACCTTTATTAGCCTTGATTGTGGTTTTTCAGGCTTTACAAAGCAACAAAGCAGCGATCTCACTTCAGTCTCTCTTTGCATTTAGCCCTTATTTATCAAAAGTCTTACTATAAAAATACAACAAAACATTTTCTTACGACCTTACGTGAATTATTGAGACAAAAATGCATTATGAAGAAGAAAAGCACCTGCTATTAGTAGCATTGGTGCTAACGTTAGCATCAAGCTACATCTGACAATTTATGAAATTATTAGTACACTTTTACTCAAAACTCACTTTAAACCCCGATCGAGTGTTTATAATAACTTCCTTTAGCGATCAGGGGTGGAATTTGGTCGTTTACTGTTGTAAAAATATGTTATTTGTAGCCTTTTTCCATCGCTGCACAAGTTAGCATTTCCGATGTACATTTTCGATTTTTTTTATAAAAACGCCCCAGATCTCAAGAAATTCTCATACCAAGCTTTACTATCGTAATCGCGGGTTTATTATTCGGATATTTTGTGTGTACAGAGGTGTTTCAGTGTTGTTTTGGCCAGATAACTACCAGGAAGTGTGCAGGAAGCATGTGACACGATGGGGCGGTGTCCAGATATGAAACTCTAAGATGGACGTTTGAAAGACCCAATCAGAGTCTGAGTCACACACCGCACGAGCTGTGACCACTGCACGCATACACAGATCGCTGGGAGAGGCTGTTTATCATCTGATCGCGTAAATCCGTGGAAAATGAATAGAAATGACGATTCTGTCTGAAGAAATATGAAGTAAACATCAGTAAATATATCCATATATCTCCGCAGATATGCATCTTTTGTCTATAAATCCTTATTGACGCTGTTCAGTGAGTCTATGTGAACACAAATAAACCGCTCTTGACGTGATTGAATATGAGTGAGTTGTGAATTTCTATTCAAAATGTGGCATAATACGGATTTATTATTTTGCACTCCTGACATAAATCACTAAATATCTGTCACTGCAACAATGTTTTATCAAAATATTGGTCAAATATCGAAGCTTGAGTCTTTAAACTTTCCATTGATGCACAGTTTGTCCAGATGAAGTAAGACAGTGATGTTTAATGTGCTGTGAAAGTGAAACAATAATAAACTGGGGCCGTCAGCGATGTTTGCATGCAAAGGGGTTAAAGGTGCTGTAGGGAACTTAAAAAAATATATTTTTTTACATATTTATTAAACCTGTCATTATGTCCTGACAGTAGAATATGAGACAGATAATCTGTGAAAAAAATCAAGCTCCTCTGGCTCCTCCCAGTGGTCCTATTGCCATTTGCAGAAACTCCATCGCTCCCGGTAAAAAATAACCAATCAGAGCTGTGGTCCGTAACTTTGTTTGTGTTCAAAATGTAGAAAAATGTATATAATAAGTGAGTACACCATGAATCCATTTTCCAATCCGTGTTTTTGGCTTGTCCTGAATCACTAGGGTGCACCTATAATAAGTGTTTATATTCGGACTATTTTAGATTGCTTCGGGGATACCGCAGCGGAGTAACCCAGTACCTTTGTGATTCTTCATAGACATAAACAGAGAGAAGTAGTTCCGGCTACGATGTTCTTCCGCAAGACGCAAGCAGTTCTGTTTATTAACCGCTAGAGCGTCAAAAGTTCCCTACCGCAGCTTTAAAAAATTTTTAAGGAAAATTGAAACTATGGACCAGTGAACTTGGGCTTATTTACCTCGTTTCATATACTGTTATTCAGCATGAATCCAAATATAAGTGTTTCATTTGCTTGATGTTAACTGCAAAATGTAAGATGCTTTTCATTTCAGACTATTAAAAAAGTGACTCATTTAGGAAAAAGGAGTAACCCTTTCAAAGAATATTTTATTTGTTTGCTTGAATGTATTGTGTTTTTAGAGCCCATGAGGAGGCAAATGCAGCACGCAAACTCACAGCAGAACAAAGGAAAGAGAAGAAGGTGAAGAAACTTAAGGAGGATTTGAGTCATGGGGTTCACATTGCTGTTTACAGGTACAAAACATGATAAATCCACTCAACATTACATTATCTAATATGCTGATTTGCTGCTCAAGGAACATTTCTGATAATCAATGGTAAAAACTTTTTTATTTTTTTGTGTGGAAACAATACCACTCAAACATTTGTAACACTCAAACAAGAGTTTTTTTTAAAAGAAATTTAAATTGTTTTTACTAGGGTCTCTCCACATCCAATTACGTTTTTTCCCCCCTCATCTCATTTGTAAACTTTTAATAGCATTGTTCTTACTGATTGCACAATTTGTTTATCTGTTTTGCCTTCAGAATCCGAAATCTGCATAATCCAGCCAAGAAGTTTAAGGTGGAGGCCAATGCAAACCAATTGTACCTCACTGGCACTGTTGTCCTTCACAGAGACGTCAACATTGTAGTAGTAGAGGGAGGTGTGTGAAAGTGATTAGAGAATCTCTATAGATGATTCTCTTCACATATGGTTATTATTATTATTATTCTCAGGATTTTTATTCATCTATTAATTGACTTACTCCCTGAAGGCCCCAAAGCACAGAAGAAATTTAAACGACTGATGTTAAATAGAATCAAATGGGATGAGCCGAATTCCAAGAGAGATGGTAAGGGAATTTAAGAGTGATAGAAGATCTTTTTTAAGCTATGATTTATAGCTGACATTTGATATTCTGTGTTTCTTTTAGTGCCTCAAGATTCAGATGATGAGAGTTCCAGAAAGAATAATAAATGCACATTGGTTTGGGAGGTAAATGCATATCAGATATATTCTTATGTATACCAATGAAACTTTTACCATAAATTTTGTAGTTTGTCTTCATGACTCACCATTGTGATACAACTATTTTATTTTTGTCACCTTTGCATGGCTTTTATTGATATGCAATGTTTCTTCTTAGAGGCTTTGTGTTCTTCAATCCATACTTTTTTTCTCTCTCTCAGGGTACAGCCAAGGAACGTAGTTATGGGGAGGTAAAGTTTAAACAGTGTCCAACAGAAAGTATGGCTAGGGAACATTTTAAGAAGCATGGCACCGAGCACTACTGGGACTTGGCTCTGAGTCAGAGTGTTCTGGAGACAACTGATGACTGAGAAACTGACAAAGCTCAGTCGAAAAAGAACAAAGAAACCATGGAGCCTTTGGCATGTGCACCTTGCACGTTTTTTTTTTTTTTAAACCTTTTTTTTTTAATCCATTTTTTTTTTTTTGAGAGAGAGTGTGAAGGAAATGGAATTAGAATGTCAGAGAGAAACCGGTATATGTAAATATAGTTTGAGTGTGTAAGAGAAGGATTGTTTTCGTACCTGCAATACAAGTGTGCGAGGCTTAAGAACAAGAGCTGGTGTAATGAATAGGATATTAAACCTTATGTGTACTGCAGAACTTTACCATGCTGGAAGCTTGAATAAGAGTGAACTCTGGTTTTGTATCTCTTGTAACAGTTTTGTAATGTAGGCTGTGCGGTCTTTGATCTTGTCTTATTTCTACTTTGGATTCATCTTGTTTGAGTCTTGCATCTTGTTCTCTCTACATTTTGATGCAGTCTTTTCAGTAAATGAGCTTCACTCCAGAAACTTAACTAAAAAATTAATTGACACTGTAATTTGTTACTGAATGCACAAACAAGAGCATTGTTTTCTGTATGATAGAAAACTGGTGATTCTAGTATGGCTAAAATAAAGAATGGAGAAATTCATGAAACAAAAGTTCACTGAGTTCAACTTTAGTCTAGGGTGTGTAGATCAATAAGCACATCATATTCTAGTTGGGGATCTGAACTAGTTTAATCTTCTTAATCACTTTTGATTTATTAAAAAAAAATTTGCTACAGCATACAACAGCCAAACGCTTAGGCAGCAACCCTTCTTCAATAAATCATTCACATAAAGGCTTGCTGCCGAAACGTTTTAAGTCCCTTTTTTTTTTTTCTCCAAATTTCATGTCATGGATCAAATACAAAAAGTACAACTAACTGGATGCCAATGTTTAAAGCAAGGGGAAAGTAATTATCTTGCTTGCTTGTTGATACAGGCTTGGTTCATTTTATAATTCAGTATATTTTATGATTTTAAGTCCTCCAGTCAAATTCAGTGGTGGTACAATGATATTTGAACCATGCATTATTTGTGGAGTTGATTCAAAACTGATTCCTAATTTTGTTCTTGTAGTGCCCACATGACCACACATTTTTATATATCTCCCTAATTAAACATATCCATTTCAACTTCTCAGTTAAGACTTTAAAACTCAAAGCGGACAAGGGAAGTATCCTTTGGCACCCTTGATTCCTTGATTTTGTCTAAGGGAGCATGTATACCAATATGCATTCCTCAAGCTGCTCTAGCTATTAAAATGCAGATGGCTTGTAACAGCAGATGCCAGTTAACCTTAGTTAAGATATTTTCTTACATAGCCATAGTTAAACGTTATCATAGGAAAATATATTGGTGCTTACAATAGACTGTAAATTTATTAATAAGCGCCATACCAGATTCCAAGTGATCAAGGGTATTCCAGTTACTTGGGTTCCACCAGTTGTGGGCACAATGCTTACATCCAAATCCACAAGGATGTTACTGAGAGAAAGGCATACAACTTGGAAGCTGTACACCAAGTCCATAACCTGAAATGGGTGTGTTCTACCGAAACATCCAAAATGTTTATGTTGTGGCTACTCCAGAGCTAGTGTTGGAAATGGTGGTTGAGAAGAGCCTGATTCCAGTCATACATTTTACAGTAGTCTAAAAAATTTTTTAAGTCAGAATCATCAAAATGATATGAGACCATGGGGGTATCCCAGAAAGCAGGTTCTGTGACATACCAGGGCAAGTTTATGGAAAACCTTTGAGTCCAAAAGGGAAATAACTTTCAGTGTATTCAAATAGCCATAGAAACTTATGCTTTCAGCATAATCAGATCTGGACCAGGTTGTGCGTTCATGTGAACATATTCTGGGTTAACCCACCTTCTCTGTTTGGCCACTCAAACTACAGGTTAAAAAACAAGTGCTTAAGGGACCGTATTAACAAAACATTTATCTTACCACTAAGAGTTCTCCTAAATGGCAGTAAAAGTTTTCTCCCATTCATAAAGCATCTGAGACAAACCTTTACTAAGGAATAGAGGGAAGTCTAGTTTAGGATTGACCTTTTTGCTATGGATGATGTCAGCATACTCATTAACTATGTACACAGTGATGGGTTGATAGTCTCTGTCAGAGATTTATGTTCCCACATTCAAATAAAGATTATAAAATGAGGGACATGTGTCAATATTTAAACAAGTAAATGTTCAGCTTTTTGTCAGCCTCCTCAAAAACAATTAGTGGATATGCATATAAACAATTTTAATTACTGGAGTAAAACAATCATGGCTGATGGAAATACATGCAAATGTAAAAAAAATGGACATAAGAAAAGCTGTTACTTATTGCTCAACTAGTGAGTGGAAGCAATATATACAAATATAAATCAAAGGAAATTTTGGAATTAGGGTAACCTCCAAAAGCAAAGGTCATACCTTTTTAAAAGGTCATTATCGTCAAATGTTTCTAAACTGTTGATGTTCAGAGGCAGATTGCTAACAACAACCATTTTAGTAATAGTTTGTGGCTTGGTCTTCATGACTTAGGAGTTCTCTTCACTACTCCTAACCTTTCACAGAAATAGGTGCATCTCCCAAACAGTTTTTTGAGGCAGTTGTAGCCACTAGTTTATGGAGCCAAAAGAGTATCAATAAAGATAAATGCACACACTACATTCACATATGCACACATAGGATTCATACATGCACACACATAATTCATAAATACACACACAGGATACACAAATGCGCACAAAATTTACAAATGCACACACAAAATGTAAAAAGCACAGAAGATTCACAAATGCTTACAAAATTCAGAAATGCACACACAATTCAGAAATGCAAACAACATTTACAAATGCACAGGACAAGATTCAGAAATGTATTTCTGATGCACACACACATATATCTTGATTTAAAAACTGCTTGCGGTCTGTGAACTGCACTGCATTTGTGTGTGAATTTTGAGACTCCTCTGACTTGGCTTGACACACAAATGCCTTTTTTTAAACAGGGAATGATCTGCAACCAATCAGATATCTCCCTTGTTTGAGCCAATCACAAGAATGCACCCCACGTGGGGGATTGTTTACTTGTAAGCCAATCAGCGAACGACTCACTTTCCTCAATCAGCGAACGACTCACTTTCCTCAGCGAACGATTCACTTTCCTCAATCAGCGAACGACTCACTTTCCTCAGCGAACAATTCACTTTCCTCACGCAGCGAACGACTCACTTTCCTCAGCGAACGACTCACTTACCTCACGCAGCCGGCGACTCACTTTGCGCAGCCGGACACCCACTTTGCGCAGCAGGAGACTCACTTTCCGCAGCCAGAGAGTCACTTTCCTCTCACAGCGAACGACTCACTTTCCTCACGCAGCGAACGACTCCCTTTTCTCACGAGTCACGCAGCGAGCGACTCACTTTCCTCAGCGAATGATTCACTTTCCTCACCCAGTGAAGTTGAGCGAACGATTCCCTTTCCTCACACAGCGGCGACTCACTTTGCGCAGCCGGAGAGTCACTTTCCTCTCTCAGCGGACCACTGACTCTTTCTTCATGTAGGGACCAAATATTATAATTAAAGTGACTTCTATATTGCATCAAAAAGAATATTTAGATATACTTAAAATATTCAAAAAGGTATAATTTTGTTTTTTCTTTCATTAAAATATTTCAATAAAATGAAATAATTGCCTATTGCAAATTTATGAATCCATGGTTAACTTTTTTTCTGCAGTCACAGTCTGGGCTATATGTATTGAGACATTTTTAAATTTATATTTTGTAAAAAACAAAAATAAACCTGAATTGTAATCTAAACATCTGTATTTCCATACAATTTCATAAATAGGTTGTGTGAACGCGTTCATGTGATTGGATTATAAGTAAACAACCACGTGGAGTGCGTTCTTGTGATTGGCTAAAAGAAGGGAGACATCTGATTGGTTGCTGATCATTCAATGCATTTGTGTGTCAAGCCAAGTCAGAGGAGTCTCAAAATTCACACACAAATGCAGTGAAGTTCACAGACCGCAAGCAGTTTGTAAATCAAGATATTGTGTGTGCATCAGAAATACATTTCTGAATCTTGTTCTGTGCATTTGTGAATCTTGAGTGCATTTGTAAATGTTGTTTGCATTTCTGAATTATGTGTGTATTTCTGAATTTTGTGTGCATTTCTGAATTTTGTATGCATTTGTGAATCTTCTGTGCTTTTTAAATTTTGTGTGTAAATTTGTAAATTGTGTGCACATTTGTGTATCCTGTGTGTGTATTTATGAATCATGTGTGTGCATGTATGAATCCTGTGTGTGCATATGTAAATGTAGTGTGTGCATTTATCTTTATTGAGACTCTTTTGGCTCCATACTAGTTCTACTAAGTGTCTTCATGGTAAAAACAAGACATTTGCAACAGGATGGCAAATTCATTGAGTCACCATGGAAATGGACACTAATAAGTATCTTTTTTCTTTCATTTAAAGGGGTCATATGATGTTGCTAAAAGAACATTAGCTATTTTGTGTATTTGGTATAATGAAATGCGTTTTTGCGATTTGATTTTGAAAAAAAAAAAAAAAACATTTTCCACATACTGTTATTAATTATTATTTATTGTTATTATTATGTAATTATTGATTCTCCTCTATGCCCCGCCTTTTGTGAAACATGTTTATTTTTACAAAGCTCATCGCTCATTGAAAAGTGAAGTATGCTCTGATTGGCCAGCTATCCAGTGCATTGTGATTAGCTGAATACCTCAAGCGTGTAATGGAAATGTTATGCCCCTTACTAAACTGATGAGAGAGCTCTGTGCATGAACTTTGTTCCAATTTACATGGTCCCTACGCAGTGTTAATTGCTCCCTACTGCCTGAGCAGTGGAAATCTGTTGAAGTTTATTTCACTTTGGACCATTTAATCATGGATTTGCACTGCGCAACGTCTTCACACATGGTGTGACATCATATACCTCTGCATATAAATACAATTTAAAGATTCATGTCTTGCACACTTCAGTTCACTTTAAATGGAAAATATATGTTCACTTCCAACTGGAATCATGTCCGAATATTCTGTGATGACCATTTCGCAGGGCATTTATGTTCATATAGAACAAAGTCTGAATTGACAAGAGAAACATACAAATTATGCTTTTTTACGTGTTGCATTGCATCGCGCTGCGTAAACATAAAACCATGTCTGCATTTGTGATCAGACAAACAACAAACAATACTGTCTAATAAAACTTGTGTTTGAATCATCAGTAGCAACTCCTTTAAATATGTAAACATACTTACAAACTGTGTGTGAGAACAAGTCGGCATTGTAGTCTTCTCTCCCAGGATCAGAAATACAGTCCTCCATAAAATGCACTCCACACATCTGAATATTTTATCTGTTCTTGAGCAGTGTTGACAATACAACTTAACAACTGATTTTCTATGTCCTCATTTGAAAGACCAAACAAAGTACAAAGTAACACACAGTGTCTCCACAACATGAAGGTGGCAGCAACAGCAAGAATACAAGTTGCACCTTCTGTCTTTGCATGAACATTTGGACAGCGTTATGCAAATCTTCCCACATCTTGATGTTGACGTGGGTGCGTGTTTGAATTGGGCCATTTAGGAGGGTGTGGTTGACTCTAAGCTTTTATAAATAATATCTCTTTGGATTAGAGACTTTAGACTTTGCAACTTTACAGCTCTTCTTTATGTACCAAGAGCTTGTAACTCTCCAAAGAGAAAAATAAAAGTTGAAATCACCACATATGACTCCTTTAATGACAAGTTGTATTCTTTACAATCCACAATTTGTATGTCTCCCTTTTCAGACACACCAATACATGTCTTGCATCAGGTGTGTTAGATAAGGGAGAAATGCAAAAAACGGGGCTACGTGTCCTCGATGACTGACTTGAGAACCACTGCTTTAGGCATATCACCACCTAATTAGTGGTTGTGCATTCATTTATATTGTCAAGTGTTTTTCTTCTTAGCTGTGCTTAACCCTCACTTGATAGGGAGGCACCAGCCATGAACATTAATCTGGGTTTCACCCAATAACCAGGCCTCTTTGTCATTTTTTATTTTGTCTTCACTTTTTGCAGCCCAGATATTTACAGGTGAAAAACCTTAAACCAGAAAACACCAACGATTTACTAAGTTGCACATTTTTTATAAAAAGAGACAAAGGGCTCAAAATTATTAATTATCAGCTTGACTCTAAACATGTGTATGTAAAGAGACAGATTTCTAAAATAATTGAGTTTGAATTCATCACAGATCTTAAATTACAATTTAAACTACAGGAGATAACGTGAATTACATAAGTAACCAAACACAATGAAATGCTCACCAATTGAATAGTTAAGCAGTGAGTTTAACCCATATAAATACTTACAATACATATTCACTCCCATTAAACTACAATCTACATTTTTTGCATTAAATATTTGTGATTTCCATTTTAGACAAATGTTATATTTGGACCATGCACACTCTTAAATCATGTCTTTGCAAACAACAAATTTAGTATACATTATCCCACACATCAGAACACATATCAAAATTAAATCACTAAATAAGTCAAACTGCACTAATATTGACCAACCACTATATACACAATACATTCCGTGAACTACCACATGAATATTTACAAAACACAGATACTACAGCGCACAAACACAAGTGTCTTCTCTCACCCACACCTCAACACCTCATCAGCGTGCAACAATCTACAAGTGACACAGCAACAAAGTCTGATTAACATGGTAATCTTAACCGGCTGTCTGTTCAGTCTTTTGAATTGGTACCAGAATTGGTACTAGATTCCGCACAGCTTCAGGAAAGTTTGATGAAATTGCAGCTTTCCTTTCTCGCACTACACTGGCGTTGTTGCCGGTTCTAGCGGACACATTGATAAGAAATGCGTGCGTCTTTTTCTACTCTAGTGCACACAGATGAGTGATAATTAATTCCACCTGATCGCTGATGAGAAGGGGCGTTTGCTGCGACACCTCCCACTCAACCTTTTTGTTCTTGGACGCAAAGGTTGCAGAACTTTAAAGCGAACTTACACTATGGAGACTTCTCCTCTACAGGCAAGAGGACCACAAGTCGTCTGACATCTCTGCACAATATCATTCCATTTGACCTCTTTGCCTGGTCACTAGAAACTGAGGACTGGGTCGTTGGCTTTTGATGCTGGACTGATTTGGTTTACTGATTTGCTCAAACTTTGAAGAGCTCTCTTAGAAACCCTAATGGCAGCTTCAGCAGCTCCATTTCGATGTGGCGAATCGGCAGGGAGCACTTTCCACGTCCAGCTTGTCCCATTTTTTACAGCATACTCCTCCAGGCTTATTGTATCTTGCCTAGGTATACAAGTTATCCAGAAAAGATATTGCACCAATAAAATTAGTCCCAGGGTCTGACCAAACCTTAAAGGGGTGGCCCCTGATAGCCACAAATATTTGGTAGGCCATAAGGAAGCTCTCTGTGGACATACTACTGGCAAGATCTATGTATATAGCCCGGCTTGCCATGCAGCAGAAGATGACCCCCCAGAGCTTCATGGACAATCTTTTTTTATGTCATCTCTCACCAGGTATGGTCCAAACAAGTCAACAGAAGTAAACTTGAACGGCGCAGCGGGTCTTGACCTTTCTACTGGTAGATCACCCATCACATGTTGGCATAATTTCGCTCTAGCCTTCCGGCAGTGGATGCACTGGTTCACAACTTTCTGGGCCAGCCTTCTACCTTGTATGACCCAAGCCTCCTGCCGCATCCTTAACAGAGTGCCAGCAACCCCTTCATGTCCTTTCTGATGACTTTGGCACGCCAATAAAGTCCCCAGCCAGGTTCTTTTGAAATACTGTATCCGGCATCCGCACAGTAACAGCCCACTAGCTTCATCCTTGTACACAACCAGTCAGTCTGTTGTGGTGCTGGGGAAAGTAACTCCTTCTTGCGCTGCTAGACACAGATCTTTGAAGGCATCCTGCCTCTCTGCCACAGTGACAATGCCAACCAACGGAACTGCCTCCCACTTTAACCTTCCCCTGGCTCTACCATGAAGAAACTTCTTTGCCGCTCTCCAGGCCAGCGCTAGTGACTTTATCAATTGTGCTAGGCTACGGAACAGTTTGATATCCAGCAGGCTTGTAACTGCAACCCCTGAAGGTAGCCAATGCAGATCCACTGGGGGCTCCTTCTTTGCTCCAGCCCGGGTAAGAGCAGCAACAAAAGCCTTCTTCTGGATACGTGTGAGGTTTTCTCTTGCTTCAACAGCAACATCCTTGACGGACTTCACTGGCCACTCATGGGAGACTTAAGAACTTAGGACCCAGCTGCCACTCTGTGCCTTCGTCCAACTCCCTGGGGCTTGCCCCTCTGGAAATAATATCTGCTATATTGAGTGGCACAGGAACCCACCACCAGTCTTGGACATTTGTGCTGCCTTGAATTTCCCCAATTCTATTAGCACAGCCTTGACAGCGCCCCCCTTATGGTCTAGAGGCGTCAGCCTGGCCTTGGATTCGACCCACCGTATGATCACGTCTTTTGGCATTTCCACCATAGATACAATGCAGCGCCGTATGAGCGTTCACTACCAGCAGACCTGAGTAAGAATGTGATACCGCGGAGCACGGAGGATGGGTCAGGAGGTGTTAAGGCTCTGATGAATCTCAATCAGCCAAGCTCAGCATAATCTTCAAGGAGGCAGATAGCGTCTTCCCAGAGGCCGTCGGACAAAGGTACGTCCCATGTATTTTCTAATGGACTATATTTGACTTTCGCCTCTTGAAAAGCTCTCCTTACCAAGATGGCTCCCTTCTTCTTGACAGGTGTTACAAGACCAAGGGGATCGTTCAGCCCAGAGACCTGATTTAGGAGCTCTCTACGGTTAAGTGGATTTGGCACCTGCGCCCTTACTTCATCTTTCAACAGGTTTTCCCCCAATCTCATTTTCTTTTTCTTTTTGGAGAAGTTCACAGCTACCATCAAGCGGAATTTGTTACTCTCTGGATCATAACCAAGATCCAGAGCTTTGTTGTTCTCTTCGGAGAGTTGGTTTGGAAGGACCATCACCGAGGGTTCTTTCCTCTCCAGGTCTCTGGGCCCTGGCCTCCCATTTTGGCCCGAGTAGACCCACAGCTTCATGTAAAATCCGCCAGCTTCCAGGATTTGCTCCACATTAGCGGTTATTTGCTTGAGCTTACTCAGGTCATTGTGTGAGGTCAGGATGTCATCTACATACGCATCTTGTTCCAACACACAACGCTCTTCTGCAAGGTGGTTGAACATTGGCAGAATCGCTGTCTTACGCATGGAAACTTGTGCGATGCACTCCGCTGGTTTGTCTCCAATATTAAACCTGATATTGCATATTCCTGAACGTCCTCCTCTTCAGAGTCTCTCCACAAGAACCGATGAAGTACCTCCTGGTCCTCAAGCAATACAGAATTATAATTTTTTTAATGTCCCCAAGTGCAGCAAAAACACTTTGCCGGAACCGTATGAAGACAACACGGATCTCATTGAGGACATCTGGACCCTTAATGAGTAGGTCATTCAGGCTCTGGCCCCTGAATTTCTGACTACTATTCCACACAAGGCAAACCGGCATGGTAACGGAGTGGGGGTTTGCCGCAATTAGGTGACACACGGGTTCAGTCCAGCTCACCAGTTCTTCTTTTGACAGCTTGACAGCAGTGTTCCGCTCAACCATGTCATGGACTTGTACTTTATAGGCTACGTTCCATTCTAGCTCTCTTGCCAACTGTTTTTCAGTCCTCAGGAATGTTGCTTCGACAGCCCTCCGATTGTTGGGCAGTGTTACCAGAACCTCCATCCAGGGGTACTTTGCATGCCAATGTGGCTTCTCACTGTGATGATCTCCAGATACGTATGTCAATCCACTCTTTATTTGCTCCAGCTCCCGCTCCTCAGAAATGGTAATCTCCTTCCCCCCAGGTTGACAATTTCCACATCTGCAGCCGCCACACCTGGGTTCACAGGCAGCCCCAATACTGTCCCATTTCCACCATTCCATGTAATCTCGGTTGACAGCACACGTAGTGGGTGAGTGGAGACGGTTGAACTGAGTCATTACAGATGATTTCCTTGTACTCCACAGATGCTGTGCGCATGGAGCATGCAAAATGTGTTCTGGAGCCATGAGCCGTGATTGTAACATCTTCCAAGAGATCTGGATGAGAACCACCCACCGTTATCCCAAGGGGACCATCCCAGAAAACAAGATCACCGATGGAATGCACCTTCTGAGGGACGAGTCGGCCTTCTTTATGACTGATGAGGAGCTTGATCTTAGTGGGACGGACCAGTTCGTGAAGGGGAACATCGGGAAATATTTTTTGCAGTCTCTTGGGTGGCACGTGCCGATTGACTTCTATGATGCTATCCAGCCCGTAACACACAAGCTGGTGGGATCTCAGGGTTCCCTTCAAAGTTGTGACCCGGATCTTCAGTAGATATCGTTTGGTCTCAACCGTTACTTGCATCCCGCCAACTCCATGGACTATGAGTGTGACATCCTCACTCGTCAAATTCAGCTCACCTGCAGCCTCATGAGTGATGTAATTGGTGTCGGCTGCCAAGTCTATCAAGGTTCCAATCTTTTGCCCAGCATTTGGAGTGACTTTGAGGATCATCATTATGACTGGAAACTCCTCAAGGCCATTCTCCACCATGGCTGAACTGAACGTTTTTGAGACAGAGTTACAGAACACATTCCGACACCGCTGAGCCAAGTCGGGGGTCAAGCTTGTCAGGAACTCCTCCTGGGTCTCTGTGTACTTTTTCAATTCGCCTCTTGCTGGGTTGGGATTCAATCTCCTTAGTCCATCTCCCCTGCTTCCACCCTTGGGACAGAGATAATAATGATGACCCAGGACTTGAGTGTCCTTACACCCCTCGCTTTTGCACAGAAAGGTGGTCTTGCAGTCTGCATCATTGTCATGAACCTCAGGAACCTCCCGCAAGCACCAAGTTTCTTAACTGCGTCTTTCTTTTCTGCTACTTTGAGCATTTTAAACTTCTTGCAGTAATACAGCTGGTATTATCTCACCTCCTTGGAGCCGGTAGGTTCCCCTTGCTTTTGGAGCGCCTCCCATTCCTTTTTACAGAGGTAGAAATTTCGCTTATTTCCATTAAACTGCGGGAGTGCTGTTGGCCTCAATTTGACAGCAGGTGACTGATGTGAGGTTCCTGTCCTGTCGTTCCTGTCCTGTTTCTAACTTTACTTGTAATAGGTTCAGGGACAGGGACAGTTCAGGGTAGCCAAAACTTCGCCATAGAACCCTCTGGACAGTCCCCTCCACTTCCTCAAGCTTATGCTCACACTCTTCTGCAGTCTTTTTAACATCTTGCACTTCACCCTCTTTGGGGGTGGACTCAAGCTCCATTTCCTCAGTCCAAGCAATTTCTACCTCCTCATTTGTCTCCTAACCCCTGGTCATCCTCCAGCGCAACCTCTCCGAAGGCTTCCACCAGTTCTTCCGCTGACATTTTCTTGCAAGACTTCAGTACTGAGTTTGCTAGTCGGGAAAACCGCTGTTTGGCAGTTGTTCTCTCTTTCTTTAACTGCTGTAGAGACTTTGACTCAGCCATTTTGGGCTTTGGAAAGAACTTTAATTTGGCACACTAGGCTTGGCAGGAACCGTGGGCAACTCTGACAGAACTGCAGGGGCACGGACTCAAATGCAGGTGGGCTTGGCGGGAGCTTTGGGTGGACTTAACATTAAACTGGGTTTCACTCAATAACCAGGCCTCTGTTGCATCTTTGTCATTTTTTATTTTGTCTTCACTTTTTGCAGCCCAGATATTTACAGGTGAAAAACCTTAAACCAGAAAACACCAACGATTTACTAAGTTGCACATTTTTTATAAAAACAGACAAAGGGCTCAAAATGATTAATTATCAGCTTGACTCTAAACACGTGTATGTAAAGAGACAGATTTCTAAAATAATTGAGTTTGAATTCATCACAGATCTTAAATTACAATTTAAACTACAGGAGATAACATGATTTACATAAGTAACCAATCACAATGAAATGCTCACCAATTGAATAGTTAAACAGTGAGTTTAACCCATATAAATACTTACAATACATATTCACTCCCATTAAACTACAATCTACATTTTTTGCATTAAATATTTGTGATTTCCATTTTAGACAAATTTTATAAGAAAGTAGGACCATGCACACTCTTAAACCATGTCTTTACAAACAACCAATTCAGTATACAGTATCCCACACATCAGAACGCATAACAAAATTAATCACTAAATTAGTCAAACTGCACTAATATTGACCAACCACTATTTACAAAATACATTCCGTGAACTACCACGTGAATATTTGCAACACACAGATACTACAGCGCACAAACACAAGTGTCTTCTCCCGCCCGCACCTCAACGCCTCATCAGCGTGCAACAATCTACAAGTGACACTCGCAACAAAGTCTGATTAACATGGCAATCTTACCGGCTGTCTGTTCAGTCTTTTGAATTGGTACCAGATTCCGCACAGCTTCAGGAATGTTTGATGAAATTGCTGCTTTCCTTTCTCGCGCTGTACTGGCGTTGTTGCCAGTTCTAGCAAACACATTGATAAGAATGCGTGCGCCTTTTTCTACTCTACTGCACACAGGTGAGTGATAATTAGTTCCACCTGATCGCTGACGAGAAGGGGCGTTCGCCGCGACAAATATTCTTATGATTTGATTTTTATTTTCAATCAGTTTTTCACTACAAGAATTCAATTGTTTGATATTTAACACCGATCTTCTGTTCCGATCAAAACATTAAACAGGTTCTCCCCACTCAGTGATGCACCCAATGAGAAACCTGATGAAAGTGCTCTAGTTATTGGTGATTCTATCGTACGGAACGTGAATATAGAGACACCAGCCACCATAGTCAAATGTTTAGCAGGAGCCAGAGCGCCTGACATGTTGGCATATGTAAAAGTGCTGGCTAATGCTAAACGTAAATACAGTAATAATGATGTTCGACTTCGCCAGTCGGAGATCACTAAAAATAACATTGAAGAGGTGTGTAAACTTCCAAGCACGATGTCAGACACTGTAATATGCTCTGGTCCCATCCCTGCTTACCGTGGTGACGAGATGAAAAGCAGATTGTCATCACTCAATGGCTGGATGTCTAAGTGGTTCCCACAGAATAACATAGGTTTCATAGGCAATTGGATGAGCTTTTGGGGCAGACCTGACCTGTTGAAAAGAGATGGTCTTCATCCCTCCTGGGGTGGCGCCACTCTTCTCTCTAGAAATATGGCAAATAGTCTTAGTGTTTATACTTGACTAACTGGGGCCCAGGTCAGGAAGCAGACAGACTGGCTAAACCAACCGTCTGCTAGCTGCCTCACGTCACAGAGGTCAGCTAATTCTCAGCACATAGAGACTCTTTCACCTAGATATCACACTATAGAGATTGTGTCTGTTCCCCGAACTATAAAATACAAAAAACGTCCAAACCAAGTTAAGATTAAAGGGGGGGGTGGGGG